>NW_027271053.1:600000-1110000 GCF_040938485.1 Diadema antillarum
TGACATAAGGAAGCTTTAGATGTGTACATTCTACAATGTGCCTCCTCCCCGGTTGGATAATAGGAGCAGCTGTCTCACGCGTGTGTGTAACAACATTTTGTGCCTAATTGCCGTGTCGTAGGATTAGCACTGCAGACCTAAAGCTCGATAGTGTCAGTGCAGATGGGGTGGGCACTGTCACCACCACTTCAACTATGACAACATTTATGCCAGCAGAACAGTGAACAAATTCACTTCATTGAGAACAAGATCATGGACGGAATTGGAAATGGAAAGTGCTTAGTTGAGATAATGAAGCATAGGTGACAAATACAATTGAAGAGCTGGATGTATGAATTATTTCATCGTCTCTTTTGTTTTGGAAAGGGACGCTACATGAGGGAAAAAAGTGAACATTTAACTGAATATTTGAAAAGATATGGTTACCTCTTTTTGTGTGGAAAAAAAGGTGACTTTTTGCCAAACAATATTTCCGTTCTACAGTATACATCCAAATAAAGCTAATTCTGTCTATTTCATTGATACATCCAAGGTCCCATTTAAGTTTCCACCCATTTTGGCAGTGTTAACTGAATGTGTGTTTGTGTGTGTGTGTGTGTGTGTGTGTGTGTGTGTGTGTGTGCTTCTAATGTGTTTCACCACAGAAAGCATGAATCAACGGTGAAATGTGAATGGTAGATGCATATTAGGGTTGGTTACCAGGCTGATCCTTTTTTTTTTCCTCCATTCTTTTTGCTATCATTCAATCGCTTTCCCGAACTGTGTGTACCATGGGATCAATGGAATCTATGGAGACTGCTGCATATTGGAGACAGCAGAATAAAGTGCAGCAAAGTCTGATGTTTTCGTTTGTTTGTGCATTCCTATACCCTGGTAATGGATGTTGAAAACATATACATAGTATATACAATTTCTTATCTCACAGGGTTTATTCAGACTACTTATGCATGACAAAATAACATCGCAATAGTTCACTTTTGCAAAAACCATTCAGGATATGACAGCTTGCACAGAAAAATATACTTGATTTCATGACCTGAAACAAGCCAACTTTGGAACTGACTTTGATTTATAAAATCAGAATCAAATATAGCATATATAAGTTATAATATATTTCAATTTCAAGCTACTACTACCAATCCACTCATACACAACAATCTACAAAAGAAACATAGTATCACCACTGATTTAACATCCAACTTTCTATCCTTCAACCTCCATTCTCCACCCCCCCCCCCCCACCCATCAAAGGTGCATGGTCCCGGTGTTTTAGTCAAATGCGTACGCGGGCGCACGGCGCAAGTTTCCTATAGAGACCTATGCTATCGACTTCTCTTGGGCGCTTACACTTTGGCCCACTTTCCCCGAGTCCGAAGAAGTCCGATCCACTGTGTCAGTGGTCCGATCACAGTTCGGCTCATGATTCAGCTCAGGAGGATGACAGCTTTAGCAAATTTCTTTTGTGATGTCATAATAAGAAGCACATATGCACGCACCCTGGCATTACTACAGACTGCATGATGCGCAGAGAAGACAACAAAGGCAACGTTACTTAGCAACACCTACGCGCTTTACTCTTGATGACAGCTCAATTTCGGCAATCTTCGTATCAATGCTAACGGTGATCGGCAGTAGCATCAACAGCGCCATCTACACTACCGGGACTATGCCCCTTTAAGCAGTATTAACTACACTATTGTCACAAAATTGCCTAGAGCACCCCTCTCACTGTAATGGATCAGTCCAGGACTGTGCACTGGAGTCGATGTGCACTGGAGTGTGTACTGTACTGTAGGCATAGGTTATGTGTTAAAGTACACAGGTCATGAGTGTGTGTGTGCCTGACCCAGTGTCAGGTCAGTATAAATTTTAGTGATATGATATGCACTTGTCTTCAGAGTGTGTCTGGGGATTGTCGTGGGGTGAAGGCTGAATTTTGCCACGGTGCTGTTTTGGATGCTGCTCATGCAATACTGTTTACTGTACTTCTCAAGTCTCTCGCTCTGTATTTGAATCGACATACACTGCAGCTGTATTGGAGCTGATCCTCCTTGATTAAACACATTGGGACGGAATGTACCCTGACTGTTGACTCATTTTATGATGTCTTGACCTAAATAATAAGTGCATGCAGTGGCGGCAGGTGGTGCTTGACAAGGAGGAACAAGGGAAGTCCACGCTCGTAGTGCGCAATGGCCTATACAAATGGAAAGTGATGCCATTTGTTTTAACCAACGCACCTGCGACATTTGAACGCCTCATGGAGAAGGTGCTGAGGGGACTTCAATGAGATATCCTCCTGATCTACTTGGACGACATAATTGTTTTCGGAAGAACAGTGGAAGAGGAAATCCAGCGACTACGAATTTGCTTCGCAAGACTGTGAGACGCAAACCTCAAGCTAAAGCCCAGCAAGTGCAACCTCTTTCAAATGTCTGTCCTCTATCTTGGACATGTAGTCTCTTCCGAAGGTGTGTCGACAGATCCAGACAAAGTGAAAGCCACATAGATGAATGGCCCAGACCTCAGTGCAAGAAGGAAGTGAGGAGTTTCCTCGGCCTCACTTCTTACTACAGGCGCTTTGTAAGAGGATTTGCTGGAATTGCTGCTCCCCTCCATGCACTGACAGGAAAATCCGCTAAGTTTCAGTGGAATGACGCCTGTGAAACAGCCTTCCTGGAACTGAAACAGAGGATGAAGAGCGCACCCATACTGATGTATCCAACAAAGGAAGACAACTTTGTGCTGGATACGGATGCCAGCGTGGAAGCCATTGGAGCTGTGTTGTCGCAGGTTCAGGACGGAGAAGAACGGGTGCTTGCCTATTTCAGCCGGAAGCTTAGTAAGGCGGAGAGGAATTACTGCGTCACCCAACAAGAGCTGCTTGCAGTAATAGCATCACTGAAAAATTTCCTGCAATACCTGTATGGCAGGAACGTCAAGGTCCGGACAGACCATGCGTCCATATGCTGGTTGGTACACTTAAAAAATCCTGAAGGGCAGATGGCACGATGGCTTGAACAGTTGTCCGAATAACAAATCAAGATTGAACACAGACCAGGTCGCAAACATGCAAATGCAGATGGAGACGTCAGAGGTATTACTTCACAGCCTGCCCTAACACTGTCAGACATACCACACGCCCAACTAGAGGATGAAGACTTCAGATGGATGATGAGCAGGAAAGAAAACGATGATCCAAGACCAGGGTTGAGTTCAGTAGCTCAAAAATCATCAGCCGTAAAGACATACTTGTACTGGGCTCAATTGGATCAAATTGAGACCCGTGAAGGTGTCCTTTTCCGACAATGGGAATCGGATGATGGGAAGTTGGTAAGGAGACAAGTACTCTTACCTGAGAAACTCCGCAAGGATGTAGTTGCAGAGATTCATGGAAATCCCTTAGGTGGACACCTTGGCTCCTGGAAAACGCTTGCGAAAGAAAAGGCAAGGTTTTACTGGAGCGGATTGACGGCTGATGTGAGGTCCTTCATAAGGACGTGTTCTCTGTGCCAGAGACGGAAATCGCCTCCAAGGAGACGGCAAGCACCATTGCAACAAAGTCGTGTTGGAGCACCCCTGGAACAGGTCGCAATAGACTTAATGGGGCTCTTGCCAAAGACTGATTCAGGGAATCAGTGGATTTTGGTGATAGGTGACTATCATACAAAATGGATGGAGGCTTATGCTCTCCCGGATGCCAAGGCAGTGACAGTGGCTAAGAAATTTGTTGATGAGTTTATCTGCCGATTTGGCATTCCTCTGGAACTTCACCCGGAACAGGGCTCAAACTTTGAATCCCAAGTATTCTCAGAAGTCCGCACCCTCCTCAAGATTCATAAAACTCGAACCACTCCCTACAACCCCAAATCTGATGGTTTGGTAGAACGCTTTAACAGAACCCTAATGAACATCGCCGCTATGTTGCTCCACGAAACTGAAGGACAGTAAAATTGGGATGAGCACCTCGTTTTCGCGACTAGTGCATATCGGGCAACGCCCCAGGAGTCCACGGGAGAAACTCCGAATATGATGATGCTTGGGAGAGAAACGAGGATGCCCATTGACCTGTCAACTTCATCACTTGACGATGAAGAAAATGTCGCAGACGACTATGCCCAACAACTAAGGAGCAAGCTCAGGGATGCCTACAAACGAGCCAATGAATGCTTGGACAAGAGTGCGGTCAGGCAGAAAACAGCCAATGATCGGAAGTCAAAGGATCACCAGCTCCAAGTAGGTGATTTTGTGTGTCTACATGACCCGGCAAAGAAGAAAGGCATTTCCCCAAAGCTCCAGCTACGCTGGACAGGCCCATACCTGGTAGTGAGCAAACTCTCTGACGTAACACTGCGCATCCAGTTGAGTCCTCGCGCTAATCCCAAGGTCGTCCATGTAGATAGGCTCAAACTATGCCATGGAGTAGGCCTATCAAAACAGAAGTGGGAATGGAGGAGACCATCCGATCCTCAGGTGGACGGGGTAAATGAGGACGTCAATGAGAGCCATGCAACTGACATAAATAATGAACCACCACAGCATGAATCATCAGATGAGCCAGGGGGTTGGGACCAAGTTGTTAGTGCCAGCAGCAACGCAGACAACATTCCTCAATATGAAAATGTTTCTCATGATTCATCCACAAGTGAACCTAAAATACTAAGTAGCCCACAAAGTGGGAGGGAAACGACAGTAAGTGAAAATAATGATGGGTACACACGTCACAGGAATGCACGATACCCCATGCGTAATCGACGACGCCCTTTATACTTAGAGGATTACTGTCCTTAACAAAATGGTATTATTATGTTGTTCTTCCCCCCCCCCCCCCTCCCCATATTTCACAATGGCTGACCGCGAAGAAAGAACCTGCAGACGCTGTGGGAAAAACTTCACCACAATTGGAGAACTAAACTCCCACCTGAGAGATGTACATCACATCTACCGGGGACATATCTACAGATGCAGGGAGTGCAATTATACAACGCACAGCTCGTACAACCTCAAACGACACACCGACCTCGTTCATAATAGAAGAGACCGGAGGACCATTCGGCGCGGGGAGGGAAGGCTGTCCCTGTCACTTAATGGATCCCCTCTGCCTGAAACCAAAGCCCCCACCACACTTCTGCCAGGTACTTCATCAACACCCTGCAATTCCCATAGGCCTACTCAGGAACCACCAAGGTGGAAGATCCCATCCTCCCAAGGAACTGCCCCCACCAGCCCTGCAATCTCCCTCGCCCCATCATCTAACCCGGAGTTCGCGACTACGCCCCCATCCCGCCCCAGTGGAAAGCCGTTGGCTTTCCTACTACAAAGCATGGATAACCAGTCGGCTAGCGGGGGCGACACCAATGATGAAGACACACCCCCGCCCCCGATTGCGCCTACCACCCTTCTTGCCAGTGCGGTTGAGAAGAAGACCATCCGCTACTTTTACAACGGACGCGTCATCCGCCAGCTAGATTCGACGATAACAGACACTGTGAAGGTCCCAAAGGACTGGGACAATAGCATCGAGTGTAATCATGCTTTGTCAAAGAAGGACTACCGTAATGCATGGTTTTGTTCGTATGTATGCATGTATCTATGCATTATGACCATTTATTTCTTTTCTGTAGCTGTTTCTAACCTTACCTATTCCCTCCTCTCTCTATCTCTTGCCTGCACTCTCCCTATCTCTCCCTCTCTCTGTCTCTTTACCTTTTCTGTTACAGGTTATATGCATTGATATGGTTGGTATGTTGTAAATATTGTAAATATGGTACGCCAGCATTCGAGAACATCTCTGCTTTGTTAAGTTATGCATGCTATTTTTATGCCTTGTTCTGACACATGGTAAAAGAATACCATTTATATGATTTCTTTTTGCACTAACAAAGAAAGAGTTTTGCCGATCATATGAATTTGTGTTTACAACTACAAAGCACACAGATCAAATGCAAATGATAACTGCCTTTACACCTTTTTTGTCTTTACACTAAAGTATACCTGTATTTTATACAGACTTTCATTAGCTTTTAACTATGTGTTTATGTATTAGTGTACACATAAAGGTACACTCTTTGTCTGTTGGGATAAAGCTTATGCCAAAGCAGGTTTGCCAAAGGAGAAGTATGGCTGACATGTATATGAACAGGTGCTTAAGAAATATTTTATATTTTACATGTGTGTTTTAAGAGAAACAAAGGGAACCGGATTTAAACTTAGCTTTTTACATGCCAGGTGTATGTTTATTATGGTTAAGTCTGTTTGTTGATAACACTGTTGGAGAATCTTGTCAGCGCTTTCTGGGCAAGTACTTGATTATCTTGCAAACTTTGTCTTGAAGTTCGCTGTTGTTGGACTTAGAAGAAAAATTTGTGCATACAGTTAAAACATCTTGTTTTCTAGTGATTACTGGAAGATTGAAATTGTTCATGTTATGTCTTAACTTACCCTTTTCTACTTTCCTTCTCTATCGCCTGTCACTTTTGCTTTTTCCTTTTCGACTATCTGTACAGGTTCTGCCTCACATTTCCCCCTTCTCTTCAACTATTTCTGCTCACTTTCTCTGTTGTCTTTCTATACCAGAACGATTTGACAGTTGTGCGTTGTTACCATTAACGAGACATGATTTTGCTTTGTATTACATGTATGATGACATCTGGAGTTTAATTGCTGCAAGTTCCTCAGGTGTGAATGTGACTTTTATGAAGAAAGTTTAATGTTTTGTATTCACATTCCTATATTTTTTGTGCCAAGTGATACAGGGTGTTTCAAAATGCAAAGTATGGAAGTGCCATACATATTTTAAAGTTTTGATACCTCTTTCAGTGCTAAACAACTTTTTGCCAAACATTAGTGTGTGACAAGAAATATTTCCAATACGCTACTGTATATGCTACATGAGAAGGTATATTTTTTTATGTTATACCTGATGCCTTAATTGCCATACGTGTGTTGGTCAGTCGTACCTCAGAGTTTGTAAATAGTTTTCGTTTTGTTTTCTTAGAAAAAAAATAACGTTCTGTGAATTTTGTGGCGTTTTCAGATAATTTGAAACTGGGACGTTTCAATCTTGGTGGAGGGTTATGTCACAAAATTGCCTAGAGCATCCCTCTCACTGTAATGGATCAGTCCAGGGCTGTGCACTGGAGTGTGCACTGGAGTGTGCACTGGAGTGTGTACTGTACTGTAGGCATAGGTTATGTGTTAAAGTACACAGGTCATGAGTGTGTGTGTGCCTGACACAGTGTCAGGTCAGTATTAAGTTTAGTGATATGATGTGCACTTGTCTTCAGAGTGTGCCTGGGGATTGTCGTGGGGTGAAGGCTGAATTTTGCCATGGTGCTGTTTTTTTGGATGTTGCTCATGCAATACTGTTTACTGTACTTCTCAAGTCTCTCGCTCTGTATTTGAATCGACATACACTGCAGCTGTATTGGAGCTGATCCTCCTTGATTAAACACATTGGAACGGTATGTACCCTGACTGTTGACTCATTTTATGATGTCTTGACCTAAATAATAAGTGCATGCAGTGGGTGCTCATTGTTGGTGGTTGCTCTGATGAGCGAGGGTACGAGGTGACCATGAATGAGTGAGCGATGAGCTGAGGTGCCTGCCAGCCATATACTTTGGCGAGTATCCCGATAGAGTGGATGAAAATACTCAGTAATAACAAAGAGGCAAATTTGTTACACTATCGTCAAGAATCAATTTTTGTGACTGGGTACAGCATCAGTTCTTTCTTGAACATCATTATGTCTGCTATGCATGACCCTGATACCCCCTCCTCCAATGGAACAATCCTTGATGCTGATTGGTTGGGTTTTGTGTCATCTTGCATCCCGACTGGTGCATCTACCTCATCTCTGTCCTGATTGGTCGGCGTGTCTGTGATGTCACATGGGCCGTTCTCTGTGGCTGTCTTCTGAGGTAGGTTGTTCTTCTCGCATTCACCATATCCAATGACCTGAACGGATGGGAAGCCAGTGGGGAATATTGAACCGCATCTCATCTAAACTCTTTTTATAGCAGGTGGTTCTATATGTGATACTGTAAAACGAGGAATGTCCGCATGCATTTTAATTTCGCGAATTTTGCGAGAGCCTAGTTTCGCAAAATTAAAATGCATGCTAAAGATCTTTTCTACACTATATGCATGGAATGTTAGAGGCAACTTGCAAATTTCATGCTGCGAATAAGGCCGTTGACTCCCATTCGTGACAATTTCATGCCGCGAAAATATTGTGTTTTACAGTAATATTAACTTACTATGACTCGTCTTACATGTGATTTTGATGACGCTTTCTTTGATTCCATTTGTCTCATATTACTGGGTTTTAGTGAGAATCTAAAAACCATGACAATTACCTTGTTATCCTTGTTATATAAGGTTTCTCACTATACTAGGGTACAAAAACACAGAAATATAAAGAGTTGGGACATGAGTGTTTTGTTATATCTGACCAATTTATAATGAGGTTCCATTGCAGTCAATGTGAATAAGAAGTGGAAATGCACTTTAAGTGAGATATGACTACCTAAGCATTATCTCTATATCTTGCTAGGTAAGATTGAAGATTGCTGAATGGTGTAACATCTGATAACGGCAGGGCCATGTACTGTACCTGGACGCTGAGTTTGCGGAATTTGGAGCCGCTTGGGGAGTGGTCCCTGAGATATTCCCGCACGTCATCCAACTTGATTGATCGTAGGACATCCACCTAGTGATGAGGAATGGACAGGAGATTGTGAGATGGACAAACAAACAGATATCTACAGCAACAACAACAAAAGAAGATTCATGAATGCGCGATAAGACTAATGCCAGGATGAGTCCACAGACCTGAGGTGTGTACAGAGACAGATATCTTTGCAATAGACAGGCTAATCTTGTTTGTGTATGTGTCTGTCTAGTTTGTTCTTCTTTGACATTAGAGTTTCTCCTTTATTTTTCACTGCACTGCAGTAAAAATTCATTCTTACAGAGTTGACATGGAACCCAAAATGACAAGGGTGGGATGGGGGTTGGTTTGTGGTGTTTTTATCATATTTTAGTAGCTTCAAGGTTTTAGTTCTTTCATTTTGATTATATGAAACAAAAACAACAATATGAAAATGGAATAAAACAAGGTTTGGTAATCATATGGGTATATATCATATGCACATGAAAGATATCCCATGGTATGTCAATTTCATGCTCGTTTTAGTCTGTGGATTTAATTAAAAGCATGTCTTGATCTAAACTATCTTTGTGAATTTGGGCCATGGGTATACAAACAGGAAAGATCTACATATACATGTACCTGTACCTGTACCTGTAATGTACCTGTTTGCAACTGCTGATCTTCACTTCAACAAACAAATTGGGAAAAGCCACCAGTAGGAATCGAACCTGTCATCTACTTCTTGCTGGGAAGTGACACTATCACCAGGCTATCCCCAGTTGCCAGCAGTGACACAGTGAACAAGGAACAAATGCCCAGGCTCTGAAATTCCAACATCATTATGTTAAATACAGTCAACCTTGCTTAAGTCGACCTCGCATAAGTCGAATAATCGCCTAAGTCGAAGGTCTTTTCCAGTCCTCTTCCCTGTATATTCTTTTGATTTTAACCCCTCATAAGTTATTTCTTCAGTCCAAATAGATTCGACTTAGGCAAAGTTGACTGTAGTCCAAGGCAGACAAGCAGACTTTTTGCATGAAAGCCAGAGGATATTAACGCAGAGGGATGAAGGTGTGCTATGACAAGATTTTTTTTTTTCACACGTCACCTTCTTTACAAATGTACAGTTGTATTTGTAAGAGGGTGACAATTGATTTTAAAAAAAATCCGTCAGAGCAAATCTTCGCCCCTATGCATTGATATTCTCTTGCTTTCAGACAAGATCCAGTTGGCCAAGAGGGTACAGTGGATGATCAGTCCTTGCTCCTACCTTGCGATGGATGCGGTCGAATGTGTACTCCTGGTTGATGACGTAGGCCCAGTTCCTGTCCGCCTCCTCGTAGAGGGAGACATCCTCGCTGAGAAGGATGTTGATCAGCCCGTCCACCTGGGTGGCGAAGTCCTCCTCCGACATCGACGCCAGCTGGCCGCCGAATGTCTCCAGGAAGCTGTCTATGCGCTGGTCTACAGAGCTGGCACTGTGGGGACAAGATAATGGAATTTTGATTTGTCTAATGTGGCAGCTATAGAAGCACTGAATGCTTGTTAGCATGAACCAAAGGATGAACTGCACACCTAGCATATGGTATACAAAATAGTACACAATCCTGCACATACTGCAAAACCAGAAATCTTCCCATGCATCAAATTTTCACAAATTTTGTGAGGAGCCAAGATTCACACGAATAAAATGCATGCAACAGTTCTTACTTCTTCTAAAGCTCTGTCACATTTGTCTTTGCAGCGGTAGAATTCTTGCATCATAAGTGTTATTCATCGGTCAAATCACCAATTCCTTATTTCTTTTTGAGTATTGCGAGATTTGAAACAATGAGACGGAAATTTCTGTGACAACTACTACATGACGAAAGCTCACATTCAGGCTATTGACTTCGGACTGACAAATTGAACACATAAAACAAAGAGTCAATCTAAAAGAAAATAGGAACATTGGACCATCTCACAACCCGGTAAAGACTGTTTTCTTCCTCTGAATGCAATATAATGTGTTATAAAATGGGTTCAAGAATGTAGCCAATTGGAAGCGCTGAAATGAGTCACGTGTGCGTGCATTAATTTCTTAGTAAATGCACGGCCGGGGCCTGACGTACGTCACAAGGTTTACACTAGCAGTGCGCACTCAATCAGTTGTTACAAGTGCGTCACGCGCTACTATACGCGCTGTCAATCCTGTAAACAACTTCTAGTTCGGGCTGCCACAACAGCCGGCGGCCTTTCTTGTGCATAACACGTAGCGTACGTATACTCTTATACGTACAACGTACGTACAGTACTTCTGTGCGGGATTTCCGAGTGCGACGTGCGTAAATGTTTGCGACGAACATCTTCGGACATCTTGACTTCTGAGCGAGTGCTACATGTAGCTGACTGGTATTGACCCACAAAGGTACGTGAATAATGCTGTTAATTTTCGACCCATTTTATAAAACAAATGATGCACAGGATTATTTTGTGGCGTTAGTGAAGGTGCGGCTCACTCTCGAGTATTGACAACGGTTGCAAACATGCACTCGGCTGCGCCTCCTGCATGTCGCACCATTGTCAATACTCTCGAGCGCGCCGCACCTTCACTAACACACTCTATCCTGTGCATCATTTGTATAATATTTTTTAAAGTCAAATCACTGGTGCATGCACACTGGTGATGTTAAAACACATTACCTGAATTTGTTTGCTTGAGTGGTAACCGAGATGGTGAAACCCAAAATGCCAAATGTGTTCCTCTCAGTTGCATGCACACTGTACCTGCGGATTGTAAACCATAACATAAAAGTATGTGGTAGCACCCCTTCAAAAATATCAATATATACAGATACCAAAAGATGTATGAAGTACAAATATTTCTCCCCGTTGTGGCAGGAAGACATAATGCCTTGCATGTACATTACTATCATGACATACAGCCTCTTACCACTGTATATTAATAGACTGAGAATGCATAGTACGTATACATGCTACAGCTGTATGATGATCATAGCAACATTGTCCTGTCATTTGAATTAAAGGCATTATTTACCATTTGCAGATGAAACAAAAACCCAGCTTCAGTGCTTCAAAATAGTTATAAAATGTGAGTTAGGGATAGAAACAACCAATGTAAAAATGTTAATCTGTATAATCCATTTAAGTATTGTTTGACAAACAAATGTGAACAATAGTTAAAATAAAATTGTTTCTAGAATAAACCATCTACTGTTATAATTTATTGAGAAAAAAGAAATATATCTCCTTATATTCTAGGCTTCATTGCAAAATTCTTAATATATGGTAGGATGTTTTGCGATACAACTGACCTACTCATATGCATCAAATGTGATAACTCAACCATTTCTTAAATAACTGCTCCCAATGGTAGACAATATCTTTAGTAGGGGCTTTAAATCTTAGGTGTCACAAATTTGCTGGTCTACATA
Source organism: Diadema antillarum (assembly GCF_040938485.1). Classification (NCBI taxonomy): domain Eukaryota; kingdom Metazoa; phylum Echinodermata; class Echinoidea; order Diadematoida; family Diadematidae; genus Diadema; species Diadema antillarum. The sequence goes on from NW_027271053.1 coordinate 612,091, forward strand.
ATGACAAATGAGCACAATTTGCATAACTAACAATTCAGTATCACTGACGAGCCAGTGTCTCTGCAAGTTAATCTGTGTGTAAAAAAAAAATGACCTGAGCTGTAAGATCAATCAATTAGCGAAGATTATGTAAAGGAAGGCCATATCTTGTGGAGCTTACCCTAATTGCTCTTGAGTCCTCAGTATATCAAAGCAGGGCTCTTCCATTATCGTCTGACGTGTGGTAACAAAGAATAAGACATGTATAGGTAATCACGCAGAAAGACACAACAAAACATTGTTCAGACAAATTGTCAAGGTTCACATCAAGTTAGTTCAATGCACACGTTTTCTGTTGGGTGAACAGAGATACAAATGATAATGATGAAAGTTACAAGGAAAACATCTATGCTGTTGCTTCAGACAACAACTGTGCGCAGGGCACCATATCAACTGTTCAGCAAATTAAGTTACATCTTTTGACTTTTTAATATTATTCCACACCACACTATGAGATGATGATGCTGATGATGACATAATGCAAAAGAAAATCATTGTGTTAATTCACTGGACAATCACAATTTTAGTTTCAAAGGGTAATCACAAGAAATGTAGTTCTATTAAGGACATGTTGGCAAATCTAACAAATTAAGCATAAAATTCATGTCAGAATCTATTAAAATAGAATACACTTAACAAAGAGACTCATAAAAACAATAACAATATAAAAGTTAAAGCAGTCAGAAAATATACGCCATGTCTAGCTTACCATTAAGGCATCCAAGACTGCCAAACTCTGATATGTGCCCGGACTGGCCTGAAAGTAGTTGGTGACTACAGAGTTGGCGTCTGAAGGGTTAAAGGCCCTCCACCTCAAGGTTTGGCATCCCTCAGGCAACCTGACCACCCGGTAGGAGGGACGATTCGCCTCCGGGATCGGGCTGAAAGAAAGCTTCTCTCGCAGGTACTCCTCCAAACTAAGAACCTCCTGAAGAGTGAAATTCAAATCATATTAACCCATTGAGGACAAGTCCCTAGTATGCTCGGGCAGGTGTCTATGGGAAATGCATATTGCAGCAAAATCAGTCCATCCTCAACGGGTTCGACCACAAAATATTCAATGTCAGTCCTATATGTCAAAAAAAGTATATGTGGGTATATTAACCTATACACGAACACATACCATATATTTATATGCACTGTACATAAATGCATTATACACCCACACACACTCAAATACATACATAGTGTATCTTGAAGCACATATACATATACAAGTGTATATGTCCTCGAATTATCAGCACACATACACAATCTTAACCCTAAAAAGGCTGGGAGGGTTGAATCAACCCCCCCCCCCTCGACATTTTTCGCGACTATACCGCCTCGTGAAATTTTTCGACTGCGCCATTCGCTGACTTTTTAGTTTCAAGTCTCGCACATCTTTTGACACCATTTTCGCGAAAATCGCGCATACCGTTACAACGCTGCACGACCTTTTATACATGCCTGTCAGACTGAAAATGGCTCAAAAAAGTCTATGCAAATGGAGTTTTCTCACCTTACTCATAAAGATAGGGTTATTTTCACTTTCATAAGCTGAAATCAATTAATTTTAGCATAATCATGCTTGAAAAAGGTTCTGTCATAAATTTTGTGGGAAAAAAAATGATAAAACAAAAAGTCGAAAAACAAAGAAGTACATAAGAAATTCATAAAACAATACAATACATAAGAAATTAAGATTGATACCAGATTTTTTTTTCAAGTACATTGCTGGAATGCTACAAAGAATGTTATCACCAAAAATTAGGTTTCTAGGAGCTTTATTTTCTGATTTAGAGCAAATGTATAAATGTATGATTTTATGCATATACAGTGTATTAGCATAATTAATTCATATAATGAAACTATTTAAAATTGCTCTAAAGCAGCCATTTGAGATTTGAAAATATTTGTGAGTAATTTGAGTGATAATGATGCCGGCATAACTGAGTGGCAAGGGGCAAAACTACAAAGCAAAGTATGGAAGAGAAAAGGTCACCTTGGCTGTACAGTTGCCCTGCACTAGCCCCTCAAAGAACAGTCTTGACTGGAAGTCTCTGGCCATGTTGTGGACATCCACCGGGCTGACCTCTGCCACCACCTGGTCCTTGTCCATCGCTGTCCACTTCACTTCCTGTAAGATGGCCAGCCTGAGGTCTCTGACCATAGAAAAGAATTGACACTGTGAAATACAGAGCTGAAAATATTCTAACATACACAACCCTACGTATAATGGGAATGACTGCAATGTGGAATGCATTCAATAGTTTCTGCACTGTAAAACTTTTGTCTGCTTTATTCATCTTTTGTACTAACCATCGTAATTGGACAAAAATCACATCATTAGAACCTACTTTCTGGACTTTTTGCATCCACACAAAGAAAAATTTGACACTAAAATAATCCTTTTCAGACTTAAGATTACATAATCATGTCTGAGGGGATGCTTATGACTATGAATGCCAACATAACTTCAATAGCAGTTTTAGAGTACATGTATGTTTAAGAAGCATGACTGAGTGCAAGTGGGTTGCAGTTTCAATCATACAGTGAAAACAATGCATTACAGATCAGGTGCATAGAATTTTTAAAACAGGCTTCACGGTAAAGCACGTTCCACACTATTAAAACGGTGAGCACTGTACCTGCAAACTTTGGCAGGCTTCAGGATGAAGTTGTGATACGAGTTCTTGAGATTCTCTTTGACTGCTGCAAACATGTCCTCGGAGAAGGAGAAGCTGATGATGGCATCCACGATGGTCTCGAATAGCAGCTGGAGGAGACAGGAAGATGGAAATGATGATGTCTAACCGGTTCTTATACTCCTCAAAGTATCTCACAACTACACCAAACTCCACCAAACTCCAGTGATCTTTTTCTGATACCAACACAGCAGTTGAGCATTATCTTACCAGCTTTGTAAGCATTTGAATAAGCCAGTTCAGGGTACCACTTTGCCCATGAGCAGAAAGAGGTCATTTGTACCAACAGGCATGTTGGTTGTTAAATTTATTTAGATAAGCATCTGTGATGTAATAATAACTCACGTTATCTGTATACATTGTGCTTGCCAGCACATCCACCAGACAGCAAAAGTGGTATATATGACACTATCAATAGAAAAAGACTCTCAATACATCCAAACACAAAATAATGAAATGGATGCTTTCCCAAGTGTTAATTGATGGACAATTCTGGTCACCTGATCTATGCAATTTCATCCTTTGTTTGAACATTATGGATGAATTCAATAAAGTCTTACGTCTGGCAAGCTTATGCTTTTCGTTGCTTTGAAAACAAGTGAAGTGCCTAACCATCAAAAGACAGGTCATTTGTACCCATATGCCCAGGAGTTAACTCCAAACTGGCTTACTACTGGCATGGTAACTCAAGTCAATGTATCTTTAAAAGATGTCGACTGTCGGAATGAAAAATTATAAATGTGTGTGTCGCAAGACTGGCAGAGTTTAGAATTCTCGCTGCATGTTGATAATTTTTTTTCTTTTAGATGCATGCTGACTATGATCAACTTTTATTTTGTATAAGGTAAAATTCCAGACAGCAACTTGCCCATATTCTGAAGTAGGAAGCGAGAGTGCTTTTGGAAACTTTTAACAATGCCATTTTCCTTGCAACATATTATGAAATAAATAATGAAAGAGAAATTATACATGAACAAAAGTATCATTAAACTACATTGATAAATTTTTCTCAAATCCTGCATTGAAATCAATTCAACTTCACTGAACAAAATTGTTTGATCAATTTTTTAAGATGTGAGAATACAGTTACCAAAACCCAATAATTGTACATTACAGTACGAAGACACATCATAGTAATGGCGCACTTGTCGAAATCTCCAGTCAACTACTTTGCTTGGCTGATGGCAAAAGTAAAAAGAGAGCACCTGCACGACATGTAGACGACAAAATACTGAGCTGGTATGCAGCCAAACAAACTGGGTAGCCATGATCCATTGTTTGATTGTAATCTACAGAGACTCCAACTCTCCTGCTTTTGATGGAAGATCTCCCGCCGAAAGCCCATTTTTGCAAAATATCCCATTCTCCTGCTTGAGATTTAATTTCTCCCGCCCTGGCTCTGTGTCTCCCGCTTGAAATTATTTCTTACTTAGTGTCATCGTATGTGTAAGCCTGAGATAGCACGAGAGAGCATCTAGAACCATAGAGCTTCCAGGGCCCTGGACCCCAGCTACAAGGAACTTCGCGCTCTCCCGTTTGCTAGGGGTTTCAGGCGGGAGAATCTCCAGATAAGAAGGTGCTTGGGGTTGGAGTCTCTGAATCTATGGTGGAACATGCTGCAGTCGATACTTACTGGCAGTTTGTGATCAAAGCCGTACAGCTTGATCTCCAGTCCCGTTTCCAGCGCCTTGAGGGAGTAGCCCAGCTCGGCAGCCTCGGCCTCGTACGCCGTCTCGGTCAGCTGGTGCTCCAGAAGGTTTACGAAGAGGTCGAAGGTCACGGCGTGGTGAGGGGACTGGTTCACCAGCGGGGTCATCAGGTGGAAGCACATGGACGCTATTGTGATAAGTCATTTTGAGGTTTGTGAAGCTCAGTGCTCATCAATAAAGGAACATGAGGGTCATGTTACAATACCCAAGCTTCTCAAAAGTTCAACTTCTTTTTTTTTTTTTTTTGCATGTACAGTGTATAAACTAGATTAAAATTTGCACGAATGCACGAGAAAAAAAGAAGCGAACAAACTGATTAATGTTGAATTACAGATCAAGAATTTCTACTTAAAGCTTTACAGTTGTTGGAATTTTTTTGGGGGTTTGTTTTTGTTTTCTTTTTTACCAACATTAATTGAGACTATTATATCTTTCCACAAAATACTGAGGGCTAAGAACAGCATTAGCAATGTCATCAGCAGTGGTGTTAGAAGCAGAGGCAGTAGAATTAATAGAAGAAAGAAAGAAAAATAGAAAATCACTGGTTATACACTGTAGCAGTGACAATGATAACAGAAACTGTACTGAGTCACATAATGAGAATTATGACAACCTGTGCGACGCAAAAGACAAATTGCTGTTGCTGTTTTTTTCTAAAACTAACTGCAATAGCAAAATAATTGATGGCACTCTTTCTCACTCACACATATTGGGAAGTATGGAGAAGACTTTGAACAATTTTGCAAATCACTGAACAGCAATTTGTTCAAGAGAGCATGCATTCCATATGGTGACATGATTGCTCTGGTCTAGTTTTCTCCAAAGACTTAGGGTTAGGTTCGCGGTAGGATTTTAGGTTTAGTATGATGTGAGGATTAGGGTTAGGGTTATGTTTATGGGTAGAAATCATGTTTGGCTTAGTGTGCAGATATTTCATGGGAGCAATTGTCACAGGAGCAAATGTCATGACAGCATTCTACACAGACAGCTGGGGATCAACCACCATTAAAAAGGTACAATAATATTGCAGCAAAGAGTAAAGAAGGATCTTTTGTGACAGGTGTCCTTACCTAGATATCAGTGTAAACATAAATCAGTCAAAAATTGGAGAAATAGAGGACACGAGGTCAAACAAAATCTTCTTTAAAATTTTCCGTGACAAGTGGTTTGACGAGATGCCAGTATCCTTACCTCTTGGCGTCTTGAACTTGGTGTCCCGTCTGTACCACAGCCGGCTGTGCTCTGTCTGCAGGATGCATGATGGGTAATCCGTGTCGGGCCTGTCTGCTTCCTTCAGGTCAAACTTGGTGGCTGTGAACCAGAGAGAAAGTGCAAACCCCATAGGAACTGCAACAATGAATGCCATCGTATCAGGGCAATTACCCCCAGATAGAGGGCAATTACCCTCCCGGCTAAATACTGGTTAGTGATAAGGTTAGAGTAAAGATTAGGCTAAGGGTTTGGTTTAATGTTAGAGTTTGGGTTAGGATTAGGATTAGCATTAGGCTTAGGTTCAGGATTACGATTAGGGTTAAGGTCAGGTGAAGGGTCTGGGGTAATTGCCAAGGGGGTAATCGCCCTATATAGTCCATGGGCCAAGAGCCGAAAAATGGGTTGTTGGTACCACCCGAGGTGGCAAAACCTTTTTGGTGTCATTTTGTTTGTCGGACATAGATACGCTATCAAGCTATGATAGCATTTCCAAATGAGTACTAGCTTAGTCATAATAAATGAATTTTTGACCAATTTGGTCTCGTTTTTATATCCCTATACTTCTGAATCGAAACTAACCGCTATACAAATACGAGCACTGCCTTCTGTATGTCCATAGGTGTTTTGTTGTAAATGCGGTGCGCTTAGTCTTCATTCAAGGCAGCGAAGGGAATATCCAAAGGGTTATGATGTCCACAGCTGTCACGCAGTGCGCTTAGTCTTTATCTAGAACAATGTACCGTTATCATATCTAAAGTTCCTAATAAAAGGGATTATCTATACTGTTTTTATACCACCCTCTCAACAAATACATCAGTTTTAAACAAAAATCTCTCTGTTCATTCACATTATTAATCATAATGTATTGTAGTGTACCGGTACATTGTTTTTGCATAATTTTTCATTGTTGGATGGAAATAAAGCGACATTGGCGTGGTATTAGCGTTTTCAACCCAGCGTTTTCACCAAAAAATGATAGATAATTGAAAAAGACGCTAAAATTCACGAGAAATTGCTTTTTTGCTGTTGTTGTTTTTAGATAAAGGGATATACACTGTATCATAAGCTTTGGATATTCCCTTCGCCGTCTTGAATATTAGACGAAGCACTGTGGACATCAAAACCCTTGGATATTCCCTTCGCTGCCTTCAATAAAGACTAAGCGCACCGCGTTTACAACAGAACACCTGTGAACATACAGAAGACAGTGCTCTTCTTTGTATAGCGGTTGGTCTCGATTCAGAAGTACAGGGATATAACAACAAAACCAAATTGGTTTAAAATTCATTTACTATGACTAAGCTACTCATTTGGAAATGCTATCATAGCTTGATAAGCATATCTATGCCCGACAAACAAAATGACACCAAAAAGGTATTGCCACCTCAGATGGTACCAATATCTGGCCTGGCCCATGGACTAATACTTGAATTTAATGCCACACCATTGATCAATGGACTACTGCACACTACACTGTTTTAGGTATTAACCACTTTGATTTACACGCTATGTAGAAGCTGTGATCTTGCTTGGAATGGGTTGCTGGTGAATGGGGTCAACTGTTGTAAACTTGTTACCAGCAAGTCCCCACCCTCATCAAGTCTCAGAAAAAACATTTTTTGCAGTTCGATGCTGTATCTTTTTATCTTAATTTCACAACATCACAGCTCAGTCATATTCCATGCTCACTAAATCAAGAATACATTGCTACCAAAACATACACTCTTTCTCTCATGCTCTCTCTCTCACTTTCTCTGTCTCTCTCTCTCACGACAGACAGACAGACAGACAGACAGACAGACAGACAGAAATAAATACATACATACAGCTGTACATACACACACACGAAAGCGCACACACATATACTGTAAAACCAGAAATGTTTGCAGCATGAAACTTTTGCGAACTGGAGCCGATGGCCTTTTTCGGAGCATGAAACTTTCGCGACTTGGTGACTGGCATTCCATGCATTGTGCATAGACAAAAACTATCGCTTGCATTTCAATTTCACAAATCTTGGCTCCTCGCGAAATTCATGAAAACTTCACGCACATGAAATTATCTGGTTTTATGGTACAAACAAAAGCACAGAAAAATATAATATTGTGGTACTGTGAAGATGAATAAAAGGCAATCATCACCTATGTACAGACAGGAATTGAAAAGACAGAGAAAGAGACTCAACTCACCAATAAACCTGTTTGGTGTTGGAAGATGAAGGGCAGGGTTTAGGTCTGCATCTGGAATCCAAAGAGAATATTTGACAGATGCAGTGAAGCTGATAAGACATCAGGAATAAATTTCAAACCTGCATGAACTGTTCTCAATCCTCAATCACTTGCAAAACATTCAGATAGAATCATGGCTGTTAGGTTAGTCTCTCATCCTCAGTTACAATTTGGCATGCCATCAAAAATGCTTCTCTACTGCTTTCACTGCACTTTACCTAGATGGCTTCAGAAACAGCTGTCTCCAAAAATCTGTGTGAATCTCGTTGTTCATGAGCTGTGAAACTATTAACCCATTGAAGACGAGTCCCGAGTATACTCAGGCAGGTGTCTATTGGAAATGCGTGTTGTAGCAATATCAGCCTGTCCTTAACAAGTTAATGGCACACAAAGCATAATTGCATGAACCATAACACAACAACCTACCTTAAACTTCTGCAAGTGACACACTGGTCAACAGCATACGGCATTCCAGGACTGACAGTGTATAACCTGATAAACTATACCACGGTTCAGTTTTGAAAGAGTATCAAATTAACAGTTTTATTACTTTTAATTGAGTGCAAAAAACTCATCCATCTGCCATTCCCAGGATAAAAGATCAGGAAGTAGTGACCATGTCACTCACCCCGAATCCTGGCCAGCCATTTTTCTGGAATCGGGTGGACGCTGTACTCTGTCCCGAACCAGCTCTCCGTCCGGTCTGTTTGACCAGCAAACTTCTTGGACGAAAGACAGATGTTGACGCTGTCTAAGGACAAACTGTCAGTGCACTCTCTGATCAGCTGAAAAGGACAATAAACAAAGAACAACAACACATAAGTCTACATGTAGGTTAACATGTAACAGGTAAAATATAGATTCATGTGCCTGCAAAAACCATTGATTTTTGCTCTAAAATGAACACATATACATACATGCATAAGAAAGTGCGAAATAATGCAGTGAAAGTTGGGTAATGACAAAAACGTAAAATATTAGCCAAAAGGGTAACTATGCAAACAGTATTGAAATCTGATAACATATCCGATGGTGGTTGCAATGTAATGATTGATTATCGATAATCGTCAAAATGGGCCAAAGCAGTATCCAACTATCTCAGCCAGAGAGTGAATGCAACTTGTAGAGAAATAAATTGCTTGGAGTTGATTGATCCTCACGTAATGGTCTATCCAAGGGCCATGGAACCTTTTTTTTCCCCCCCCCCCCCTTTTTTTTTTGGGGGGGGGGGGGCAATGAGGAGGTAAAGGGTCAGTTGTAACCCAACCTCAAAAAGAAAAGTGAATAAAAATATCACAAAATAAACAAATAAACTGTTACGAAAAAAAAAAATCAAATTCACAAGTAGCATATTGTGTTATTTAGAAGTCACAGGGTGGGCAGCTAGTGCAGCCCCACTTAGAGTAAAATGTGTGAGTATATTGCTCCACACCTTCAGGAAAGGGACACACATGTTATCTATGCAGAATGAATAAAAATTCTCACCTGCTCATTGTATTCGGTCTGAATGAGAGGACCAGAGATGTACTCCTCCACTGGGTACAGCTGCATCTGCTCCGACAGCCCCTCTACATTTTCTATCGGATCAATCTTCAAAGGAGGAAAAACACAAGTGGCAAGTTTGGTCAAGGTGATTTCACTTCCCAGTGTGTGATAAAGAAGAATTGAATCACTACAAAAGCATCACATTTACTGGTTTTCTTTCTACATGCTGAAAAACTTTTCTCCTCCTGCAATTTCTGATCTCACTAATATTTGAAACTAGTCTCTAGCCTACTTGGGTGCTGCATGGTGTGAACATTCCTGATTTCAGGCCAGTTTGTTCTCCATGTGAGATAATACTCTAGGAAAATAGGAAGAATTGTCATCTACACACTATATTTTCCTGCAAAACATTACTTCCATCAATTAGCCAATTACGAAAGATAATCTCAGCTGATCTTTGATGACACCTTACAATGGGTCTTGTGACTCAGTTGTCCAGAACTAGACAAAATCTATTACAAGAGCAGTTATCTCTAGATAAGAAAACATAAGTAAATTTCATGATGACACAGCCCAAGTATTTTGAATTCATCTGTTGCATCCAGGTGAGAACAATGAAAGAATCAGAATAACTTTTCAGTAAGAAGATGGTTACATCAATGATAATACAAAAGAAACTCTGATGACTGATATCCCCTAAATTTGAACAACAGGCTTATAATAACTTAGGATTTAAAGATGATCACCCCCCCCCCCCCCCAAAAAAAAAAGAAACAACAAACAAACAAACAAACAAACAAAACAAACAAAAACCTGATAAACAAATAAATGAATTCTTTCAAAGCTCATTCATTTTCAAGAACATCTTATTACCAACACTTTAGTGTAAACACACAAAGAAAACAAGTCATGTTTTATACAAAGATAAGCTCATTCTCTGTATGTATGTGCATTCAGACTAAAGGTCCAACAGTGTCTAGTGTGAACAATCTCAAGCCTCAAAGTTAAGTAGTGTAAAAAATGACTACTGAACAAACCTCTGAAAAGAACCTGAATATATTGTCATCTATGGTCTTGATTTCATCAAATATCCTGCAAAGAGAGAGAATGACATCAAAGAGATAAAGATATAAATACTCTCAATACCACTTGAGTTATAATCAAGTGTGACATGCTCTGCATTAGATTCTACTACTTCTACCGATCATATGTTTGCATTGATTTTGGAAGATTATTTAAATGAGATCCACTTCAGTTTGCCTTATGGAGTGCCCATAACAAGGAGGTAATTATCATCATCACCACCACCACCACCATCACCATAACCATCAGCATTACTGTAATAAAAATTGGGGTATTTTTTTTTCTTTTATTTCACCTGTTGAAATACTAGGAAAAACAAACTGAATTGTGGCAACAGCTTTAGCTGCAATTCCAAGTCACCTTTTCTGTGGTCCTTCCTTCTGCAGCATCTTGATGTATTGAAAGATTATCAGTAACACCTGGAAATACAAAACACAATACAACACAGACATAAAACTAAGGAAATAAACCTCACACCGACATCATCCCACAGTGACCGCTACCTGCACAATATTCCAAGGACCACTGTAAAGGTCACTACTTGTCCATGATACATGTTACACAAGGGCATTTACACCACTTGTCAAAACATTGTCTCACCAAATAACACTCAAAACCAGTCACTGGCTATGACAAGTATATGATCTAGACATTCAGAAACAAAATAGCATGATTACCCTTCAAATATATAGATGCAATCATCACTGCTGCTGGTATGCGTATGTTTCTTATCACGCACAATGTAAGGTGTAACTACACAAACAGGAAACTGGTAGAGAGACTATTACAGTCCTTGATGTTTATCCCTGGCACTCACTCAAGAGCCAAACCCCCTCCCCTCCCCCCCCCCCCCAAAAAAAAAAAACAAAAAAAACACTGCCTACACATTTTCTGCTGTGTAAGTCCAGAAAGGGTAATACCACCAATGTATTGATTCAAATATGGATGGGGCATTGCCTATTGGCAGGAATAGAATAGGACCCAATTACAGTAGCTGTACACTGCTAGAATGGCCATTATGGTCCGAATTCACGAATGTGGTTTAAACTTAGACCACTGTCTAAAAATAAGCGTGAAATAGGTCTACCTTTGACATGCGCACATCAATGCGTGTTTGCTACTGGACGTCTGCTGGCGTACGCAAACTGTCGATCGTATTTACATGAAGAAATTTGCACAAACCAAGGTTTAAACAATGGTTTCAATTGTACCACCTTCGTGAATTCGGGCCTATGTATTTACATCAATAATTTCAGGTCGGCCTAAATGACAACACTGAAACATTTTGTCATAGTGACGCTCTCCATGTAAACAAAGAATTTTTGCACGAGTAATTTGTAACACTCATAATCAATATGTGAACATCTGTACTTCTTGTACAGACCAAATGATTGCCATTCTGGTTTTCTAATAAAAAAGACAAAATTTCTTACACAGAAGAATACAGACCTAATTGATTTCTTTCAAAGATGTAATTTCTAAATAAAATGTTGGTATGTTTAACATAATATCTTTGAAGAAAGAGAATTTGGCATGCGACAACAGATGAGTATCAAAACAGCTGCAGTGTGTGTGATTTGCACGTACAATTTCAATGTACACTGGCTTCATACGTCATCTCTCATACTGAATTTGGTAGTGCATTTGGGCCCGCATGTACAGTACGTCCCCCCGAAAAATTATAATCAGATTTTTGCATTGATATCTTCCTATATGATTAAATTGTCTGAATGCTACTTCAGGGTCTAAAAATGTAACATCTTACCTATATTTTGCAGAAAACCCCATTCAATTTGGTTAAGTGGTTGCAGATAAATGTGAATCGTTGTGAAGCATGTTGTGGATGTGATTCTTCCAAGTTTAGCACTTGGATGCTCTTGGAACTGCATATTAATGTGTGAACACAACGGACAGAACTTGGAGGGAAGGGATTCCTGACATGCTCTACAAAAATCCTCATTTCTCTTTGACCACTGAAACAAATCAGATGGGGTTTTCTGGGTAATAAGTTATAGTTTCATGCCCTGAAATTGTATTTGGATTGATTCACTATTTTTAAAGTTATCATTGCGGAGGGTCCCGTTGTAATCTTTTTGGGGGACATACAGTACGTACGGTACTAACGCCAAAGTAGGCCTGCCAAAGGAAAGGCCAAGACTACCTTACGAAGTTGTCCAAAAGTGTTACACCATTTGGGCCCACGGGCAGTTACACTGTTAAAGATACTGGCCATCCCCAGGCTGGCCTTGCTATCACAAGATTCCTGTTGAAACAGGAGTCTAGGTTAGAATCACACCTCATCAACTCGTTTGAGGCCCTCGTCTGACAGGACGATGTTGAAGCTGAAGGCGGCATAGGTCTCATTGTGCTCAGTGCTGGTATCTGAGTTCCCGCAGTACAACCTCAATGCTAGAGCTCTGAAGTCATAGTTTAAAATATCAAACTTGTTGAATGTTCTGCACATAAAATTATTCAGTGTTATGGTTCATTTAATAATGTCTTACTGGATTTAAAAATTACGTACCAACACAAAGTTATTTCAGCTTTCCTTCTTGCTATCATGAAATTCTTCTTACTGATATGAACATGTTGCAAATCTTCCATTTCACTGAAGAGAAAATAAGTATCACTCTATTGACAAAATTTAAACAAAGCAATGAAGTGATGGTCATTTGGCTTTCAAAATGACAGAAAGCAGTTTCCACATATAATTAGCAATCAATGTCTATAAAGTCTAGAATTAAAAATCTATTTCAAATAACAATTACATGAAAGTGCAGATTGAATAGAGTTTACTTCAATTATTGGTACACCAGTGACTCTAGACTGTGACCAGATAGAAAATAATGAATATATTTAGATCATACATTGATTAACATTCTAGGAACATGATATAATAAGCAATATAATAACTACAAATTATTAAGAACAACAATAACATCTTGAAGTGTGGTTTGGTCTCCTGATAATAGCAAAAAGTAAAGATATTTAGTCAGTGATGAAAAGGAAATAAGTCTTTTCGGAGTTATTTCTAAGATAAATGAGACGATATATTGCTGACCTTTTCTTGAGCAAAGCCATGATGCTCCCTTTGCCCTCGTGTCCCAGTAACCAGCCCAGGTAGTGCAGCGGTTTGCATCTTGATTTAGTAGTGGAGAAAGAAAAGCAGATTTTTGTATCCATATGAGTGATATAGACATCACCCTACATGCAAATGTTTGCTATCTATGAATATGTGACCCGCTACAACAAAATGGTCCTAAAGTCGCGCACGGTCGAAGCCGTGAAAATCGAGTTTGAAGTCAGAGCTTCAAAATTGGTCAAAACTTACGACTTTCTGAATTTGACATATTATTAGAGTCTGACATGTCTTCTATCATCTGTCGAAATTTTGAAGCAAAATGATGAAAGGAAAGACCAAAAAATAGCGTTTTTCTGAGCCATGTTTTTTTGGCGTTTCAACGAAGCAGAAACTGATTCGAACATTTGGAGTGAGCGCCACACATACGTGTTGTAGGCTCCGCCCCTAACAACGACCAGAGTGATCTCATTGGTCAGTTTGCTGCTTGCCGCTAACCGAAGCGTGAAGCTCGCACACTGCCCAGTCGACTGGTGCGTGCGGGTGGGGTGCGCTATGCCCAGCCGCTTCTCCTGCCATCATGGTCACTGATTGGTCGGCGAGGAGACCGCCAACGCTGTGTTTGAATGAGCATTTCAGGGGTTGCTAGGGCTTACCTTCTATTGTTCGGAGGGGAAAACTGACTTGCGTGTCCTTTGATCGTGATTGCGTCGCAAGGAGAACTTTTATGGCGCTTTTCTTGAAACAGTGATTTCCCAGACGTATCGACATGCTCTCTTTTAAACATCGATATCTCCGCAGCCGATTATCTTTATATGATGTGTTATGTATCAATTTAAAGCAGAAAGATGAGGGATTTGTGTCATGCAATTTTCAAATAATCGACCTCGCCCGACTTTAGGATCATTTTGTTGTAGCGGGTCACATATGTACAGTGTAAGACCTACAAGCATGTAGCATATCAGCATAAAACTAACAATATTGCTTATTCAAAACAGTTACTCAACAAAATGTTGTACTGCAAGAAACCTTTGCTCTCAGTCAAAATTTCTTTTTAATCATTCAAACAATATTAATAAATTATCATGGTACAAGATTTTTCAAACTGGAGGAGATTTGAAATGAATTACCTCAGCATCTAAAGACGGCTGATACAGTAGGTGATTCTAAAAGTCTTTTGAAAACGTATTTCTTTTATTTGTTAATAGATTAGATTTCAAGCTGTATGTCACTGTTCACCTCATCTGATCTCTTCTTCTCTCCCTTGTGTCTACTTCCCCGTTATTTCTCTATTTTCCATCTTCGAAGTGCATAGAAATTTGAATTTATTTCTGTGACATGTGCTATACAACAACAGTATATTACTATACTTATTATCATCATTATTAGAATGATGTAGTATGCTGTAATACCAGTGTTAAATGCATGAAATGTATCCTTTTCTGTACCTGTAATGTTTCTGCAATGATGGAAGGGACCACAAGATGTCTAACTGATGCATGTCTTCAACAGGCACAACTACAAAGGGAACAGCAGAATGACAGAGAGGTTACAACATTTTCTAAATATAACAGAAAGAGAGCAGGTAGATGTGAATGTTCACAAAGAAACTTTGTAATTCTTTCACACATTCAAATAATAAACAAACCGTATATTGCTGTGTTTATTGGCAGGAGCATCTATACTTCATAATGTCTCTCAAAGCAAGAGCAAGGAAACAACCATATGGAGGATATGCTTGTTTATATAACATATAAACAGGAATATTTCATACTATACTTATGTAAAAAAAAAAGTAAGGGTGATGAAAAGCCATAGTTTACATAGTCACTATTGTATTGTAAGTGAGCTACACATCTTTTTGGGGATATGCCCATTCATTCAGTAGGTAACAGAAGAATATGTACCATGCAAAGGGATAAAAACTAAACTTTTACATGCTATGATAACCCTTCCCATAAAAGATATAATATAATTTTACTTTAATGTCAATGCCTTTTCTTGTAAATGCACGTAGCAGGACTCATAAATCCAAGACAGAATGCATATACAATGAGATGAGTCCATGTTTTTATGACCAGAGTATTTCTTTAAATGGCATCATATTCATATCAAGTCAAGCATTCTCTCACCAGAGAACACATATGGTATTCATGTATTCTCCTCATGCACACTCTACCTCGCTTTGGTGTGTATACGCCCACGAAGACCTTTAATGCACTAATGCACACACAAAAAAATACTCTTTGTTCATCACAAACACATAAACAGCTCACACTGCTGTGCTCAAATGCAGAAGCCACTGCAAGCTACAGGAATTCTACTCAATATCGCACGATTACCAAATCACTCTGATTTCACCTTGAAAATTAGTGCTCTGGGATAGTGCATACCTTTTTCCCCCAGGTGAGTGCATACCTTTGTAAAGTTTGCAGAATTCTTCTTTCATGAAAGGCTGACCATGGTCCACGAAGCTGGGCTGATTCAAACCACTGGTACACATTCACGAGGAAACAAGGACAAAATAACGATCACGCTTTTGTAAATCACATCATCATGGTACAATGAGAGAGAAAAATACATAAAGTGGTGACCAATTTATATTTGTCAAAAATAGAATGGTACATTTGCATTGGGTACACAATGCCTACAGAGAAAAGGAAACATGACTGAAAACCATTCAATTTTGGGTGTGTGTGTGTGCTACATTTGGATTTGTTCAAAATGTGATCAACCCATTGCCTGATAAGTTCATGTAGGTACATTAGCTTTGTTGAAATCATACAATAACTGCTTATTTCTTAAATACATTGTGTACCCCCCTTCTTCCTCCATATCACCCTAAATCTAAGCAGTCCATTGTTACTTTGTCATACTACAATCATGTAATTAACACCACTCAATTTCCAGCCAAATTTCCACATGCCTAAATCATATATAAATGCTGCACTGACATATAAATATTTCTCCAAATGTAGGCATATCGCAGTCTGCTTTATGCAAACTGGAATTTTTGGGGAATCAGTGGTTACTCATGGTCATCTCATCTCCCCTTATTACTCATCTTTTGAATCAAATTTGAATAGGCAATACACAAACTATCGCTCATTAATATCTGCACTTGATGCAGGAATGACTAAATGCATCTTTCTTACTTGTGAGGAACATCACTAAATGCTTCCCGGACCCATTCTTCAAGATTATCAAGTGATTCTGTAATATAAAAAAAAAACAACAACAACAAAGCACATTAAAAGGAAGAGAAACAGTACTATTATAACAACGATGACATTTCTTCACTTTTCACTGGAACAATCAAAAGGGTGAATAGTAACTCATCATAAGTAATTCTCTCATCAAGCCTGCTACAGGAGGACACCTTGGAGCTAATAACCAACAGAACACAAAGATTCCTTGATTCAGTGCAGCCCATTGCTGAGGTGACAACAAGGCTCCATTTTACAAAACGTTGCCATGATAGCAACTTTTTGTTGCAGTGGCAAATGCCATGGTGACAACAAGAATCCTGCTTCCTGATTGGCTGTTGCTACAAGAAGTTGCTCTTCTAGCAAAAATTACTATTCTATCATTTTTAATGAAATGAGACTCAGATCCTTGCTGCCATTACAACTGCTGCTATATTCAACACATGTCTGTATATGTAATGAATTCAAAAGCCCTGGCTTCAAGTTATTCTATCTGCTGCTGCTTTGCCGTATCAAAAAGTACAATTTCACCCCTGCCTTGTTTGAATTAGTGGAGAGTCATACAGACAAACACTTGAAGTGTAAGCGACTATCAAATAAAGAGAGTGTAATCCAACTAACTGAGCTCAGAGTCACACAAAAGTATTACACAGATCTTCATTTTCATCATCGGTCACTTTGACTCTTTACTTTGTTTACCGCACTGCTAAGACATTACTTTGATGACAAATTAAAGCTTGGTTTCTCTGTTTACCCCTTGACTGCACCACAAGAGTCATGTAGTGGGAGGAGTAAACCCTCAGTCGGAACTCTTTCAGCCTCTGGTGGACATTGATGTCGTTTGCTGCTGGGTCTACCTTCAGGGATTTGGAGTTTCCTGTTGGTGGAGAAAAGCAAATGGTCATTGGTCTTTGTTTTGTTCATCATGAATCTGTACAATTGATTTGAATAACAACTCTGCGAGTGGCATAGTGGAAATTTTTACTTTGGCAAATGATAAACAGAGAAACAACAGCATAATTCTTCTCCATGGCATTGTGGCATTAGGGCCTCATCTTTTTCATACACAGTGTTTGTAGTTCATTACAAAGTTCTACGTTGGGAATATAATGTGATCTCCGCATATCACAAACACTGCTAACTTAAATTACCTCAGTTACAATTGTCAGTACATTCGGCAGCTTGATTGAAAAGTCACTATCATCTGCCATGAAAGAGGTAAGATGCCTCATAGCATACACAAGTCATCAATTATATATTCAAGTTCTACATCTGATTGAGTAAATCCTTTGACAACTGATGAAGACAGGATAAAGTGAGGATCTTACTGAAGTTGAGAAAAGAGAAACATGTCTAGAACTGAGAATACCATTTTATTTATTTTTTGTTTTTATTCATTTATTTATCTATTTTTTATTTATCTATTTATTTATTTATCTTTTTTATTTTTATTTTTTTATTTTTATTTATTTATTTTTATCTATCTACTTTTTTTTTTTTTTTTTTTTTGGGGGGGGGGGGGTCTTTGTGGCTGGTAAGCTGTCATATTTAACTCCTGGTGTGATACATGGTTCACAAACATTGATATGTCATTTCATCTTTTAATGTCCCTGACATGGCTATATTAACAAGTTGCTAATATTCATACTTAAGAACAATAGTCACAAAGCATCTCAACTTTCATTGATCAGAATATTGATATGAAAATTTGCAATCAATGTGATAGACGTCCAAGGACTCCAGAGGATCACTCACCCCAAGTGAACTTGGCCATAGGGTGACCCTGTTTGCACATGACGCTCATGAGCTGCTGCCTCCGGTGGTAGTCATTCTGGTGACTCATTTGGAACTCTGTGTGAGGAAGCACATATTCATGGGAAACAACACCATCAGGGCCAGTAAAATAAGACAATTTGTTTCCAGTCTAGTTCAGCTCAATTTGTGTGAAAAGAATGCATTACAATGACAACACCAAAGCATTACATATGAATTACATCTCAAGGTACTAATATGCACAGTGAACAAAATGAATGACAAAAGTGATCAGAGTGGTTGGGTACTTACAAAAATACCTGTTTGCAGAATGACCTTTGCAGCACAGACTTTTAAAGTGAAACTAGAAATGTCGCTATGGCGACTGGTATGCCTCCGCCATAATGCATGATTCTCCTAATAGGTCTATAGTACATGTGGACAATGTGTGATTACATTTTCACAAAATTGGCAAAATATTAAAATGACATGTTTGTCACAAATGTATTGAACGTTTACCTTCCTTGACCTATGTTTAATTGGATGAATAGGAGAGCATGTATTTGGGAATTTAAGAACTTTAACTTGACTTTGACCCTTTCATAAGTTTATGCACTGAGTAATTTTCAAGGTATGGAGAAAAAGTGCAATTTCTGTATTGAACAGTAAATTGCTATCATTTTCTTCTGGCCTTTGATTTATAAGAGAATCACTGTCAGGCAGAACATACATAAATATGTATTAAGTTTCAAATTAACTTGAGCCACTTCCGAGATATGGAGAAAGAAGTAAGTTCAGCACTTTCACTTGATCTTTGACCTTTTGACCTTTGACCTTCTTGGCAAAAAAAAAAAATCCCAGAGAATCTCTATTGGGTTATACATGCATACATCAAGTTAAAAAAAAATAATCCTGCTGGCATTGCATAAATATAAGGAAAATAGTAAAATTTTGAAGTATTGTCCTTGACCTTTGACCCCTGACCTTTGACCCCATGAACCCTAAATTCCCTAGATAACCACTGCCAGTCAGTACATGCATATATACTATGTTCCATGAAGATACCTTGAACAATTTCCAAGATACAGAGAAAAAAGTGAAATTTTAACATTTTACTTGACCTTTTGACCTTTGACCTTTTGACCTCATGACCCCAAACTTTCACCAGAGAATCTTAATTTGGTAATACATGTGTACACTAAGTTTCAATAAAATATCTTCAGGCATTGCATAGATATGGGGGAAATAGTGAAATTTTAAGCATTTGACCTTGACCTTTTGACCTTTGACCTTGAGCATGTGCACCCAAAAGTTGATAGGCACAACTTCACCCCCTAATACACATACATGCCAAGTTTCATTAGGATACCTCAAAAGGTTTTGGTAGTTACCCTGTCCACAAAATTCATTACGGACGGACGGAAGGACGGACGGACGGACGGACGGAAGGACGGACGGACAGACGGAAGGACGGACGGACGGACGGACGGACGGACAACCCGAAAACATAATGCCTCCGGCACCACTTCGTGGCGGAGGCATAAAAATAGTTCTGGTATGGGTTTGAGAAACTGTCTTGTAGAAACTTACCTAACTGGTGCGATTTGCCGGGATGATGAGTTGTTTCGGAGTATTTTGAGATAAAAAATAAAAGTCGGTATACCGACCTTTATTCCAGAAGGATCCAGGTTAACTCGATCTCAGGGACTACTCGGCCCTATTTCAGACAATTTATACGCAGTTCGTAATCGCCATATTCTATACATAGGCGCACGTTCATTTTGTAGGCGCCCCAAAGAGGTTCTTTGAAGCGCACGTTCATTTTGTAGCCATGCCAAAGAGGTTCTTTGATGCGCACGTTCATTTTGTAGGCGCGCAAAGAGGTTCTTTGATATGCGCGTTGTATCAACTCGGCCCATAACTGCAACCAGCCGGAAGTTAAGTGCTCCCATAGTACAACACAGTATAATCCAGAGGGACAACTCGGCCCCGCCGTCAAAGTGAGGCCGAGTTGTCCCCGAGTCCGAGTTAGCTTGACCCCGATCGGGTAAGTTCTGAGATGCAAACATTTTTTGTTAATATTTCGCATTTTCGTCGTTACCCAACGAATATCTTGTTATTACAGCGTTATTCCACACATTTTCTAGGCATGTACGTGTACATTTTGGAGCAAAATTTGACAATTTTGCAGGCGTACCAGAACTATGTTTTGCCTTTAACTCATTCTGCAGAACATAATGTTCATCAAAAAGGAACATTTTTATCATAAATGAATACTACTAATACAGTTAAGTGGAAATGCTTTCACACACAATTATTCCACGTTGAGTGATAGTCTGTACGGTAAAGCAGTGAACGTAAATGTACAAGTACAGTGGGTTAGGATCAAAGAGCTAGAAATATATTTTCCTCACCACTGTCTACTGCCTCCAGCTCTCTGTCTGTGGAGTCCTCCTTCAGGAGCGGGGCGGTGAAAAACTGGGCGAAGCGGATCAGACCCTCACGGAAGTGCTTCTTTTGAACCTCAAACTGAAATACCGTCTTACAGACAGACATTCATGAGGGAGAGAGTGTGCAATGAACAACATTTAAGATACAGCTAAAGGTTAAAGACTGACTCACTAATTCCTGGATGAAGTACATATACAAAAAGCATCTGTGAAAATCATTTATTTCACTGCACTCATTCAAAAGAATATCTTTCGGTTACATTCTGCTCTTTAACCATTTCAACAAAATTGAAGGATACATAAAATAAAATTGAAGGATATCCACAGGGCAAATTTCATGCTAACAATGTTGCTGATATCAGTTACAATATGAGACTTCCTATTTTGAAAACAAATGCTATCAAAAGTCAAAATATGTAAACAAGGGAGGGCTTGCAATTAATGAGTATTGCCTGCAAAATTTGACATGAACAACACAGTGCAATACGAAATAATATGATATAATATAATGCAGTTTAAACTAGAAAAGCACTCGGAGCGCAGACGTTCATTAACTTTATTTCTACCTATACACGCATACTGAAAATTGCCCAAATTTAAAGAAGCCTTGTGTTTCACTCATCAGCTTCATGCTACGCTGCACCTTGAGCAAAGCACACACTTTAGTGTGCACACACGTCCATGTGCAAATCTCAGATACGCGCAGCTTGAACTCCCAAGTTCATTGACCCTATTTGCCAAAAGAAAAAAGTCCTTTAAGAATCCATAAAAATTTCTGGATCACTACCAAAGCACAATCATCTCTTTTTTGTGTCATTATCAATTTTTCCTGTCAGTTTCATCAAAACAACAACTTTCTGAGTTATTCTGCAAGCAGACAGACAAACAAACAAAGAAACCAAAGCCAGCAAAAACATAACCTGATTGGAAGAGGTAATAATACAATATTATACATTGCAATACAACACAAATTACTCTATTTCTAAAAGATTCTCTGAAAGAAAACTACTTTAAAACAAAACCTCATTGATTATCATCTTGTTGCTAATTTGAACTCAATAAATGGCAATCAGCCCTACATATCTGCCATTACTCTACATTACAAGGAGCTAAAATATGATTACAATGACAAAGACCGCAAGAAAAAGTCTGCCCCGCCTACTTACTTTGTCGAAGCTGGTAGAGGCATTGTCACTGCCGCCATGTTGCCTGACGAAGACATCGAATGAGTTTTCATCGGGGTACTTCTTGCTGCCCATGAATACCACTGAAAAACAGAACAGGCCACAGGAGCAATTACAATGAACTAATGAATGAATTACTTTGAAAATCAAGCAAGTAACTTTGAGCTGAGTCGATTTCAAAATGTAACATGAAAGGTTTGACCCCCGAGTTGAAATCACCCAAACAGTGGCATGAAAATTGCATAAAAACTGGTTTTTTTTTTTATTACCGCACAAACACTTGTATATAGTTGTATATCAAAATTCAAGACCAAGTCGAGAGTTGAGAGGTGTGGTTGATTATGAATGTTGGATAGTTTTGCTCATTCTTATGTGGTCACAGTCCATATTTCACTTCAGTTATGACTGATAAAATAAATCAGTCTCTTTAACTTTGTAATATTCATCTAATACTTTGATTAATTTATCTCATACTTTTGATTACTTCAGTACATCATTGGCACATAGAACTTATTCTTGCAGTTACAACTATGGTAAACGATTTATTTCAATGTAGATCAGATCAGGCTTTAGCTAATATTTCATTTCCTCGAGAAGCAATCATTCTTACTATGCTCTAGGAAGTGGGCTAACCCTGGAATGTCGTCGGGATCACTGAAACTTCCAATGCCAACACACAAAGCTGCTGCTGCCTGCAAATACAAATTGATATAACATTCTAAAAGAAGAAACTATCAGTGAACTGTTCAGTGAATTAAATGCCTTCAGCCTTCAGAAACATATGTTTAATTTCCAGGAAATATAATTGCAAGTCAGTGTCTGGCATCTGCAATTCTATTAACCTGTTGAGGACGGACTGATTTTGCTACAACACGCATTTCCCATAGACACTTGCCCGAGTATACTCAGGACTCGTTCTCAACAGGTTATGAGAGCTTTCACTTGTACCGAGATTGTACATTTACGGTTGCATCACACCTGTTATTCTTGGAATGTTTTCAAGTTTTGGGGTTTTTTTCTTACAAAGTAACATATGATACATTATTTCTATCTTTGCAAAATTTGGCCTCAAGTTATCCATATCATACAATATCTTAGAAACATTATCTTAGACCTGCATATTCCCAACGATCACATTTTTTCCCCTCTCTCTCTCTCTCTCTCTCTCTATTATAAGTCATATATTAATCATTTGTAATGGTGAACAAATTCTCACTTAACTGGAACTCTCTTTTCTCCGCCCAAATATAAAAAAACAAGATCTTTCTTTTGTTTCATGACGACAAGAACTAATTGCTTGTACACATAGTAGCTGTACAAGCATATCATGTAAACAAGTTAGGGGAGTACACTTACCAACTTTGCCTGCTTCTTTGGTGCTTTCTTTGTCTTTGACTCATCATCATCCTCCTCTCCTTCCTCTTCTCCCTCTCCATCGTCATCATCTTCGTCCTCATCCATTTCCTCCTCGTCATCACCAGTCCCATCATCATCACTTCTCCCTGAGTCTTGCTTCACCCTCTTCCTCCCTGAAAATTCCTCCTCCGCTGCGTTTTTTGTTTTATGCCCCACGGACAGAGCAAGTCCCTTGTCATCGACCAATGCCGCAGCAGCACTATTGTCTTTCTCCTCCTCTTCCTCCGCCTCCGCCGCCTCCTCCTCCTCCTCCTCCTCAGTCATTTCAGCGTCTTCTTCTGTGTCTTCACCTGCTACATCTGACACCAGTAAGGCTGTCAGGCCATTTTTCAACTTGATTACCCTAGATAGAAAGAAAAAAAAATAGTGAGGCATTGGACACATATTACAAACAGTAACATATCAAAATATTTTTTATTTTATTCACACTTTTATTTAGATCTACTATTAAAGTTGTAAGTGTATTTGTATACTATTGCAGACCTGTCAAAGTTTAAAGCCAAAACATAGTTCTCATATGCCTGCAGAACTGCTGATTATTGTAAAAACTCCAAAATGTACATATACAGTTGTATGCATAAGAAATTAGTGAATTTATGCTGTAGCAACATGATTTCAGTTGTGTAACAACAAACAATGTGAAATATTAGCCAAAAAGAGGTTTGCCAGAAGTCCACAATCTTGGAGCTTATCCAATCATGGTTACCAAGTAATTTGTCATAATCGACTGCAAATATTCCACAAATCAGGCCACAGCAATATCCATAGACCATAGAACTATAGATCTTCTGAGCTAGAGTGAATCACATGCAGATTAAGATTGGGCATGAATCCATGAATCGTTGATCATGTATATATGATGTAACATTCTACCCCCCCCCCCCCCAATGCTGAACGGAGACTGCTATTCCCAAATAAAAGTCGGTTAAAGAATTTCATTTTTACTTTTAAATATTCACTAACGTTACATTTCCACTCATAAACTAGTTTAGCATAGATTGATGTCTTTTAGGTTTAAATTTACAGTTTGTTTAACATTTGTTGTGTGTCAAGTCCTCAGGAGTGGGTGGAGCCGATACGATGGCTTTCCCGTTCAGCCCTCAGTCATTAGGTTTCTAACGTTACAATTTTTTTTTTCTTTCTAATTGAAAGAGTACTGCACTGTATAGAATCAAAGCATCTTAAATATAAATCACGCAACTGTCCGCGCGTGTAACCAGTAACACAACCAGTACGTGTTGGGGTCGCTGTGCTCCCACAGCACAGTAACTATAACTGTGTGAAGGAGCGCCCCGGTTTAGGGTCGCCGGTCGCTGGTGCTCCCATATGGCCATGATGTGATTATGCATGGCATGGATCGTGCTTAGTAAAAACACAGCAGGAATAAACACGAGTGGGACTGTTGTCTTACTGTACCATCAGGATAAAGTAAACTTGGTAAGAAGATCCCACGCATTTACGCGAGTCACCGCAAAATACTATAAAATAGTAAAATGAAATTACCTGTATTCTTTCTTATCATTCGGACTTTTCATTACTATGGGTAGACCAGTTTCAGAAAATTCATTTTCCTCAGATGTTACCTCCATCGCTGTAACTGTTACACGTAAGTTTGTTGCCGTTCGTTCACATAGATAACCATGCACACGTGCTGCTGCTGGCTTTCTGCACGGGTCATCTACATCGGTGGTGTGCGGCGGGGCGGGCCGGCGGGCGGGGGCACCTAGCTAGACGGGTCCGCACGTACCGGCGCAGTAGATCGATAGAGTGGGTGAGTATTGGTAAACTGCAGATGCTTGTTGTGCGATGCTAACCTAAGTTTGAGAAGTGGACCAGCATAGTCAGGATTGTAGGAGCAAGAGTGAGTTATGAGAATGGAGATTTCTAGTGTAAGCGCCAAAAATTGCGTTAACAGAGTTTTGTTTTTCCCATTATAAAGTTTATTCAAGTTAAAAGAAATCAATGATAGTTCCCGAGTCCAATTAATAGTCTACCGGGTACATTTTCTACACTGCCACTGATGTTACAGCCAGCGCCCCGGCCGCGTTTTTTTTTAAGACGGCACAGATTGGGGCATGGCGCGTGTTAAACCTATGGGAAAAACGTTGGGTTAGGGTTTTTGGTTAGGGTTAGGGTTAGGGTTAGGGTTTGATGGTTAGGGTTAGGATAGTG
Source organism: Diadema antillarum (assembly GCF_040938485.1). Classification (NCBI taxonomy): domain Eukaryota; kingdom Metazoa; phylum Echinodermata; class Echinoidea; order Diadematoida; family Diadematidae; genus Diadema; species Diadema antillarum. The sequence continues at coordinate 637,793 of NW_027271053.1, forward strand.
TTGTGTAGCGGATGTTTTGCTACTTGGGATCGGTTGATATTAATTCCGAGAGGTACACATCATAGTAAAAATGAGTGGCGACACAGTTCATTTGAGTTTTCATGTGCACTTTATTTGAGAGGCGTTTTGGAGGCGATCCTCTCTCTTCGAGCGTCAGAATCCAAGTCTTCTTCTCTGCATCTTATACAACTTGTAATTCACTTCATACATTCAATCACGGGGATTACACATTGGTCACTGGTTACACTGTTGTGACACACTATGAATGGGTGAATGGGGGTGGAGTCTTTATGTTAAAGAGGGGTTTTAATTGGGCAAAACTTTGGTTGTTATAGGAACAAAGGCGGGACTAGTTTTATTAAGGAGGTAGTATTCTTGGATTTGGAATGAACAACAATTCTAAGTAATCAATGGGGGAACGGCAGGATGTTTAGGTTTGGCTTAGCCTGGTCGTAAATTAGATGGGGCTAGAAGTACCCAAGGGATGATGAAGGTCGATGACTCACTGGATGAGGTGGAGAGTATTGGTAGGGGTCATTGACTGGTGGAGGTGAACTGGTGGTGTATATCCAGTCATCAATAGAATGGGAGGGGGTAGTGATGACTTTGTGTATCAATACACAACAATAGGATACCTGTGGCCCGGCGGCGTTTTTTTTTTTAAGAGGGCACAGATTGGGGCATGGCGCGTGTTAAACCTATGGGAAAAACGTTGGGTTAGTTAGGGGTTTTGGTTAGGGTTAGGGTTAGGGTTAGGGTTAGGGTTTGATGGTTAGGGTTAGGATTAGGATTAGGATTAGGGTTAGGTTTAGGGATAGGGTCCCCAATAGATTTTTAGGGTCCCCAATCTGCGCCGTCTAAAAAAAACACGCGGCCCGGCGCCCCACTTGCGGTGGACCAGTCATGCCCGCTGCACCCGCTGACATGAGGGTGTTTTACAAAGAATTACGTTGATCTGTGATTAGATTTTAAGATCAACTTAAAATTATGGTAGGCTGTGTGTAACTTCCATAATATTCTAACTTTCATATAAGAAGAAAATTTTTGGCGATTTTTTTTCATACAGATTTTGATTAACAAAATTAAAGTAAAAATTTAATAAATAATAAGGGATGAAGGATTTTTCTGTAAATTTTGATGTAGAACAGCCTAACACTTAGAGTCTAATATTACAAGTTAAAGAGGATTCTGTTAAGTCGATCTAGGGCCCATTGCTTAAAAGTTACAATTAATGCCATGGTAACTTTGCCATCCAATGGTATTAACTTCCATGGAATTCTTGATTTTGATTGGCTGTTGAGTATTGTTGCCATGGTAGTTACCATGGTTGGATGGCAAAGTTATGCAACGGGCCCCTTATCTTTTAAGCTTAACTTAAATTCTTCGTGAAACACCCCCTCCCCCTTGCACTGTTGCCTCTGTGTTGCTTTGTAACAAGTGGAGTACCGTAGTTGTCGTTGGGCTACTCGCTACTGATTTAATGCTCTATAAGTATATATAAAGTCTAAAGAGTAGCTACTATAGTATAATTATAGGCAGTATTAAAGTGTCAGTTGTATTTCTTTGATGTTGATGTGCTAATGATATTTGGTAGTTTGGTGTTTTTGTTGCAAGAGAGGCCTTAAATCATATGTATAAAACTATTTGGCATAAAGTATCAAAATAGCAAAGCCTAGCCCTTACCAAAAAACAACAACAACAACAACAGCAAAAACTAGACGGTGTGTGTAGACTACATATTATGGATCTAGAAAATAGAGTTCTAACATTTGATGCATAGGATTTCTACCAGTAATCATTTCAATCTTTTTTAAGTCTTTAAAAGGCAATCGTCTGACATAGTCATATGTATCGATGATCAATTTCAAGACAATAAATGCATGCACTTTCCTCTTCATTGATTTCCCCTGTATTACTATTAACTTTTCACTGTCTGTACTGTCCTACCCTAGGTTTGACTACTTCTTGTAGGAATTGTGTGTGGAGTTTGCATTGGGCTTGAGTGGAGGAGACATGACTCAAAATAGCAGAGGAGTGCTGCACTTTCCAGCTATTAAATTGTTCATCAAGCAGCTTGGGTTAGATGCTGTGACATCAACTCTAGCTCCCAAAGGTAACTGTTTTTGTTATTTGATGTTACATGTACCAGGTACTTTTAGCATTGTACAAGCCTTGAAATTTCTGCTGTTTGATTTACTGAAGCTTTTTAGACACATCTATTGAAATTCCTCTGCAAAAAGGAAAGACATGTGTAGTGGAATACTTTCAAAAGTATTAGACACCAAAAGTTTAAATGCACTTTATGTTATAAATGTGTACATGTGTACTATATTGTCCAGAAATAACTTTCTTTAAGAAAAACTAATTGTATATTAATTGGTATTGGACATCTTAAAAGATTTGCCTTGTTCATGTACCTATTGGCATAATTTTGTAGTAGGCTCAAAGTCATTTGCTTTTATGTAATACCACCAATGTTTAAACTTCAGGGAAAACAAAAGGAAATTGTTTTTTAAAAGGGGGAATATTTCCTAAAGTCTGCAGTCTACAGTGTAAAGTTTGTTGAAGTAAGCTCATGGACCAGAATATGAACAGTATAGGGAATGACATCATGTGATTCAAAGCATACATTATTCCCTGCTTCCTAAAGATTTGAAGTATGCAGTGTATTTGTTGAACAGCTCCTCAAATCAGTTTGTTCTTGCTTACATTACCTCTCAGGTCTGGTCTGGCTTCAAGGGGTTCTGGTCAGCGTGGATGAAAGCAAAGATGAGGCCATCCTCGATGACTGCACCTCCACAACAAGGGTTGATTACAGCACCACCAAAAAGCTGCGCAGCGAAGGCAGTGACATCTTCAGAAGTGAGGTCATGGTTTAAATAGAGATGTTGTGATAATCCTGCTACTAGTACCTCGATCATTCAAGTCTTGGCTGGTAGTCAGGGAGATGTCATTTTGTTAGCCCTTATGCAGTTATTTCTTCAGGGGTGAGGTGATGGTCAGAGATGTGGTGGTGTCACTGCTACTTTGGTGTCTTGGTACCCATTTTCATTGACATTGCTAATCCCATGTATCCAATTTCACGCTAATGATAACCTGGAATCGGATTTGAAGGAAACGTAGGAGGAGTTGCTTGAGATGGCTGCATCTACCATCATTTTCATTTTTATGCGTCCAATAGTTTTTGTTGTTGTTGTTTTATTATATTTTTAAAGGATAAGTGCATTTGAAGGAAGAAGATGCACTATTTAAAGTGTAGTAATGTAACATCAAAAGTACTGTTTATGGACCCTTTCAACACTAATCCCTCAATTTTGATCGCAGGTGATTACATTTACATGGATGTCATTGATAATTTGATGATCATAGCAGAAGATGTTATCTCGGCAATAAAAGTGGCACTGACAAATTCTAAAATGAGGAAACTCGTTGTCGTGTATTTTCCCCCCTACAGCTGGATCCCATGTGATGGTGATTGGCAGGGTTGTGTCCTTGCCTCCAAACTCGCTCATCAAAGCGGTCAAGATTTCTCCTATCGGCAACGATGGCCTGGACGAGTCGGCCTGGCCCATGGAGGTCGTCCATCAGCAGCAACATCTCCGCCAGAGGAGCCTGCAGCAGCTTGAGGAGGCGTTTCCGGACGCGTTCAGTCAGGGGATGTGGGATGATACATGACGGAAATTCCGGTGTCACGATGAGGAAAAGGATTAGGATTTGGGGAATGGCATGTGAGAACAGACAGGATGTCCTCTGAGATGAAGCAGATGTCAAACGGAGGTCTCCAAGGGATGGAGATTGAGGGAGTGGTATTTGATAAAAAGTGGATTAAAAAATGCCCTTTTCACATGAGATAGATGTAATAGAAAGGTCGCCAGGGATGGAGACTGGGGTTGTGGTGTCTTTGGGGATGAGGAGGATATAATTTATGATGGCCTGTTAAGGTGAAGTAAGTAATTGATGAGAGCGACATCTTTTCCATGGTTTCATAAGTTTTTTTCTCTCAAAGTTCTAAGTCTAAATTTGAGGTATGGAAAAACACTGATATGTAGTTCTGGGTGATCAAAACTCGTCTATAATCTTGACCATCATGAATGTTAAGTGTGTACTAGGAATATATCATTGGCTTGTTCCTGTTTGCCTGAACTAGAATTGTATTGCCCAAATTGCAAGAGGAGCAGTGTAATTTTTCATTAGCCTAAATTAGAGAGGATATAGGTAGGATGTGGTATGGGAAGGCAAAACACTTCCATGCAATAGTGATGTTGTGATTACCTATGGAGTGAGGGATGAAATCTGTGTTTTGTTCTTGATGGTCTGGTTTTGTTAAGTTCAAGTATAAGCTTCAGTCTTTGCCCTATGAAATGCAACCGTCAGTTTTGCTACATGCTCCTAGAGTGTGGCAGAGAGCATGTCTTCCAAATAGGCGACTAATTAGGTCAGGTCCAGTCCACAAGGTCCTGGACTGTAAACTAGTCTGTGGGGCATCTGTAAGATTTCATGGAGTCCCATTTGTACTCTGAAAGTTGTTCTCTTAATTGCACTATCATCCACAGCGATTAAATCCTTGTGCCATGCAGCGTAGTGGCTGGATTGAGCTAGTCAGCACATAACGCATATAATATTTAATGAACACTGCCCCCGTCGCTATAGATTGGCATATGTCATGAAAAATATTTGGCAAAATATTGCACACAATTTCCAATCTCTGAAGTAAAAGAAACAGAAACCTTACATTAATACTCAGACTTTCGGGGGAGCAACTTGAAAAAAAACCCCCAAAACCCTTAAATATTATATACATGTGCATATGTTACACCCATCCAGGGGTAACACGTGGTGTGAGGGTGTACATTGTATATTGCTCAATATTACAACCTGAAAGAAGAGAAAATGTAACAGCATGTCTAGTTGAGTTGATTTGGGATGTGTATTTGATGCTCGAACCCACACCAAGCTGGCTGATATCACTTTCTTGGAATGTCATGTCCCACAGTAGCTTGTTCTATTTTGTGTTTTTTTTGGGGGGGAGTGTCAAGTTTCCACAAAAGAGGGAACTCGTCAACTTCTCTTAAACTATTAATCTCCAAAGTAATTAAATGGCATAGCTAATTTAAAAGAGGGAGGGGGCTGATAAGGCCATTTGGGCAATTCCATGAGAAATGTTCATTTTGGTGAAAAAATGAAGTTTTGAGTTTCACTTACGTTCTCAAATATTCTAAAAAAGTAACATATATATTTTCATTTTTCACTAGTCGCATCTTTGTCGTTACAAAATTTTGTATTTTTCTCAGTCAATGAAAATACTGTATGATGTGTTGCAATGAGGCAAAAATTTGGCTATTTTGTAAGAGTTTAGTGTTCCTGTCTCTAAAGCAGGCCAGATATGTCCTAGAGGCCGTGATCAGCTTTTAAATTATAGTCCAGTGTATATATCAACGGAAAATCACAACCAACTTCCTTAGCATTCATCAATTTTTGACCCATTGATCCTCAAAGTTGTGTGATTTCTCTAACATTTGAAGCGTCATGTCCGTTACGTTTTTTACTATAAGTTTTCATAGCCAAGAGGAAATTAGAGTAAAGTTGCTGCAAATTCATTTTCTATGTTAGGATTGAATCCCCTTGCATGTGTGGAAACCACTTTTCTATACCACTTCTAGTTTTCCTGTAAATGGCGTAACGGACATGACACTTTGCGTAACGGACATGACACCTCATATTAGACAAGTGGCAGAAATAACACTGTGGCCCAGTGAAACAGGGTGGTGATTAGTTTTAATTGCTTGAGGATAGTAGGACATTTTTATACTTGAGTAAATATTTAAGTCTGCACATCACTCAATAAAACAAAAACAAGCAGACTTTGCTTTCTGCCACTGGAAGACTGTTGATTTTAGATGATCTTGCTACCCTGTTACACCGGTTTGATCCATTCCCACCTCTTGTAATCCTGACTGATAAACAGCAGCTGTCATTCCAAGGAGTATTTAGACACTGGAGTTTTCACTGTTGGCCTTCCCTTCAATACTTAAAATGAGCACTTTCTACATATAAGTACATTGTAGACCACATTTAACACATATCAGCCATGGAGTCAACACAACAGCCAGGAACTCCTGCACAAATGGATCCTCGTGCATCCAATGAACATGATCACTGATGATACAACAACAAAGAATCCAAATGTCACCAGCATCAATGTTTTCAATGATGGTGTTGTCTCAATTTTTTTTTTTAAAGTTTGTGCTGCATCCATACATGTACCTCTCTCATCTCTATGACTCGATAAATCCACACCTTCAGTGGCACGTTAATGAGATATCACTTGCCAAGAGGGCTGAGAATGGAATTGTTTCTTTATTAAGCGTGTTGACAGTACATGTAGCTCTATCGTCAGAGAAAGTCGGTCTGAATGCTGCCTATCCATTTCATCAATACAACTAAACTAGATGTACCTCTATGCCAAGGGATATATACCGGTATATATGACAGCGCACAGCATCGTACAAAAAGCACAATTTTGAGATGCTATGAGAAGATGTTTATCCACTGAAAGGTACACTGTATTTCTTAATCAGTTACAACCAGTTGGTAGGGAAAGCATCCAGTATTTCAAAAAGTCCTACTCACAAGCTGGTGAGAATAATGTAACCAGTACACCACTCTGGCAAGCCTTAAGAAGTGCCTAAGCAAGCAATAAGTTGATCATACAATTTGTACGAGTTGAATTTGCCGTGACGAAAACAAGAAATACTTTGTTGCCCAGGTGACCACTCTACGTGGAAATGGATTATATGTTGTGAAAATTCTCAGAAAAAAAAGGGGGCTTGATCATTCACTTCTAGCCAAGAAAATAAAGCATTTGTTGACAATGATAAAGTACTGGTACTAGCAGTGGAAGTTTTTACAATAGTCTATCCAAGATTGGATAACAGAGGATGATTCTACTCCAAGGACGAAATTAATGCCAAATGAAAGAACTTTGCAGAAATAAAATTTACATACCTTATTTCTTTCAGATGATAACACTAATTTGATAATGGTACCAAAGAGTTTTGTGGTCCTGTTTCATTGCATAAAAGTTGATGCAATCCTGCAGAGTTCATTTTAATGATGTTGTATTCAAACTCTTTATTTCATACAGATCTGGTTCTGGTTTGTTCTGTTTTCTTTGCCTATCTGCAGATATGGAAACATGATCTTCTGTGTTGTACATGTATGCCATTGTGGTACTCTGGGCATTGTACTCCATGTGCTTTAGAGTAGAGCTTAGATCACTGAAACCTGCAATAAAAGGACTTTTTGATGTTTTGTTCAAGAGCATAATGTAGTTAGCAGTGTGCAGTTATTTTAATCTTTTTATTTTGAAACAAAGAAGTGAAAATATGTTTCACCTTACAAGGGTGTCATGTCCGTTACGCTAGTGTATAATGCTAAGTATCAAATATTAGGCCACTAAGAAAAAAATAACCATAGTATAAGATAGTAATATGTCCTGTTTTGCTATGGTGGGTGGTAGTAACTGGAAATTTGTCACTAATTGTAGCTAGCTGGTGCAGGAGCGAATTTGTTTTATATTTGTTTGTTTTGTAAATATATACAAAGACAAACCCCCCTAAAATGATATAGATATAAGAAATATTACATGATTGCAGTTATGATGTGTGTCCCTATGTTCTAACCTTACTATGCCAACAATTGAATATCTGCTATACCTTGTAATAAGAAAATTCTCTTAGCTTACAAAAAGTGGACAAAACTGTCATGTCCGTTACACTCGAAGTGTCATGTCCGTTACGCAATATTTTAAACTATTAAAAAAGAATGAACAGTAAAACTACTCTAAATTAGGACTTTATGAGTAAAGCATGACCTAAAGGTTTAATCAAGACCAAAACCAGCTGCATCTTATCCAAAAATTCACAGGAATTTTCATAATGGTAAGTAGATCAAAATGCCTCGTCCATTTAGTGTCATGTCCGTTACGCTCGCTAAAAATGCAATTTCTCAACAACCACTTGATAAATTTCCATGAAATTTTCTGTGTACATTACATATACTTAAATGTGTCTGATAAACTCAATTAGAATCTTTTGGAGACTCCCAATTTCACTGTGTGATGGTTTGAATCACAGAAAAGTGGTCTGAATGTCATGTCCGTTACGCTGGAATTGACCATTTGCGGACCTTGAACCTTCCCCTTCTCAAAGAAACGCCCTCTTTGACATCTCATCAGAATTCAATTTAACTTTCTCTATACATCATCTCTCCATGCCACTTGAACACAATCTGTGTATTGATATACTGCAGATTAATAACGTACAATGGATAAGTAATATGTTACAGTGTGACCTTGTGGTCGAGCAATAACCTGGTTATTACAGCACAGTACATTGCACTGCCCATACCATCCTTCTATGCAGGTGCCGGATTCGATGTTTTTTAACCCCCCAAAAATTCAATCCTCTTGATATTTTAAAGAATATCTACTAATAAGTAATCATGGTATGTGAATTCTGTACATTAATGAGGAGAGACCTTTATGACTTACACAATGTCTTTCCTTCGTTTTGTGAGAAACCTTGTAAATGACTGCACATATCACTAATAAGTAGTTATCTTGTGTTTGACTCTTCTCCGGTACCTTGACGAGAAAAGTCTTTAGACTCAAAATTCATACTTTGCAGGGCTAGGCATCAGTCACATTGTTTTCAATATCACCCATACTTAATATCAAACGAAACCTGTGTTTGTGAGCTTGCGTATTTATTGATTCTATCCATGTGGAGCTACATATCCAAGGACGTATTGTAGGCCTACATACATTTTACCTTCTGTCCACGCATGGTGCTACAACTACTCTATCTAGCTCCATGGTTCACGTTTACGCCATATTTGGCATCGGTGCCCAAGTGTGCTTAAGCGGAGAGGCACCCTGAGGATTCTGGAACCCATTCCTATGCCTCATGGTTTGGTTAGGCACAGGAACTGGATACTGTGTCACAGGTTGCTGGCTTTAGTTGTGAAGAAGGCCCTGGTGAGCAGCCTGGTAGCAGTGTTCCGGCCATTATGGATCCTGTTGGGAAGGGTGCAGAGGTATCAACAGCTGTGATGGTTGTGGCTCTCCCTCTTGTTAGGTAGGGTGTCACGGCACTGATCAATGAGCTGAGGTCAGCCATATGAAGCACCAAGCGTGTGCATTGCACCAGGTGTGGTGTATGGGGACTGCTGTGCAGAGCTCGGAGGCAGGTAGAGAGCCACAAAGACTGCATTCATTCCTCCCTCAGTGGAACCCTGGGCCTGTTTGCCCAGTTCGTGGCAGACGAGAGCCTGTGGAACCCTTCTAGTCCTTGTAGAAGTCTGTCAAACACACTTTGTAGGGCATTTCTGTCAGATTCTGCATCATCTGTCATGATAACTTCTGGACCTTAATTGTCCTCTGCTAAAAAGAAGGCATCATGTGGAAATAGGCCTTTCAAAAGCTTTGAATCCCTCTGTGAGTACTTCTTGTGCTTCAGATGTTGTAATTAAAACACCCAGAGGTAGTGCTCCAGCTGCACTATGTGTCATCATGAGGAAAACTCTACATCCATGGCGATCCAACAAACACCAGTTCACAACTTTGCTTTCAAAGCATGTTCATGCATTTCATAAAGTCTGTACAAAGTGCAATACATGTTTTCCTCAGTGCATACCATCCTGGCTGTCATATCCTCCCAAGTGTTGTACCTGGAGACTTTTTGTTCAAGGTCTTGAAGCATTGCCTTGCCATCTGGATGTCCATAATTTTCTTTGAAGATCTTGCGTTACAGCCTGGGTTTATGAGAAAGAAATAAAGTATATAAAAAAAAAACCACTGCAAGCAAATAATATTTAACATGATAATCATAAAACAAAAGTGTGGTGCTAACTATGCAATACTAAACTGGTGTTAAATCTCTGTTGGTATTACTGTAATGCTCATTGCATGGTGTCACTTCAGAATGTATATCTTTTTTGAGGATGGGGGGGGGGATTGATTAGTTCCTGAATCTGTTTGATTAAGTCTATCTTATTCTTGAAATATATTTTCATGTTTGCCCATACTGGGTGTATGTATGTGTTCCCCCTTTTTTTTTTCCATTTACATATTTAAATTGCATACCTGGTGAGTGGACGAGATAATTGTAGACGTCTGGATACTCAACTTCGAGCCAGCGGGAGGTGTCATTCTGCCAGGAATCAGCTGGGTGCTTGTACGGACAATTTGATCAATGTGGTTCGATTAAGGCTAATTTTTGGTAGTACCTCCTCAGTGAGTCACCTTGGAGGCCATCCAAGTATTCATATGACATCTTTCTTCTTTGAAAACATGTTGAAAAGGATGTAAAACACACAGAAAAGGTAATAGCGATTCAGAGTTTACAGTATACAACAGCAAGCAATATGGCAAGTTGGCTTTTGTTTGTACCTTCGCGATTGGTTGCTAAGTGGAAGTTGTGTTCACCGAGTGAAAATCCCCGGATGTGCGGCCCCGGATGTCCGACCCTGAAAATGTATCATAACCTTAGTATATGTGAAGTATATAGCTAGGTTGTATGCATAACCAACACATGGTTTGGGGGCGCGCATACTCGGTGTCGTAGCGTGTAGTTGACTGAGTGCATCTGCATTTCCGTTGCTCTCCCCTGGTTTGTAGACGAGCTTGAAGTCGTTTGCGCTCAGCGTGAGCGCCCATCGTTGAATACGAGAAGACGCCATCATCTGTATCGCTCATGTAGCACCAAATAGCCCCAGCAAGGGCTTGTGATCTGTCGCAATCACAGGTACTGATGAAATTTCCGTACACCAAAAGTGATCGCGAGACCCTCCCGGTCGATCTGTCCATAGTTCTTCTCTGCTTGTGTAAGCGAATGTGATGCATATGCGATCGGCCTCTCACTGCTGTCTGCCACTTTGTGAGCAAGGACCATACCCACTCCATATGGGCTTGTGTCACAGTTGAGAACGAGTGGTTTCCTTGCATGGTAGTGGACCAACACCATGTCTGACGTTAGCAGCATTTTCGACGATCCGAATGCACGCTGCTGCTCGGCTTCCCAGACTCATTTGGTATTCTTTTGCAGCAATACATGCAGGGGTGTCAAGATGGTTGACAAATTTGGCATGAATTTCCCGTAGTAGTTGAGAATGCCAAGGTAAGATTTCAACTCAGACACATTCATAGGTGTAGGCGCCTCTTTGACCGCTGTCACCTTCTCTTCCGTCGGATGGATTCCGGTCTGTGAGATGCGATAGCCCACGCACATCACTTCCGGTGCGAAAAACACACATGTCTGTTCTTTAACTTCAGCATCTTACAAACACAACTCACACTTTTAAATTTCCTTTTATACTCCTCTCCTTAATCTCACAGAAGCACAAAAGTAAGTATGAAAACATATACATCAGTATATTAAGGAATGGCTTGCACGACAACTAGAGCAGGCCATTTATTGTCAGTATGTATGCATATAACGACACAATGCATTTGTGTTCGCTTTCAATATGTAATATGACACAACTGTGTATTGGCGATAATAAACCCCTAATGAACCTAGGATAAAAACCAGAGATAAAACGTCTCAATGACCAAAAAACTCTTGAAAGCCTTGTGGCTCATTAAGGAGCATACATTGATACCGAATTATTACAAATAAATTAAACTGGTCGTGGTGAAGATGCAAGCTAGAATGATTTTCTACACACGCTAATGCCAGTATATGCCCAACAGTAAAAACTGTACTCTAACAAGCCATCCGTGGCATTCTGGACTATTCAAATGTCCGATTCTCTGGCTCCGACTGAATGTATAAGCATGAATACATTAAAAACAAACGACATTTGCCTGCTATACAAATGTAATGCAGGCAAAGAATATTCGTGTGTTTCAAGCACAGGCCAGCATCGTTGAGGTGACTGAAAACTTTGTCAAGGTTGTTGATATGGAAAGAATCTGTGAAAATGCTGTTTTTTCTTTGTGGCATCTTTATCCTTTTTCTTCGGAGCCCTTGATTCTGCCCGAAGAAGACGTTTTTCGTCGTCAGAGTTGTCAGGCAAACTATTTTTCTCGTATTCGTCGACTGTTGCCCATCCTCCTTTGGAGCTGTTCACGATTTTAATCAGCTTTTGTCTATGGTCCAAAATATGAATACACTTCACTAATTCTCTTCTGTGCTTCCCTCTTGCCTGCGACTCTTTCCTCGTTTAGCAAAGCGTCCGCTTCTCTAAGCTTTCTTGTCACTTTAGAATTAACTTTATATTGCTCTTCATTGCCATGTTTGCGAAGTCTATGCTCGTCCTTATTTATCTCTTCGATTTTTGCGATTTGGACATCACTGAGTTCATGTTGATTATCGCTGATTTTTTGTTGGAAAGCTGCGAGCTTGTCTGTACTCAGCGAATCTAGTTGGTTTAGCAAGCCCCCTTGACTTTCACAGATTTTTACGGTCACGAAATCAGCTACGTCGGCCGGCTCCATAACTGGTTGTGGTGAAGATGCAAGCTAGAATGATTTACTACACTCGCTAATGCCACTATATGCCCAAATCGACCAATTTTTGCGAGGAGTTCAACACTGTACACTCCGTATGGGCCGCGTCGTTTCTTACTGCTTTCAGTACTAGCTAGACAAAGTTGATGATGACGTTGATGATGTATGCCGACCTTCCAGGACTTCATCGATCTTATCATTCGTTGAAGTCCTCAAATCCAGCTTAGTGAATGATGTACCTCCAGATAGAGATGTGAACAGCTCCTCCACTCTCAGCAAGGGGTAAATATCAGTCTTGGAGACTTAATTGACTGTCGTTTTATAGTCTCTGCATATTCGCAATGCATCAGACTCTTTCAAAGCAGGCACAATCAAGGCTGCCCATCTCGAAAATCTCGCTGGTTGGATCACTCCCTCCTCTTGCAGATGGCCCAGCTCCAGATCTTTGACCCACTTTTTCAATGAAAATGGAACAGGCTGCGCTTTACCAAACTTGGGCTGAGCATCCTCGTGAATGGCAATCTGCACTGTTTGACACTTCAGCTTGCCCAGGCTATCTTGGAAAAGGTTGCTGTACTTTGCGAGCACGCTGTCGACTGAGGTGGTCTGCTCTACCACTGCAATGGTATTCCAGTCGAGCTTTAGCCGTGCTGGCCAGTTCCTCCCCACTGAATTAGGCCCGTCAACTGCGACAGCTAGTAAAGGAAGATTCAGGTCCTGGGCATTATGTCTCACATTCACTTGACATGCACCCACTACAGGTATTTTGTCCCAGTATATGTTCTCAAAACCACATCAGACTGGGACAGCTGAGGTTGATGCTTCCACGCGCGATATGTTGACTCACTGACTATTGATAGCGTTGCTCCGGTATTGATCTCCATGACGGTTGTATTTTGGGAAATCCCCAACTCCAGCAACATGGGAGCCTCCTTTTTCGGTGATGCCTTGTGCATGTAGTACTCCTCAGTGTTATCCTTGCGAGGTGTCGACTGTTCTGTGCTAGTCTCTGCTACGAACTTTGTTTGGACCTCCTTCCTCTGCACGGAATTAGTCTTGCTCTGACAGACTTTCGCGAAGTGGTATCGATTGCTTTGCACTTGCCTTTGTTGTGCCCCTGACCACAGCGATAGCACAAGTTGCAATGCTGAGCTCTGGGTTTGCCCTTCTTGTGTCCTGACTGCTGCTACAACACTTTGTTTGTTGCACCATTTCCGCATGGAGCCTGTGTTGATTGCAGATCAGACACATTTCTTTCAGCCATCTCCACACTTGTTGCAATGTTAGTGGCTGTGGTGAGATCAAGCTTCTTCTCAGCTAGAAGAATACTACACTACACTACTACACTACATGGTGTCTCTTTACTGCCCAGAGAGTTTCACTAAGAGCTGTCACTGTGGCTGCTGTGAGGTCAAGAAGACAGAAGACAAGGGAATCAAAAGGGATCTCGTAAGGAATCTCGTCAAAAGAGTTCATGCACGAAACCTTGTACATTGAAACTCCTTAGAACGAGACATGGCTGACTACAGTACAATAAAACGATGATTCCCGAAGAAACCTTTGTCTTTTGTCTTCTTGACCTCACGGCAGCCAAAATTGCATAATCATTGTTAAGCCACAAAAATGTCAATTAATGCCTTATAGTCATATATCTGATAGATTTTTGCAACAAAATCTTCTCGATATTAGAATCAATGAACTTCAAATTCTTGATGGCCACTTTGTAATTTTGATTGAGTCTTGTGAGGCCCATGACCTCTTCTTCAAATCCTCAGCATTGTTCGTTTGTTATGCAGCCATCACCCTCTGCAGAGCCATCAGCATCACTTAGCTCTTGGTTTCCGAGAGATTTGTCAGGCTGTGAAGTCAGGAACGTCCACTGGTGCAGTCTCTGGCCGTCCTTCCTCAATCTTCAGTTCTGAGTAGCATTTAAACTCATTTTATCCTTGTCCTGAGTAATGGTTATCGTCTTCAATTTTCTTGAAAAATGCTCTCAGTTGTTTCATTTTATGGAGGATTTAATTTACAGCGCAATCAATTTCATGTTCTTTCATTCTTTGACTGATCTTCCTTTTAGCATAACGAGGACAGGTAGTTTGTCGACGAAGTTTGCCTAATCCGCCTGGATTACTAGTCTTTTCCCTGTGTAACACCTATAAGGTCATGTCCTCCGCAATGTAAACGAGGTGTTGCAGAATGTAACCCTCCATGAGTGTGCTTGAATTATTCCTGTCCGTCAGCTCTCCATGGAGTGCATCAAATGTACACCACATGCCATCACTTTCCTACAGTCTACAGCTGAAGTGTTGACCCTTATATGCCGTTAGTCCTTGTAATTTGTATCGTGCATCGTTCACTGTTAGGACAAGTTGGTACATGAGCGGCATATCTTGCTGCGCCTCAACGTGGTATACGATGGGGGACATTACGAGGACAGGTGGTTTGCCATTGAAGTGCTTGAACTTCCGCCTGGATACCACTCTTTTTCCTGTGCAACGCACATTCTTTTCCAACGTGGACCTGCATGAGGTTTCTTTTGCTGCCATCCATACGTTTATGGCATCTTGCACAGAGCCGATGTGACTACCCTGTGGAATTCCCAAGGTTATACTGTCACTTGACATTGTGTGGTTTCCTGCATTGATACAGTCAGGCATCATGCATTTCCAATCCTGTTCAGTTGCTTGAAAACAAGACAGCCATCTCACAAACCGGTGATGTTCGGTGCCATAAGCACTCCATGTCTGATGAGAGTGCAGCTGTATTTCTTGTGTACAGATCTTGTTAAGCCACAGAATTTTGGCCATTGTCCAATCTCCACTTGAGGCCAGAGCCAGAATGTTGCTGATTTGCTTGATTTCCATCAGATGATTTCTGGTGAGGATGTCACGTAGAAGAGGATATCTGTCTCTCATAATGGTGAAGATGTATAGGAGATTGTCAATAGTACAGGTATTGCTCAGGCTGATTTTTTTGCCATGGTAATATGCTGTTCCTCCCCATCGAGGAAAATTTGTCCCTATCGTAGCCCTCCTTCTAGACAACTTTGTAAGTCTTCTGGTTAATCCTGGCTTTTCTTTGTGTTCTGGTATATTCACAGTTTTTTTGCGTCTAGTGGCAGTTTGCTTTGTCTTTGGCATTTTGTCTGTATTCACCTTGAACAATGCTGATGACGGTTTAAACATCGTCGTCCCGCTTCTCTCTACGCCAAGCTCATCATCTGTGCTAGACAGCTCTGTAAGTCCGATGGGTAATTTTGGTTTCTCCTTGTCTTTATGTTTCTTCATTGAGTTATTGCTACTGGTGGCAGTTTGCTGTGTCCTTGGCATTTTGTCTGTGTTCACCTGGAACAATGTTGATGACGGTTTAAACGTCTTCACGCTTCTCTTTACGCCAAACTTAACATCTGTGGTGTTTGGCTTATATTCATTCCTGCAATCGTCTGTCGTTTTGGGGTTCTCTTGTGATTGTGTGCAATGTGGTGTAATCGTGGCTGATCTCTTTCTGGCCCAAATTTCCTCTGGGTTGGAGTCGTCTTCTTGCCTTCCTTTCCTTGTCCTTTTTGGTCTTGGCATTTTCTCTGGGGGAGAAAAGTACCTTGATCTGTTTTTCACTTGTGTTTTGCTGCCCTTCCTTACTGGTTTTGTCAAGTTCGTCTCACGGATGCGACCGACGAATTAACGTAAGACTCTCTTGTGAATTCAGCCGGTCTGAGGCGTCGACCTCGTATGCCTCGAAGGTATGATTGCTTGCATACTCCGAACCAGTTTTCAACATTGGCATTCGTTTCCCTGTTGGTAATGAGTTCCTCTGAAATTGTTT
This sequence comes from Diadema antillarum, assembly GCF_040938485.1. Lineage (NCBI taxonomy): Eukaryota > Metazoa > Echinodermata > Echinoidea > Diadematoida > Diadematidae > Diadema > Diadema antillarum. The sequence continues at coordinate 654,126 of NW_027271053.1, forward strand.
TGTCATTACTGTATCGTTGCACATTCCCTAGAAAAACCCCACTCCACAGCGGGAAAACGTGCAAGAAGTGACGAAGTAAAAGGTCTGTGACACCCTTTGTGTAGTACTCATTGCGTTCTCCGACTTGCATGCCTCTGTTAGTGGTTATTTCGTCAGCTGTTCTCTTTACACTCGTAAACTCGGCATGCCAAGGAGAAGACTCTCGTATTGTTTTTGAATGATTGAACGTGTGGTCAACATGATCGGATTCCGACAAGGGCAAGTAGCTAGACTCATCTTTCTGCATTTCTTGCACTGTTTTCATCACATCTCCTTTCATGATGAGAGATTCCATCACATCAATTGACGTGTCCACACTATGATTCTTACGCGGGGAATCCAAAGCAACGCACATGTGGCTGAAAATTGACTTTGCTGTCTCAAGAGATGTCGAAGTCTGAAGAAGAGCGAAACAGTGCAGGATGAATTTTCTCTTTTCCTTGTTAGACGTTAGCTCTCCAATCTTCCTTGCTACATCCTTTATGATGTGCGCGGCGCACAGATGAGGGTATGTGTACCCCTTGATCTGGCTACATGACGTCTGATATTTTGCGATTTTCCGTGTCCTTGACAAGTATGCCTTGACGTCCTCGGCATTTAATGCTGCTAACACAGCTTGTACCATCGCCCATGAAAAGTCTGTGACAACTGTGTGGGGAATCACAGACAGCCTGTGACGACGACTCGCGGCAGCATTGAGGAAGCGATCCAACATGTGCCTAATCTCGCTCGAATGTTGATCGTTACTTAACATCTCTGCAACGGGTATACCTGCTGTCCCTTTTTTGGGGTTCGGTAGTACCAATGCATAGTAAAACACATGTTTTGGCTGTCCCTCCACTTTCTTTATAAGGGATCCCGTTGCATCCAGGTGCAGTGTCACTCGTCCTTTCTTGAACGCATCCAAGAAGAGCTCTACCTGGTCATCGGTGTACAGGTGCACCTTGAAGGGGCTAATTGCAAAGTACTGCATGAAGCCACCGTTAGTATAGACAGACCCCCGGTGAACATCCTTGTACACTTCTTGCATCAATCGCACTTCCTGCAGCATGCAATCATGAAGATTCGACACTCCTCTTTCCTCGGATATGATTTTCATGAGGGCGTCCTTGCTTGAGCAAGCAGTCATGTTGCCTGCTTTAATTTCTTCTACGTCCATCTCCGTCATTTTCTGATAGTACCATTTATTTGTCCCTGATTGTTTCAAATTTTTCGCAACTTCTAGTCGTTTGTCCCCCTTTAGCGGCCTTTTAGTGGGATGGGCTCAGGAGTACTGAGCTAGTTTTATACTAAATGTGTAAAACTGAACTGAACTGAATGTAGACATTATCAAAATGTCCTAAATACACATTACAGTATAATCCGGCCCTGGGGGTGGCCTTAGGCTAGCTTTCTTGTATTTGCAACAGTCCTGATTCCCAAGACTGCAAGTACATTGTGTCCCAGCTTCCCTCTTACGGCAAGACCCTCTGGGCAGTGCAGCCAAGGTTAATTGGACATTCTCCTGGACACCTGTCGAGTATGCCCTCTGGCACTACCTGCTGTCCAGCCTCTTGATATCTCTATTCGAGCCATAATGAATCTAAGAATCATATATCTGTACCGCCTTCTACCACTCTTAGGATACCACTATGCCAAAACCATCTCGTATGCTCTGTCCTTCCTTCTGCAGTAGGGTTTCACTTGTCTTCCCCTGTCTCAGACTTTGATGTTCGTCATGTTCAATTTAAAAATGAGTACTCCATGCCTGAAACCAGCAGTCTGAATACACATACAACTTGACCTAACCGTCACTCTCTGAGTAAAAACATTCTCAGTGTTTACCTCGGTGCTTGCCCGTGGACTTTGATGAAATTGATATTAAAACAGCACAGCTAACAGCTGAACTCATGCAGATTCGATATGGTCTGCTTCAACATACTCTAATGCAATAAATGCATAGTATACTAATCCCAACATTAATGTTTAACAGATTGATAAATATCGATCAAACGCTCAATGATGATATTTACAGTGTGAATTGAATGTTAGGTGGAGATGATTGTAACAGCATTTTGGTGAATTCTCCAGTAGAAGAATAAACTTCTGCATGGGTCTACTGAATTCTGACAGCTTCCCATCCAGACAACCCTTTTTGTCTTTCTTTGTTCTGTCTGTCATAGTCCTCCCCCCAGAGGAAGTTAAGGAAATCATAATCATTTTCATCAACTCCGAACTGGAAGAACATTTTCTCTACATCACATAATGCCACTTTGTGTTTTCAGAACCTACACAGAACTCCTGTCAGTGCATCGGCTATATCTGAACCCTTCAACAAGTGATCATTCAAGCACGTGCCTCCAAATCTGGCTGAATAATCAAAGCCTATTCCGAGTTTCTGTGTCTTCTAGTGGTACACACCATGGTGGGGAATGTGGTTTGTGGACCCAAGAGGTGCCTCATTCTCAACTTGTTCTGCAAAGCCTGTATCAATGATATCTGTCATAAAGGTGAGATAATGTTCCTTGTAATGTACACTTGTATGGCACATATAGCTGCCATACCTGTACCTTGGCCCTGTTTCATAAAGCTGTTCGTAAAGTTACGAACAACTTATGAGCGACTGGTGATCAGTTCTGATGTGCTATACTTATCAGAATTTCCATAATGTAGCATAAGAACCAATCACCAGTCGCTCGTAAGTCGTTTGTAACTTTACGAACAGCTTTATGAAACACCCCCAAAACTTCTTGCCTCTCCCTATCTTTCTGTGAAGATGCTGGAACTGAGTGGATGCAGGCTTTTGTCGAGCAGGATCTGACATATTTGTGACATGTATCGGATAGCTGTTTCATTTCCTTGCGGAGCTTGATGCTTCCACCTTTTTTCTTGAAGTTACTATCCACAGGCTGGGGTCAAATCGCGAGGAGAATTTCTCTCGCTTCCGCTGTGTACTGAAAACATGATCCCCTGGGTTGACTGTCCGTGGTTGCGAATGCTTCCTGCTGTCATGGTACGCTTTCATGTTCACTTTGTACTGGTACCATTGGTCATGTTGTTGACGTTGACAGCAACTTCGTGAGAAGCTCAGGGTTGTAGAGAAGCTTTGCTGTTGTAGCCAGTGTCTTTGGATGGGACGTTGATCAATAGACAAGAAGAAAAGCTAGCATAGGTTGATGCAAATTGAGGTTGGTATTCCTGTTCTGATGGTTTTCATAAGAGTGGCATTGAATCGTTCTACTTCTGCAATCGCTTGGGAGTGATAGGTTGTGACGCAACAATGTTCGAACTTGATCAATTTCAGGTATTCCGCGAACTTCTGCAAAATGAACTGTGGTCCATTGTTTGTCACAATTTTGTCTGCTAATCCATTTTGCTTGATGTTGTGTCTGTGCAAGTGTAGTATTGTGTATAAATCATTTAGCTGAACAACAGGTCTCATTCAATTTATAGTCTCCCCTCCTTACACTACATCCTTCTCACAGCTACCCTCCCATAGCCAAGCTTATTACCATCTCCCTGGTTTCTTTCTAGTGGTCAAAATCATGTAATCTTCCGACATGCTGATAAGCCACTGGAAAGTCGCCAGAAAGTGTTTTGTAAACACATAATGTACTGTGGAAGTGTGATGTAGTATAGTGGGGAACATTGAATAAAGAAAGAGACTTGCATTCTGACTCCAAGAAGAAGCAGTCATGCCTCTATTAGTAAGCATCTAATACTAGGGTAATACTAGGGTAATAATAACGTTAGGGTAATAATAATGGCAGGGCCCTCTGGTAGAGCAGTGGCAACACTGAAGAGGCTACCCTGGGTAAATGAGACCTTATTATAATATTATTATTATAATACTACCCCAATAGACATAAAGGCCCAAATTCACAAAGGTGGCACAATTGAAACCATGGTTCAACCATGTGCAGTTTGTATGGAGCACCAAGTGTCGCATGGCCTATTTCGTTACGAAATCAGTCATTTTGTTGACGAAATGTTTGTTAATGAAATGTCATTTCGTCAACGAAATGACTGATTTCATAACGAAATAGACCATGCGACACTTGGCGCTCCATACAAAGTGTCCATGGTTTAAACCATGGTTTCAATTGTACCACCTTCATGAATTCGGCCCAAAAAGTATCTGCTCAACTCTTGAAGGGAAGGGGCATTTGAAGGTGACTATTCTCGCACTGAGATACATGTATTTTGGTCTCCAGATACTTAACAAACTCAATGTTTTCCTGTGAGTAGACTTTAACCCCATGATGCTTCTCGGTGAAGTTTGCCTCTAGTGCCTGGAGAACATCCTTTGGCGTAATGCTCAGCATCTCTCGTGTAACAACTCTACCACATTGACTTCAGAAGGTAATAGAGTACCTCCTTCTTCTGTTGTAGCAATAATGCTCCATCCCAGGTCAGTCCGAATAGCGTAAGGTTTAGTGTCATCACCGGTAACAACCTTTCTAGGAGCCAACGCTTTAGGGCAATTATACCTGATCAGCCGTCCACCCTCGCAGTCTTGAAGGGCAGGCATGTCCCGACCGACCTCTTGAAGATGTGGCCACTTGTCAGCTGTGTCTTTCGTAGGGATATGCTGGCGGTCTGCAGTAATTAACTCTCGTGTATAACATTTTGTTGTCTTGACTTGGGTATGGGAAGTCATCCCTTGTAAAATCAGGTCTGACATTGCAACACACTGAATGGTAGACGAGGAGGTCATTGTTGACAATTGTAAAGGCTATCGCTGTACGCCTAAGCTCTTTGCCACATCTTCCAAGATGAGTGATACCTTGCTCTGAGTGTCTAGCAGAGTATACATCAGAACCTCTTTTGTACAAGTGCAGGTAAAAAGAATAAAAATCCAAGGGGGCACTTGTAACCCCCTTACTTTTTTCTTCTTTTTGTTTCTTTTATTTTAACAAAAAATAAAGAGGTTCTCGATGCGTCCCCCTTCTTTCCAGAATTCTTAGATCCGCCCCCGGCCCGGTGATTGTTCTGACGCCAACCACACTGGAAAATCATGGACGTATCAGTGGTCTTCCCAAAATTCAACTTCTGAGACGTGGTTACTGCTTGATCTGTTGCATTTCTTGATGGTTTTGGGTCTGATCTTCACTGCCACCAGTGTTGGGTTCCTGTGAAGTTCCTTCTTGACTCCTCAATGCGTTCAATGAGGGAATCGCATTGTTCGTAATGAGTGCTTCCTTTGACAAGAAGGCTGCAAACTCTGCGAAAGTTGGATGATTCTTGTATTCTTTGAGGGCATCAGTCACAACAGGATTCCACCTTGAGATGAGCCATTCAGGCAGTTTGTTTATGAGCTTCTGATTTTCTAGGCAGTCATTTAGCACTTGAAGTCCTTCGACATAATATGCCATTATGTCACAGCAACTGGTGAAGAAATCTGCAAATTTCTGCAGGGCTGGCACATCTTTGGAATTGATCTTTGGCCATTTACTCAGCTGGACTCTAAAGGCCTGGAGAATCTTAAATTGGTGTCCATACCTCGTTTGCAGCGTCTTCCAGGTACTACCAAAGAAAAAGGCGGATATGGCTTCCTTATAGCAGGCCCAGACACATACTGTTTCAAGTAGTATAACTTTTCTTCAGGTGGTATACCTTGATTTTTTTATGAGAGTTTTGGCGCTTCTCTCAAAATCAGGGAACTCCAATGGGTTTCTACTGAAGACTGGTGGAACAGACACAGGCAGTCTGCTTCTCTCTTTATAATCCATCTGTCAGTACTTGGGTGAATGAGTTGGTGTCTATGACTTGTGTTACAGGAGTTGACACCTTGTGCAAGCTAAAGTACGCTTGATCAGCTGCTCTTTGACTACTGAGTAAGGATTATGTGTAGGTGGGTTGATCAGTATGTCACGAACCTCCTGAGCCACCGCTGGCTGAAGGGCAGAGACTACATAGGAATACATTGTCTCTTCTACTGTAATGCCACTTGTCTTAAATTGTGCCTCGGTCTGTGCAAACCAAATTGTACCATCTGCTTTCTAAAATGATGGTAATTTTACAGCAACCCCACTCACTACGGAACTAGCAGGACTAACATTAGCACTAGGCTGCTGCGGGGCAGCTGCACCCTGAGGTTTGTCACTTTCATCTGAACTCATGGTGTTGGATGACTATAACAATAATTTCGTGATTAATACCCGTGAATAGAAAGTCTAATTCGAAATATAATCTGGGCTATAACAATCCTATTAGCATTAGCTATGTAGATTCTATATCAGTATACAAAGAAATGGCTAACACATGTATCTACAACATTCGGTTATAAATGTACATGAACCATACATAGAAAACATAGTCTCAAAATCTAGTGTCTAAAGGTTTAACGTTAATGTTTAACATCAGAGAGCCTTGAAATATGATAAACCTTCCTGTGAATCACGTCGGGCGTTTGATCACGCCGGGGTCATCGCACCAATTCTGTGGGGTAAGATGATTTGTGGTAGTTTGCTTTTGGTGTTTCAGTATATATGAACTATCCTATGAGTATTCAATGAATGTGTGATGACATATGAATATTGTAAGCGAAAGAAAAATTAATCACTCGACTTCGAAAATTCACTCACACATCACTCACAAAATTCACATAATGTTCCAGCTCTCAATTCAGCTGCAAAAACTAAAAGACCAATAACTCCGCATGCCCATTCCCCTCACACTTGCTTCTCTCTTTATAATCCATCTGTCAATACTTTGGTGAATGAGTTGGTGTCTATGACTTGTGTTACAGGAGTTGACACCTTGTGCAGCGATAGGTTCGTCTCGCCTGTACCTCTTCCTTTTGGGGTGTAGTGTGTAGCCTATGGGAATGTGGGCACAAAGTGTGTACCCAAGGAAATTATGGAAAGCTCAACTTACAAAATTTTCTCTGCGTTTGCATGGAGTACCAAATTCACAGTTTTCATGGACATGATAAATTTGTAACTTGGATCAGATTTTCCCCAAACTTTGTGCAAGAATGAAACATGACTGGGCGATTGAGTCAGCAAGTTCTGAGAAATAATGTAGCATTTGTATGAAGGGTTTGTTGAACAGTAAAAAGAAATTCACTGTGCCACCAGTGTTCTCAGTATGTAGTGAATAGCTGTGAAGGCAGACACATGACTATAGCCGCTGTATACCCAATGTAAAAGGAGAGGAATTTTCTTAACAGGGGCGGATCCAGGAATTCCGTAAAAAGGGGGTGCCTTTACAAAATTAAAGGGGGGCACAAGCACCCCCTCCATTTTATGCCTCCTTTCCTTTTATTTCTTCTGTTTTAACAAAAAATAAAGTGGGGGCGAAAACCCAGTGCACCCCCTCCTGGATCCGCCACTACTTAATGAGACACAACATATGTCTTGTCATGTACAATGTATCATTTTGTTTGTCATGGAAGTAGAACTTTCGTCTTGTCAGTTTCCTGTCCTGCGGGACCTTCTTTGCGGAGAGTGTTTTATCTGATAGTCTAACATGACCCTGCACAGCCTGCAGTAGGATAAAGTCTTTCTCACCTGCATACATTTTGGACACAGAATTAAAGTCATTAGTAGAATTCCTACTTGGTAGCAACAAAGGATGAGAATTGCTGTCTGGCAGGGTTGGGCTCAATTACATGCCAATTACATTTCTAATTACATTCCAGAGATGATTCAAGGACTTAACTGACTCTAATTATCATTACACATTTGTACAATATAATGCCAAAGCCAGCCCAAAGCAAAGCTATTATCATGTGAAGTACAGCTGTAGCTAATCTTGGAATGTAATTGAAAATGTAATACTGTTATTGGAATGTATTTTAAAAATGTAAGTGAACCCAACTCTACTGTTTTACAAGTTTTACTTGTTTACTGAAATCATGTCTATTTATGAACCTTTTTAATGAAACAATCAAGATATGGCCACTATCACCCCCCCTGTAGAATTATTATTTGTGCACTTAGCAATAAATTATGCACTGGATAGTGCGCATTGCACTCACAAAATGCACATAAAGTTGTAAAAAAAAATAATTGAAAATTAGATAAAATCATGGACGAAGCATTTTTGTCGCATCAAACGCCTTCGAACGGTACAACTTTTTGGAATACACGCATTGTCAATGGGAAAGCAAGAGTGTCAGTTTCATAATCACCGCTGACGTTTACAGTTAAAATGCGCAAGGCGTGCTTGAAGACGATATCTTCACACAACAGCTGCAAAACACAAGTTGAATTATCATGTTAATTTTCTTTGTATGTGCGCAAAGTTCCATGTAATTTGATTGCAATTTGAATTTGAAATCGCTGAAGAAAACAAGGGTGTTGGTTTTTAAGACACCCAAACATACAGCATTGTTGCCTTGCGCTGAGCTGTGTATAGCTAGCGCTAGGCCTACAATGGATGTGTATGTGCTAATAGCAATGAATAAAAAAAGAATGGAAAAGATATTTGACAATATTATCATCCCTTGAAATCTAATATAATTTGAGTTTACAAATCGGTTAGTTCTAAGACTAATTTGGAAGTCTTGACTTCATGTCGTGACTTGAACTACATGTATGTGCAACCTAACTTAGGTCCTAAGCCCTAACAAAAGTCTTCAATAACTTGGGATAAATAAAACAAATTTCTAGGACAAAAAAAAAGATAATCAATGCCATGCTACCTACACTGAAAATGACAGCATGTCGAGGCTACTTGACAAAATCTCAGATTCACAGAGCTGACTCAAACAGTGTTCTTCTTTAATGCACTTTCATTGGCAATCGAATGCTGCAATAAGTTGCCTTTCTTTCAGCAAGTCAGTGTCACCATCTTCATCGTGCATGTAGTCGACATCTTCAATAATGGGTTCATCATCAGTGCCGGTGGCAGTGTAATTCTGCGCGGGCACAACAGGGTCCTTCCTTATCCCATCCGGACCCGAGCGGGTTCCCGCACGGAGCTGGAGTGACCCTGCAGACTGGGACTGAGTCTGAGTTTCAGTTTCACCTTTGTTCTTCTTCATCATCTTCCTCACTATCGCTATCGCTGTCGCTCAAGCTCGTCGGTTCTATCTTTAAGGAAAAAGTCATTCACAAGTTCCCTCGGCTCGGGACACTCTGAGAAATCTTTGAAGTCTGTTAATATTTTGGCAATTTCTTCTGCCTTCCTTAGGCTTCACTCACCGCGAGTGCCTGCTGCAGTCGCCATTTTTAAAGCCCACGATGAGAGCAAATGACGTCATGATTCAGCAATTGGCCAATCAGTGGCCCAAAAAACAGCATTCCCAGCAACAAGGGGAGTATTTGTTTACATTTTCTTAAGTATTTCGTTCAAATATTCAAATGAGATGAATGTAATGAAGACCATTTTTGGAAAGTTCATTCACAATTCTTTTTGGTCATACCACTTTTGGGTGTGTGAAAATAGGTAATAAGGAGGAAGAGGAGAACAAGAAAGGGGAAATGTTGAGAAATTGTGTGTTTTTGTGACAAGATTTCAAAGTAACATGACGTCAAATAATACCAAATTTAGGTCATTTGCAGTGGGAAATTAGAAAATATAATTGGCATGTGAAAGAGGAGAAATTTTCAAATTGGTTTATGAAAAGTCAATTTTGAATTTTCACTCCCTCCCACGTTATTTTGGCCCATATCTCAAAATGAACTTTGCCGACTTCCGGCTGATTTGGCTTGATCGCACCATTCCAATACCTCATGTGATGTCACACTATCAAATGATATTTTGTATATATGCAAAATGTTGTCTGAAATACATTACTGGTATATGCATCCACCTTCTTGGTCTTTACTGTGAATTATTTTTATGAATTATGTGTACTGTGTGCTGTTGTTTATGGAAAGTGTTACTATGGTCTCATGATCAGGTGATAGTTCAGCTCAGTTTATTTCATTCATCTTAAAATACATAAAAATACAAGGATATATACAACTACAAACTTAGAAAAATTTGTTTCATGTGAATGGGGATCAACAAAAAGAACTTTAAAGTCATTATATGACACGTTAACCCCGGAAATATAAAATATTACATCAAGAAGGACACAAAACACAAACACAACCAGACAATCATAAAAGAAGTAGATAACGTTACAAAAGTAGCTTTCAAACAAATCAGTGACAGGAAGAATACAAACTCATAAGATGATCTTTATAAGCACGTTTAAAAACAATTAAGGAAGGGATATTTTGAAGAAGGAGCGGTAAACTATTCCAAAGGATTAGACCTTTAATAAAGATAGTGTTTCTATAAGCATTTGTTCGGACCAAAGGAAGGTGAAAGTGACCGGAGTTTCGCGTATGGTAATCATGAATAGTATTATTTAACTTTGAACTTTCTTAACATAACTACAGGCAGCAAACCTGTGGAACATAAGTGCATATATAAACATGGCCGTGTTCAACATATTAATTTCATATACATTCAATAAGTGTAAATCACAGAAAATTGGCAATGTATGGGTCTGTATTTTGTGATCAGAGAGAGAGAGAGAGAGAGATAGAAAGTGACAGACTGACAGACTGACGGAGAGAGGGAGACAATCAGGAGCGGATCCAGGAATTCCGTAAAGGGGAGGCGCCTTTGCAAAATTTGAAGGGGAGTTCAGGCACCCCCCATTTTTTACTTTTTATATCTTTTGTTTTTAAAAAAAAAAGTTAAGAGAGGGCGCGTGGTGCGCCCCCCTTTGGATAGACAAACGAGATCACAGTACGGTACATCATGATGTAATGTAGGATTCTTCTGAATACGTCGTGTGTGACGTAGCTGTGTGTGAAACAAACATACTTGGTACAACAGAGCACATGTCCAGAACACTTCCAAACAGGTGTGAAATGATACACTCTCAAAAAGAGATCCCACTTTGCACAATTAATGTCCTCACTAGGTCTTTTTTTCCTGAGTATTGTAAGCTGTGTCATGTAGTAAAAGCATGTACATTGGCTGAAAACTGAATTCAGAATTTTCTTGGGGGTGAATTGCCATATCATCGACAACCTTAGAAGGTATGATTTGAAGCAATAAGACAAAAGTACAGAAAACATGCAGAATTAGATATATTTAACAAAGGAAATTCTGCAGTAGCAATTGAACTCGACATTCTTGCTTAGTTTTTGCTACCTTTGGTTCTGTTCTACATGGTGCTCAGTAAAATAAATGTACATTCTCTAAAACATGATTCTTTTTTTTTTTGCTCAAACATTATTCTATTGCCTCAAGCATATGACAATATGGGCAAAAATATGACATCCGTAAAACGATACAAGGAAAATAAAAAGAGAACTTCACAAAACTTTACTTTTTAAATAAAGTACACATTTCTTTGACTTGTTACTGATATTATGTTAAGGGTAATTATTTCCCCTGCCTTCTGAAAGAGAGAAGTCAAACAGTGTTCTTTTGTTATGCGAGAAAAATGGAAATATATTGAATTTTCTTTATTCTTTCTTTATATCATTGTACACATGTGACATGACAAACTATAGTAGTCTTTTCATCCAGCCTTAACTGAGCAGAAACTTCAAATTTACAACTTTTGACTTTGTATGGATTGTCCGATTTTCCTCAAAGTCAAACTCTCACTGATGTGTTCTGGTAATATTGCTGCATTCACTCAGTCTCAACCCACATGTCTATGAAGGTGAACTTGTCCTTTAATAGGATAGTTGACACTACACATATTATTTCTTTTTCAATCAGTAAATCACTGGTAGAATGAGAACTACGATGTGGTAAAACAACACTGACAAATGATAACATAAATAGTGTCTTGTACAATGTACTGAGTAATACAAAGTTGGCAATTTCTTTTAATTTTTACAATTGCGCTCGTCTTGGAATATTTGAGCATTGACAAAGTAACATACAATGCTGTATTAACACTTCCTCATAACACACGTAGAAATCTGGAGCGCGTTTACAAAACGTGCGTTGTGAACGTCAAACAACTCTCGCTGTAAATCTGTTTTTCATACGTTCTAAAGACAAGATGGTCAAATTAACACCAGAATTGATAGAGCAGGCTGCGCAGTACTTGAATCCCGTCAGAGACAGAGAATTAGATCTTCGGGGTAAGTAAATTCTGGCCCAGTTTTTTCGTTGTGTCTGAGAACAACATCGACATCTCCCGTCCCGTAGTGTAGTGGCCGTGCATACACAGCAGTAATTTACACGCACTGGCAATGCAATGCTGCATCCGCGTACATATCTCCCCCGCTAATCCGAGGGCTAGGGTCCGGTCAGGAGCTAACTAGTGCAATGACAGCCAATCTTGATGGCAATGATGCTTCTGTTTTGTAACGTTAGACTTTAATGTTACGATCGTCTGGCGCATCTTGCCTGTCATACCACAGTTTGATTGATGACAGAGTCAATGTCCATCTCTAATCATGCTAATTCATCTAAACACAAGGGTGCTAGTAAATAGAAAAAATAGGTCTAATAAATGTCTGTCTTTTACTTTCGCACCAGTTACATACAAGTGCCAGTTTATCAGACAACAATGATCTCCAATAAATGGGCAATGGCATGCAATGCAAAACTGCATTGCACAGGACAGGATCAGATAAAGTTACTTGAGATAGCACAGGACAGTTTACAAAACACGTTCAGCGAGTGCCGCGATTGATCTGAATGTAGCTACTGACTGTACTAACATTAACAGGTTAGTAATATCTATCTCCTAGCGATCAGAGCAACGTTCTTCTACATTGTATGGTATCTTTAAAAAGATAATTTTTCTGCCTTTCTCAGCTTGTAGCGTCGCGGTAACAATTCATTGAGGATTGGGGTTGTTCGTGTTGTGTGTGTGTGTGTGTGTGTGAATAAAAGAAGATTGTGAAAAATGTGGTTATAAGACAACAAGGCAAGGGTGAAAGAATATGAAGCCTTTGAATAGGCTAGGAAAAGGGAGAAAAGGAAATGAAAGAAAAGATAAAGAAAACTGGGAAAAATGAAACAAGGTTTACAGAGAATAAACTAAAAGTAAAAGATAATGGAGGGAAAGGAAGGAGATAAACTTGCATTTTAAAGGAAAGCAAGGGAGAAATGGATATGTTAAGTTTGAAGAGAAAAATATAGATTGAAAACAGAAAAGCCCTACATGTAGGTGAAATTTAATAGAATGAAAGATGAATCAAAACTGGGTGAAAGCAAAGATGAATAGGAAAGAAAGAATTATACAGGTTAAAAAGGAAATAGAGAAAAGGATTCATTAGAACGACACATAAAAAGATATTGGAGAGGATGGAAAGGAAAGACCCTTGTAAAAGTTGTATTTGGAGGGAAAAACAACCCATGAAGGAAACAAAGAACAATTAGGCAGAAAGTACAATTTAAATAGGAAATTGAGAAAGTTAGAGGAAATCCACAAGGAAATGATTGATAGGAAGGAAAGGGAAATTAAGGTATATATTCTACCTGAAAATGAAAGAAACAAAGATTGAAAAGAAAGAGAAAGATATAAGTGGCAGCACACACTTGCGCACATGTTTAATCGCTGTGAAGCTAGACAACCGCTAGCGCAAGACTTGGCCGAGGAAAAGAAAAAAAATTTTAAGCTTTTTGACGACAGCATAAAAAAAGCCGCTGTGTCGCTACATTCAGACCAAATGATCGACCCTTAGCGTGTGCGCTGAACGTATTCGTACTGTGTTTGTGTACAGAGCAGCATTTCAAGCAATCAAGATTTTCCAACAATTTTCTGACACTTGTAGATACTAAAAGTGTTAAATTTTAACTTCTATTCAACTTTGGAGACTCAGATGCAAGTAATATACAAATAACGCGCGGCTCTGAGTGCATCGGTTCAAATTAGCGCATGCGATAACTTTAGTAATTGTCTGAAGCGGCTTTGGACAATTCTGAAGTTATCAAATGCGCTAATTTGAACCGATGCACGAACGAGAGTCGCGTGTTATTTGTTTTATAAAATGAAATATATGGATCCTTGTCATTTGATAAATCAAGTGAAATCTAAATGTCTTAAAGGGGAAGGCTAGTAACTGATCAGTGGGAATCAGTGGAAATGCTGGGAGATGATTGTTCCAATCCTTATGGGATTCATTCAAGAGTTCATTGTATATCTATTGTTGTGTGAAAATGATTTGCTTCAGAACGGTCTCGTATTCAAGTAATGTGCAGATTAATGCTCCGTCACTGACCAGGGACGCTAACCTGGAAGCATTAAACTGCACATTACTTGAATATGAGACCATTCTGAAGCAAATCATTTTCACAAAACAATAGATATACAATGAACTCTTGAATGAATCCCATAAGGATTGGAACAATCATCTCTCAGCATTTCCACTGATTCCCACTGATCAGTTACTAGCCTTCCCCTTTAACGTTAGTCTAGATCTAGTAAAAGTGAGGCTTAACATTACATGTAGATCAACAACAAAACCTGCTTCACATTCACAATCACAATTATGAACAGACTCTAGCCTACATTACGGTATGTATTGTAGGTACATGCATAGATCTAGAACCCCGTGATTTGGTAATGGTAAAAATGGTAGTCTACTCACCCAGGGGCGTTGATCATGTCCCTCCTCAGCCTCGAAAGCAAAACGCCGGCAACAGTTAAACTTGAAAAGGTTGAATGAAAAATCCAAAACGCTATTTACATGTAGTCTAACGTAGGACCTAAATAGTCTAGGTCTTGTTATAGATGTTCACATTGCATCCATGGAAATTGAATATTTGTTGTTTGCTCGAGAAATCTTGATGCAGATGTTCTTCTTGCGACAACGAAACTGATGTTGGTGCGCGACGTGTCAGATCTGCCGGTAGATCCAGGTCTAGATCTAACTCTAAGTCTGAGCCTTTACTAGGACCAGGCATTGTAGAAACAGCTGCGCTATCCATTGAGTCACGACTTTGAACCATTTGCAGAGTCAAAGGTTGTGCTTTACCTTTTTTTGGTTGCGTTTCTTCTGTGCCGGCTTCATTCAAAAGATTGCAAAAGATCAAGAAGTTTAATATAGCAAAGTCTTCGTGATCTGTGGTCGTCCATTCACACTGGCAGCCAAACTCTTGGTCTTTGGATCGAGAAGTTTGGGTTTCTAGTGCACATGCGCAAGAAAGATGACTCTACCATAAATCTGTGGATTCACTTTAATGTCTAAACAAAGTTGATAATTCAGCAGTGATCATTTCTGTGCAATATCGTCGGTTGAGAATGATAAGGGCGTTAAGTTGCCACAAAACCCATAGTGTTCAAGACCACTTAATGCCCTTCTCATTCTCAACAGACGATATTCTCTTTTTTATGTATGAGAAGAAGCTCGTGAAATGCAATGTGTGAACTTCCAAAAGCTTTAACTCTCCAGTTCATTTATAAGAATATGTATGTATTAATGTTTTCTGTTACTTGTTTTTGCTTGTAGGATACAAGATACCAGTAATTGAGAATCTTGGAGCAACTGTGGTAAGTGCATTGTGGCAGGACAAGCACCAAACAAACACATCAAATTCATCATCGATGAATTGCACAAAGCTTAATATAAACGACAAAATCTAAAGCAGTATGCATATTGTGAACAGTTTAGTGCCCATAATTTATTGAGACAAAGATAAAAATGTGTTTGTGTGTATAGTATGACAAGGGTGTGTGTTAGTAATGTGTAGATTGCTAGAAAGTCTGAAGTACCGGTACTAGTAGTATTGATAGACTTTTAGCGATTTAAACGATTCTGCTTTAACCCGTTGAGGACAGTCTGATTTTGCTACAACACGCATTCTCATAGACACTTGAACGAGTCTACCCGGGACTCGTCCTCAAGGGGTTAACAGACTTGGAGGAGATTCAGTGTTAAGTTATTCTCAGTGTATAGTTCTATTTTTGTATGTTAATTCTTTTAATGTGAGAGAGAATCAGAGAAATGTTTGTTTTCAGTCTGTCATTGCCATCAATAACTCATGTATTATTGTATGGAGTATGATAAAGGTACAAATTTTCTGAGAAAGGTTTCACGTCCGATCCTGTACGCTTCATCAGCTCATCTGATTTGTATGGAGTGTAATTGGTATTTTATTGTGGTAGACCAGCACAGGGATGCATAAGCTGCCTCCAAACTACAAAGTGAAATGTTTCCTGCCGGACACGCTCAAGTTCATGTCACTCAAGAGCTGTCTTTTGAAAATTCTGCAGGACCAGTTTGACACCATCGACCTATCGGACAATGAACTCAGGAAACTGGATGGGTTCCCCCTACTCAAGAGGCTTAAATGCCTGCTGCTTAACAACAATAGAATATGGTGAGCAGTACCTTATGATGAAAAGATAACAGTCAACTATGTGTATTGCCATCAATTGTTGTCTGTTTGATTTGCATGGTTTTTTTTTCTACATCCTTTTGTAGAGCTTTTTTTCCCCTTGTATCAAATGAGTGCATGTGTTGACTTGACAATGTCAGTGTAAAAATCATGCATGTTATTGTAATTACACACTGTACATGTATGTACTGCTGTTTTGATGAGCTCCGGCCGGGTTGTACAATGTAGTTGGTTGGGTGTAGGTTCAATCCCCCCACCCCTTTTTCGATGAAAAGAATGTGAGGATGGAATCCTTGAAAATCTTTTTTTTTTTGTAAGAAACCTAAATGTTAGTCAGTCGGGGGGGGGGGGGGGGGGGGGTCTGCAAGTTAAAAATTGTTGGGGGAATCTGTCTTATTGAAGTGTAGAATACATTAAGTTAGAAAACATCACAGTTATAAGTGGTTTCATGATTAACACCTATGACATTTGTATTGTAGTGGACTACAGACCTTAGAAATATAATTCCATCCATCATCTATTATTGTGTATTAATGTTGCAGCAAGATAAAGTAGTAACATAAATAAAGTTGAAAAGAAAAGGTAGATGAATGATGGGACAGGAGCTGCTCATTTAGGATAGAAGCCGGCACCTTTTGTCTCATTAGTTTGCTGGAAGTCACTTCTCGTTCATATTGTGCACATACCCATTCTGTGTATTTCTTCTCATGGTCTTGTTAACAGTTCTGTATTTTCATTTTGCTCTTCATTTCAGTCGGATTGGAGAGAATCTACAGGAAAACCTGCCACGCCTGGAATCCATAATCCTCACAAATAACAGCATTGCAGAACTGGTATGTAATTATGATGGTATCTTTCTTTGTCGTCTTCTCAACTGTGAATCCAGTTGATTAACCTGCTTTCTTCAAGATGATATACATTTTCCCTTTGGAAAAACAAAACAAAAGCACACACAAAAGTTCTGTTTTTAAAATACATTGATTTTTGTGAATGTGTGGTCATCTTTAATGAATAGGCCAAGTGAGTTCTTACAGACTTAATTGGCTAAGGATAGAATCGCAAATACAAATGACAAGTCATGCTGTACTAAGTTTTCTGTAATTTTTTCAAATCCATTATTTTGATGTCATTAATGTAAAGAATCCTATTTAGGGTAGCCTGCTGCCTTTGTTTCCCCCCTACTTTCACTAGTTTGTTTATTCATTTCAAAGTTTTAGCAATGAAGTAGAATAAATAAGATTGAACTTCAAGGAAGACTTCAGCTAAAAAGGTAGCCTTTCTCATGTTATAAATTACACAAAATTCAAAAGAATTTTCAGAGAGCTTAGATGCATATGTTTTTAACAACACAGTTGTACTGTGGGAACTTCCTATTGAAGGCAGTCTGTGTTTGCACAAACTTATTCATGACAAGTGATTACAAACAATGTCTATTTAGTATTATGAATATTTTGATGATACCGTTCATGTTTTACATTCATATCCACATCTATATTGCATACCACAGGGTGATCTTGATAACCTTGCATCCATCACACAACTAACAACATTAAGGTGAGTACTTTTTTTTTTTTCCATACACCATTCCTAGTGCATATGTGATACACAGACAGAGCCATACTTACAGCATCTACACACTATGTGCATTTGTTCTACACTCCTGGCTCCGTATCTGCCAATAATGATTCATAATTTGATAGTGTTTTAATTCATTACTGGTAACAAATACTGCAGAACGTGCAAATCATCAGGGCTCGACATTAACATATTTCTCGGATGGTCCATTTGGGCCACTGAAATCATTGAATTTGATATGCTAGTGGCCCGACAAGTGCAGTGGTATTAAGTTAATGGAAACATAAGCGGTCTATGTTTAATATTAGTTGCCCAAATTGGCCACTGAAAGATATGCTCTTTGAAATATTGGTGGCCCGACATCAACTTTTGCTGGTCCCTGGCCTCTGCTAATGTTGAGCCCTGACATTATTGACCACATATTTCTCTGCATATTTTGTGTTTTGGGGTCTCTGACTCTGTTCAGTAGAAATGGAAATCTTTTTGTCTGCAGTAGTACATATGAGCTTCAGCGGATAGGTTCTTAGCTCCAATCTATTTCTGTCCCTGTTGAGTCGGAAGTCGCAGTCATCAATCTTTTTATTTGGTCTTATCCTCATTATGTCCAGCCTCCTCAGAAACCCAGTGATGGGGAAGAAGCACTACAGACTGTATGTCATCCACAAACTTCCCAACCTCAGGATACTGGACTTCAGGAAAATCAGGCTCAGGGTAAGGTCCTAAGCTCTGTCCGATGCAGATATGTCAGTTGTTACTTTCTTTAGTATTTTGTTCTGTTTTGTTTCCTAAAATACTACAGGTTCCTGGGAAACATTTTTTTCCCCAAATTGCATTACTGCACATGTCTAAT
This sequence comes from Diadema antillarum, assembly GCF_040938485.1. Lineage (NCBI taxonomy): Eukaryota > Metazoa > Echinodermata > Echinoidea > Diadematoida > Diadematidae > Diadema > Diadema antillarum. The sequence goes on from NW_027271053.1 coordinate 672,835, forward strand.
AGACATCTAGGTCCTTGCCCACAAATTTGGCATTAGTTTGTAGTGAGCAATGCCACAGGCATCGAATTTCTGTAGATTTCAGTTGGGTCATGTTGAACTAATTTTCTGCTTGACAATGTGCACCTGACCCCTTACAGTCAGTTGTCATTTTCTTCTTCTTTTTTACCAGCTATCAGAGGTGATATTTGTAGTACCATGAAATTCATGTGAGTACAATTATCAATTTGAAGGGTGGTATTAAATAGGGGGGAGGTGATTGCATGTTTTGATTATGTCATTTTTTTTTTGCCATTACAGGAGAGGGAAGCAGCAGCACAGCTATTCAAGGGCAAGAAGGGAGAAAAGCTGGCCAAGGATCTGGGCAGGAGATCAAGGACGTGAGTAGAATGAGAAGGAGCTAGAATTGAGGCTAAGGGAATAATTTCTCATAAACTGCACACTGAAAGTCATTTTTGTGTCATTCTTGTGTAGAAGGTTGTGGCTCATACTGTGAATGTTAACTGGACAGAGTGACCTGTAGATATGTATTGTTTTATGATCATGGTTTTGCTGGACATGTCGGCTTCATAACATGAATCTTCTGTATCATTCTGAATTAAGCTGAAAAGGTGTATGTTCAAGATTTGTCATTTTCACAGCAAAAGCAAACTTGATTGGTTGATTACTCGGTCTATAAGTCTTATTAAATCAAATGTTTTTGTTCTGCAAAATTATGCTGAAGAATTTGCACATTCAGATTTGTCACTGTTTCACAGTAAAAACAGACCTGATAGGTCGATTACTCAGTCTATGTCTTGTTATTAAATCAAATGTGCGCACTCATCATTCTGTTGATTCTGTTGAATTGTGCTAAAAATGTGTATGTTGTAGATTTGTCACTGTCTCACAGCCAAAACAGACCTGATTGGTTGATTACTCATTTTGTGTATCCCAACATTAAATAAAATGATGATGATGATGATGATGATGATGATGATGGTGATGATGATGATGATGATTCACATCATTTGTATAGCCCCATACATCTGTTGTAGAAACATTCAAAGGCGCAGACTCCTCCAAGAGAGTTAGTAATTGAATGCCTGGTGAAAATGTGAGTAGAACTTTTAAGTGCTCCAGTTTGTCAATTTGTGAAATGTTTGTGCTCTCCATTATGACAGATTTGTACCAGGGGCTGGTCTTCCTACTGAACAGAAAACAGGTCCATCTCCAGAAGACATTGCTGCCATCAAGGTGAGTGATGCTTCCTTTCTCACCTGGGCAAGGTAAATACATCCCCCCTTTTTTTTGTTCTCTCTTTTTTTTTTTTTTTTTTTGGGGGGGGGGGGGCAGTGATATATCAAGTAGATGGATGCATCAGCAATACAATCTATCATGTAGATGGATACATGCATAATATATCCACTAGATATATACATCAGTAATATATCAGGTAGATGTATGTGTCAGTAATGGATATATGGTAGAAAGATACATCTGTAATATACGTGTATTTGGTAGGTGGGTACATCTGTGATATGTCCGGTAGATGGAAACAGGAGTGATATATGCGGTAGTTGAAAACATCAGTCATATATCCTTTAGATGGATGTTGATGCATTGACTTTAAGCTAATGAATCATTGCCACATGCTTTGTATTGTTGAGGATATGAGCATCAGCTAACATTTTTGAACATTGGTTCTTGATACCTTATGGGAGGGATCAATGCGACAGAGTGAGGGGTATTCTTCACCGTCAGTTATGTGGTTCAGGGTGCAGTTCCTGCAAATGCATTTGTCTTTGGACACTGGCTTTACTCACTAAACTCCTTTCCGTCCCCATCTACAAAGGGTTAAGGCAACGAGTTGGTAGTAGATATGGCAGGTTCGTCAGGAAAAAGTATTGCCGGCAGTGATGAGGCTCCACCATATAGAAAATACATCTTCAATATTTCTGTGACTTTGTGATGTAGTTCATACATGTTAGGTTTCTGGAGACCATGCCAGATTTTCCATAATGGAATAAATTTTTAGTTATGCAGCCGAATGCAGGTGTGTTTTTCTCTTTTAGCTAAAACTTTGATTTCTCATAAGATTTGATAAAATCTTGTGAAGCTTTCATTTTATCAGGGATGATGACTTTGAAACAATTTTATGTACAGACATAGTGCTATTTTATTTGATTTAATGTTGCCACTAAAGAAGCACTCAAATGGTTATGGGCAAGCTACCATTTGACCTACAGCTGTAAGTTCCCTCAGAAGAACTAGACAGTGATGATAAAGTACCTTGCCTAAGGGCAGCATCACTGCTGCTAGCAGACTCAAAACTAGAGACCTTACAACGGAGAGTCCGTAGTCTCATCCAGTGAGCTGCAAGTGCTGAGAGGAAATGTGAGAAAAAATGCAGACATGATAGGGAAAGTGTGCTAACAATCGCATCTATTTGCTGTGTCCTACCCTGCATAGGCTGCCATTGCCAAGGCAGAGAGCTTTGAGGAGGTCGAGAGGTTGAAGCAGCTGCTGCAGTCGGGCCAGGTGCCGGGGAAGGACGACGCTGCCGGCAAGAAGAAAGCACAAGGTATGTTGGCTGCAAGGGCCCTTATCTGCGGTCAAAATCCCAAACAAGAAGGTCCCTGGGTGAATGATATACACCTTGTTACCAATTACCTCTGCGGTCTTGCCATAAGCGTGGTTTTGCAGAGATACAGCTTCATCCTCTGCGAGAAATTCACCACATTACTGTTCTTTGGATTAGAGAACATATTTAGGGTTTGCCGGAATTGGTGGCATAGTGTATATGTGTGCATAATGATGTACGTTGCTTCTGTTTGCCTAACCCGTGCCAAGTAAGGCAGCCCGAGTCTAACATCTCATCTTTGCTGTCCAAAGTCAACATAAGGATTACTCAAACAGCTTGAGAAAAGCCACTTGTTAGCTCTCCCCAGATACACTGAGCAAGGAAATAATGGCATTCAAGTTTCAATGGATGTTTTCAGATTTAAACATGAATATTGTGTCCAACCCTAACTTCAGTATTTGGTTTATGCATAGTACATCCATACAGGAGATGATCTGTCTGCCAGAGAATTTTGAAAATTTTGGGAAAAGATGTGTGTTTGGCTCAAAGAGGCTTGCTTTACTACTATTTCTCTTTCTCTCTTGTCTAGCTGAAGGAGGAGAGGAGGAGGAGGAAGAGGAAGAGGATGCAGGGGAACCAATGGATGAGGGTCAGCCTCAGCAGCAGCAACTGACCAACGGGCAGCCACCGATCGCAGTTCACTGACCAGCAGATGACCACAGCGTGTTCAGAGATCGGGAACTGTGATGGTGTATTTGGAGTTATCATTTGGAGGACGCTCTTGACAGAACTTTGACTGTTGCTCTCTAGACATTGCCCAGGATTGACTTGAATGTGAGATACAAGTGTATGAGTCATACTGTCCTCGAGTTTGTTTCAGCCATGGTGATGTATTTGAGGACAGTTTTCAGTTAGTGGATGGGACATTCCAAGTTCTTCGCTCTTGCTCTTTCTTTCGTATTTTCATTATGGTTTTTTTTTTTCTCTCTTTTTTTTTTTTTTGGCCAAAAATAAAATATTTATAAAGGGACACCAAGATGTGAAAAGCGCTGTGGATGTTTAGAAGCCAGAGCCCTCTTGTATGAATGAGTCATGGAGGCATATCCTTTGCCATTATCAATATTATGTATGACATCTGTGCAGATTGTTGGATGAACTTGACAGATAAGATGTACATTTCTCGTGCGACATGAATATTACTGATGGGAAGAATGCTATTTCAGTTTAGGACACATTTCTTTTCATTCTAAGCCTAATTTCTGCTCATTAGAACGAGAATCACTGATATTTTACCTTTTATGGTTTCCATCACAGTACATAAAAATTCTTATTGATACTTTAGATGAATTCTTTGTTAATGAATTCGATCTATGTCAAGGGACACACTTTATCAATGTAGACTGAAAGGTAAAATCTGTGACCCCCGAGTTCAAGTTTGTAAAGACGTTTAATACGTGAAATGATCATAGAGGAGGAAAAGAATGAACAATACTTTGAAACTAATAACCATGGGCAATCAAAATGCATTGCTTGTGATTGTACATTGTGTGCATAATGCAATTCCCCACTCCTCTAAAACATGACTTGACTGTTGTTAGTTACTGCCGATTTGTTAGAGATCTGTATAGAATCCATAATCGTAGATACTGAGCAGTATCCAGTTTATTTCATACTTTATTTATTCTATGTCTATTTCTCTACACTAATAGAGTACTTCTTTCTTGTTTGAATGCGCTTGCTTATCATTTCAGGTGGGCAATGCCCATTTCCTAATCTGACAAGCAGGTGACTGGTAAAGAGATCAGCAAAGTTGGCTTCAGGTTAAATTTTCTCTTTTTTTTTTCAGAAAACTAGGGTATTTTGTGTCTTGTCCTAAGGGAAGACTTGCCTCTTAATTTTTTGTCCTTAAAAAAAAATTATCACTAATTTTTTTTTAAATCAGAAACACCACAGTGAGATTCTGAAAGGTCATGCTGTTTCCATTCATGTCAGTCAAGCACTGAGTAAGTTGAAGTTTATGGTACACCATTTATATGGTTGGCATGAAAACATGTAGCCACATCCACCTCATTTCAAGTGGAGAAGAGCAGGGAGTGAAGGATGTGAATTGAAGGTATTCATTTGTTTTAAAGTGAATAATTTTTATGAAGTTATATTTGGATCATTTCATTTGATTTGATATAGAATAATCTATCATACCAGTAGTGTTCAGGAACATGAAATAATGTCTGAATCATTTGGACCCCCCCCCCCCCCCCCCCCCCCAATTAAAAAAAAGTATCATTATTAGCAAGAGCTTGTTTGTGAAGAAATTGAGAACACTTCATGTAGTACTTGTGGCATTGTCCAGCATCATGTTCATGTGGCAAGCGAAATGAGGGGTTTGCCTTTATATTCGTCTTTGTATATATCACATACCACAAGGAGGTATGTTTCTTTTGTGTAAGATACTTTTCAAAATAAACAACAAGTAAAAACATGTCTTCATGTCTTTTTGTGTGATAGATCTGTGAAGAATGTATCAGTATGATGAAATGTGGGTCACTGAAAGTGAGGGTGCTATCTGCATACTCTGCCATACATTTGTAAACTTTCTAAAGATTTTTTTTTTTTTTTTGGGACAAGCAGGAATATATATTTGTATGAAAATGCTCTGAGCTGGGAATGGAGGAAGAGAGGGAGAGAAATAAATGTTCTTTTCAAAATATCTGCATGGCTATGGTTTTCCACACATAGACACTGTGTAAACCATCTATACTACAGTGGACTCCTGTTATAACGAAGTCCTTGGGACCAGCAGTTTTCCTTCGTTATATCAAAATTTCATTACAGCCGAACAGTATAGTGTACAAAGATATATAGAGATAATAATTTTTGGACCTCAATTTTGATTTCTTTGTAATGAGATCTTCGTTGTAACTGTGTTAGTTATAACGGGAGTGCACTGTATGTAATGTGTAAATGACACAGTTTTTTGCCTATGAAAGCACATGATAATACAATGTACTTTTGTATACTGTATATGCCATAAATTTTGCGAGACTTTAATGTCGTGAATTTTGCAAGTTGGATGCTATTCACGAAATTAGCAACATGCAAAATTATTAACTCTGATCCCGACATGATTTTGACATACAGGCATACATCTCTCCATTCATTACTATACTCCAATGATCACAAATTTAACCACTCGTGAAACTGCTGGGAAGTCCTGATTTCCAAAAAAAATAGACTTGCTAAATCTATGGCATATACACTAACCCCAGTACACTGTGTATCAGAGCAGACATCTATACCAGGACAGAATATTGCAGGATGGAAACATTAATGATTTCACAAACCTAGGCAGTATCAAGTTGTTGCCTACAGAGGCTTGTTTTATTAGAAAATAGCTTCCAACCATCAGTGGTTGAGAGTTGAATACAAAAATACATAACTCTATTGCACAATCCAATGCTTGCAAAGGAAGTCCAATTTGTACAAAGTTTTGTAGTACAAAGTTGTTGTTTTTTCAGGTATTTAGGAAGATCTTGTTTGCAAACATGTCTGTTACAAAGACCCTGCAAATCTCAGCACACATAAAAAGGGAATGGGAGAAAGAAAGATCCTCATCTTGCATAGAAATAGAAACAAAATCTTTGGTAGTACAATAATTTGTGGTGAAGAAGCTATTTGCTGCTTTAAGCAATCGTTAGAACTGTTACATAGAACATGGTACTGAAGTGGCATCCTATACACCCTACAATCCTAGGGTTACACAAGGCTGCACACTGGCACTGGTCCGATGGTCCCTGACCAGTAAAAATCACTGTCTGACCAGTAACATTTTCAGGAATGGACCAGTAAAAAATGGGAAAACTGGGTACCTACTGGTCCGACGGACAGGTCGGACCAGTAGAAAAAATGGGTTAGTGTGCGGCCCAGGGTTACAAATAATGTAGTAGTTATTATTTCTCTTACTACAACCACAAAATTCAGTGATCTAAAACATACAAGTAAAAATGCATTGCCAAAATTGAATGATGCATTTGCCATCAATGCATGTACTTTACAAATAAGCTATGGTGTCTTACAAATAACATGCACTAAAAATATATTAAATATAAAAATTGCATACATATGTAGAAATACATGCTTTGATAAAAGTACTTGCTGTTCCTGAAATGTCTTTCAGCCACTTGGTCAAACACTCTAGTTCAAGAATACACTTCTTTTCCAACAGTAATTATTCAAAGCATAATGAACTTCAGTTTCAAGGATGTGTTGAATGTGTAACTTTTAGGACTAACTTCTGGGTGAACTAATATCAATGTATTTGGAATTGTACATAGAGTACTACAGAGAAAGGGAATGGGCCCTTGCTGTCCTAAAAGAGTTTTAGGTGCTCATAAATCAAATACTGTGTCAAGTATAGGCTTTTCCTTTGGTTTGCAAGAATTTGACTTTTGCAAAGCTGAATCCATTGCTACATGTGAAGCTTGCTATACATACTACAGTAAAACCAGGAATGTCTGCGTGCATATTAATTGCCCAAATTTAGGAAGAGCAAAGATTTGCGAGATTAAAATGCAAACAAAAGTTCTTGTCTCCACTATGCATTGAATACCACAGGCAATTCGCAAAAATTCCATGCGAAAAAGGCCCTTGGCTCCATATCACAAAAATTTCATGCCACGAAAATATCTTGCTTTACAGTAATTACAATAACTTAGTCAAGGTGAGAGCTTTTCAGCAATACATGTAACTGTTAGTGACAATCCTACATGTAATGATAAGTGGCCACAAAACTGGGTAAGCCTACAAAATGGCAGTAGCACTCAAGTGTTAATAACATGTCTTTGATTGTACATCACTTGCCATAAAACATTTGTAACAATATTCAACATTGCAGTTACAGAGAGCTCTATAAAATCCATGGATGATGGAAGTGGTATATGAAAATAGTACTGACTAGTGAAAACTGGATGAATTTACCGTCAAGATCAAAGACATGGTATCATATTACTTTTATATCAATTATATCTGTCCATGGTCTTGAAATGTTGCATTACACTCCATCACTCCCTTGTAGTTTCCATGAGAAGTTGGTCCAATGAACACAAAGACTGTCTGTAACTCTACAGGTCATCCTCAATGGCTGCAGGGTGACAGAGGAGAAAAAGAAACAGCAGAAATTTGTAAGAGGAAGCTAGAATGAATAGGCTGGTTTTTACTGCTGTTTTCAAATGTATGATTATTCTCCTGTAAGGAACTATGAACTAGATATTCCATCTATCTGTTAATACTTGCAGCATTTCCATAACTGGAATCCAGCTTGCAGCAACAGTTATTGTTATGTGGGGCACGCCTCCAGCAAGCCTTTTGGCTGTCAGGGGCAAGCATTGTCATACCTTTACTGTACGCATAGAATTAAACTACACATTTGTACATAAGGAAGCTTACAAGGGGGGATCACAGTCTGCAGAATTAGAGGAAAAGAAAGCACAGGTTGATGACAAATAACTACATCCTGCACAATTTTGTTATCAGATAAACTGTCTAGGTTGTGTGTGCAATTAAAAAAAAAAATCAGATATTGTTAGATACGATGTTGAAGAACATTTTCAATTGACACAATGACAGCTCCAGTTGTTAGTTTCCTTGGTTGGATTAGGGGGATCAACTTCTAGTCAAAACTACTTGGATGGAAGAATAAGCTTCACTTTTAGTCAGTGAGACTTAATTAAAATATCAGCCAGAAACTGATTCTCAGAGTAGTCAAGACCCTTTGTGAGCACAAATAAAGCAAAATAATCCAATCAAATCAACTTTTGGTACACTCATCCTTGGAAGGCATTGTGCTTCAGAGTAGTGAGGATATTTCCAGTCACAGTTTCTCTTTGATTTGATAATAAAGTCAGAACATCTCATGTTTTGTGTTATGAGTTATGTGCACAAAGGAATAATGAAACATTGAGAGCAATGTAACCACTCACGTTTGGAGGTGATGATGGTGTTGCTATGGCTACAGGAGACAGAGATGATGTCACACTCCTCGCTCTCCTGGAAACAAACGGGGCGTGGGATGTTTGAATCCTGTAGAGGGCGCCCCAGACGACCCCTGTCACCTTTTCCCCACGTGAAGATCCTGTTGTCTGCAAGACAAAAATGAATGATGCGCCATCAATAGATAAACACAAGCTTGTACAGCTATCTATGCAACTACATGTCCTATTAAAGTAATTTCAACATATGGAAAGTACACAACCTTGAAATGGGTAAGACTGCAAATGACATGTACTTTCTCTCATATCAATGAAGTATACAGAACAAGTTCAACTGAGGCAACACTAATTTTTAGTCCTTCATAAAGAAATTTTGGATACAGAAGTATTGTCAGGGAATAATTTCCCTTCTTGAAATTGAATAGCAAATTTAGTCAAAGGACAAACAATTCTGCACATTTTGAACAAAATGGTGTGAAAATCTATGTAATAATATTGCTACACAATTTACTTTTTGTAAAGCAGTTGTACCAAAATGCATAGGAATTACTATGCAATACCAGAAAAATTATTCCCTGATTGTATTGTAGTATGTTTAGTTATGGAATAACAATACATGTACATCAATTGTTTTACCTGTTGCTATGGCGACAGTGAACATATCTCCACATGCCACCTGACTGATGATGGCGTCTTCTGGTACGTTGGGTCTACATGGCATTCTGGGAGTGGTGGTCTCCGCCCCGCATCCAAGTTGGCCGAATTGGTTGGATCCTAGTGTGTGGCACTGCCCATCTTCTGTGCGCATCAAAAGCATTGACAGAAAGAAAGAAAGAAAGACAGACAGACAGACAGACAGACAGGCAGACAGCGAATGAAAGGGAGAAGAAAGGAAAAAATAATGAAGAATGTTGGAAACAAGAAAAAGGAGACAAAACAAAAACCCCAAACAAACAGAGAATGTAAATGATCAGAGTAATGCAAGATCAACAGCACATTATGAACCGCTGCATTACAGAAAAATAAATCTTTGGTTTCTGCAATTCAGAAATTCATTATTTGAAATTCATACAAAAGGACTAATACTGTAGTGAACTACATGTACCACTGGTAGCAGCATGAGTATCAAAAGTTGCAATAAACCTGATTACGTATCACAGATGAATGTATTAATGCTTGAAATGCATCATATCCCTGAATTTTTACGGTATTCTTCTAACTGCGATGCAGTGAAATTATGACATCATAGCCCAATAAAAGAGCACAGACAGGAAACAGCATTTCGTATGCATACATTTCAAAGGGATGGAGGCCTTAAAGAACAATGTTCCTTATCAAGCTAACCTGTGATAAAAGCTGAGTGGGATGTGCCGATGGCTGCCGATGCGATCCTGAGCTGTGGGAGGGGCTGGGTGGAGACAGGGGTGAAGGTAAAAACCTCCTCCACATGGTGGTCAGACTGGTCCAGGCCTAGCTTGTTGGATCTGGGTTGGGAGAGAGGTAGGAAAGTGTACCTCAGACAGTCTTGTATAGGTATACTAATGGACAAGCTTACAGAGTAATAAGAATTCTTTTCAGCTTCTTTTCAAAGAATTCACTGAAATTCACCTTCACAGTTGTTTTATACAGTGATTATCACTTTCAATCTGAATCAGGAGGATATAGAGAACCTGAAATTGTGAAACTAGAAGAGATTATTCAGTGTCCGTTATGCTGTATGTTAATTTTCTATTGACATGGAAGCCATCAATGTGCCTAGTGTCCATTAAACTATCCCTCTCAATGGTTGCTGTTTTGGCAAGATAAATGGAGCTATTAAGATTGGATACTTATGTTTTACATCCAATTATCCAGCATGCTTCTGCGACAAAATCTGTCTTTATTATACTCAAGAAGTACAGCTAGAAGTTATTCATGCACCTGCTGAAATCAAGATCACAGAAAAGTTGGCATAAATAGCTGATAGAGTTTTAATATTTTGTGCAGTTAGCAGAGGAATATCCCGGGAAGGAAAATATCAACAAAGTCATGATACAGCAAGGCTCAGAAAAAAAGAAAAAAGAAAAAAGGTGATGATTTCTCAAACACACACCTATTACTGCCACAACCTATAAGGGCGCCCTCTGTAGTCAGGATGATGGAGCAGTCAACTCCACAGCAGACGGACTTGGCCTGATGTTGCGGAGGAATCATGACTGCCTGGGGAGAGGAGAACGACTCCTGACTGTCCAGACCAAGGCGACCTGCAAATACCCACAATGCATCACCGTCAACCTCAACATTAGCACAAATTCCTAGAATGTTACATCTTGGAAAAAATTCTTCAAAACATGTCAGTTGCATTCTACAGTAATGGTTGTGAGAGTATTGTAACGACTTCTGACTGTCCAGACCTAGGCGACCTGCAAATACCCACAATGCATCACCATTGACCTCAACATTAGCATAACAACCTCATATATGATACATCTTGGAAAAATTCCTCAAAATGTGTCAGTTGTATTCTACAGTAATGGCTGTAAGAATATCAAAGGTTGAATTAGCGTGTTTAATGAAAACTTGTGCATCAAATCTGAACACAGGAATTTAATATGATATTTGAATAGAGGTTAGAATGCTTGTGTCGCTGTTAGTAAGGAATAAATTTGACATGTCATACCACATTTATGACCATTAGTGGTGCTGGTATCTTAATTACATCATATCTAGTTTAATGGCAGTTAGAAATAACTGCACATTCTGAACAAAAGCAACAATAACAGTAAATTATCCAGAAAATGCTCTAGATTTTTAACCACCAAAATTGGTAACAGTGCAATCTACCAGGGTATTATCCTTTATTATACATTGTACATCTGACTGCCAAGTAAAGATTTAGAGCTGTGATGGATATACACTGTAGGTTGCTGAAAGTCTCACCATTGTTGCCCCGCCCCCAAGAGAACACCTCGTGCTCGTTGGTCACGGCCATAACGTGTGACGCTCCGCATGACACCAGAGCCACCTCGTACCCCAGCAGCGCCTCCACAATCTTGGCCTGGGAGAGGTCGTGGTAGTTGCCGTGCCCCAGGCAGCCGTGGGCCCCATTCCCAAAGGTCATCAGTATGCCACGATCTGCCGAAGAAGGGATGATATCAAAAGTTAGAATTAAAATAGGTGACACAAGGAAAAATGACTGCTCCCAACTTGTTGATAGCAGGAAAAGATACTGTAAAAAGCTTAAAGGGTGAGAAAAAAATAAGCACAAAACACTCTAACATGCCTGAAGTACCTGGGTATAATCATATTTACTTGACAGGTATCATATTGGCAACCTGTGTAAAGTAGCTACTAAACATCTTATCTAAAGATTACATTGCATGCAATTGAATATGACTGCGTGTAGATTCATACATGTATGTAGCACCAACAGTCTACAGCAGTCTCAGTTGCCCTTACATCAATCTCCTCACTCTGTTACACACGAGGGTAATGGGGACTTTTCAATTTCACCCCCTGGACGTGGACATCGAGGTAATGACATCATCTAAAGGAACTGCGCATGCTCCTAGTTCTCCAGCATGTCCAAAGCCAGAATCGCAAATGCGTCTTCCAAGGATTTCATGTCCCCCTAGATTCAGGACGTGAGTGACATCACGGCTTGGCACAACAAATCGCCAGCCCGCTGGAGGGGACGGGGCCATGACGTCATAACAGTACCTCGTGGATGGTGTGCATTGAAAATCGAAATGGGTGATAACACCGCAGATGTAATGAGTGGACTGCAGCAAATTTGGAAGTGCTCTTGTACGAGAAAGGCGGCGTCCACACAATCAATAGTCCCTATTGTCATGTGACAATGTGTCATGTGACAGCATGTCAAGCCCATCTCCTCACCTGTAAGGCAGGCCACAAAGAGATCTCCGCATGACACTTTCTGGATAGTGACTGCAGACTGTCCTTCCAGGTACCTGGGTACGTAGAGGGGCACGGCCTGCTCCACAGCTCCAGGCAGGGTGGAGTCTGTGCCGATGGAAGGGGCCTGTAACATGGAGAGATTGTGTTGACTCAAGTCAATATCACCTGATCCCTTGTCTGCAAGCAAGCTGCCATATTCTCATTTAAGAGATGAAAGGGTGTGAGCTCTGTTCAAAGCCTCAAGAAACTTTTTGAGAGAAACAGCATGATGTTCTTATCTCAACATGCCACACAAATGGGTCATGTATTATGTGTAAGGTATGTCTGTGATGGTTAAATCTTGACACACACATAAGTGGTTGTAGAGGGAGCATTATTGGATCAGGTGATAAGCATGAACTCACCATTTTTGTTTGTTTATATGAAACATACTCTGTCTATTGCATTTTACAAGTATCACTAGATTTAAAAATATGGTTCCAAGTCCATAACAAATGTTTGTTTGGATAATATACCTTCTAACTGTGGCTGCTTTTCACGTGTCATGTTTTTTACATTTATAGCCAGAAATCAGTATTTATCATTTGCCCTGTGGGTAGGCTCTGTATCATTTCCATTGATTACCTTTCATGCCTCATGGCAACATCACTGAAATTCACCACCACTGCTTATACTGCGATTGCAACTACTACTACTATTGTTGCTACTACTACTACTACTACTACTACTACTACTACTACTGATATTATAATAAAGTTAAAAAGTAACCTCTCATAATCTCATGAGTATCAGATATCAAGCTTCACACTGAAAAAATTTTCATAAACAGAACTAAATATGAAATTAAGAAAATTCATGAATATCACCTTTACCCTAATTTGGTCTCAATGCTAGTTACCAGCATGAAGCCCATTGTACGTACCTCCCAGATTATCAGCCTGCCATTGTGGGTTACACCAGTCTTCTGCGATCTCCCAACAGAAACCTGCATGACCTTAGTGTCTGTGTGTGGGAGTGGGAGCCTGAGAGGGGATGGGATACCATTCCCCCAGCAGTAGATCATGGAGAGTGGGCGGGGCTTGGGGAGACCACCACTGCCACTGCTGTCCAGCAGAATGTTGGCTGCAAAAACAGGAAAAAAACAACATAAAATTGGGGATGTATGTTGTGATTATGTAAATTAATTTCAACAAATTGCTTGATAGATTGGTGAATAGATATACTGTATAAGCCGTTATTTTCGTGTACAGATAATTTCGCGTATGAGGAGTTTACAGACATTTACCCAAGATGTTATCGCGAATTGACACCGAGGCTACTGTAAGTGCACTATCACCCCAGCGCAAGGCGACATTTTCGCATTTTGTTACTTTTGCAGTTCAACAGTGATTCATAAAATTCATGAAAAATTAAACCCTCATGAAAATAAGAGGTTATATAGTATATACATAGATAGACAGCTATATGGATGGAAGGTGGATAAAAATAAATAGAGAGACATACAGGACAGAGAGGGAGAGATGTTTCAAACATAAAATAAAGTGGGGAATCAGAAGTTTTATGCAGATCTCCCCTCTTCTACAGAATATCTACCCCTTGGCCTTCAAACAGCAGCTTACTCCGATTGATACATAAATGCCTTCATTTCCAAGAAAAAGATCACTAGAATCCTTGATCTGGAAAATTCTTTGATGAAAGCAAATCAAACAGATGTTCAAGAAGAAGAGCCACAAAGTCAACATTAAATTGCAGGTGAAACTTCAGTATTCTAATGCTCTGAAACAGACACAACTTCTAAAGGAAACAAAACAGGTAAAATACACATGAAAGATGAACAATACAAATTCAATGAGCATAAATTAGGCATACTATTACTAAACATAAACAAACACAACGAAAAATGAAAGAAATAACTGTACTGCCAAATTTCATGTCTGCTAGCATTGAAAATGTGCATAATGGTACCTACAGTGTGTGCATGCCGGTATTTCACCTGCATGGAATAGCAGCCAATGTTTGAATGCTTGAATTTGGACTCACATCTATGAGAAGAAGACCTGGCACTGCTTGCCCTGGAACCAGGTTTGCGGATGTTACCCACTGGAGGTCTGGCTGTAAGCCCCGGATGGATCCTATCCATACAGTAACATAATGAGAAGAATATCGTCAGGAATTGTCAGGAAAAAATCCAGTCCAATAGATTCTTTCAAACTTTTAAAAAGAAATGTGCACATTAAGCATCAGATGACATGTAATTCAGAAGTGAGTATGGATACATCATGATACAGCCTGTATGGAATTTATACAATGCTGCCTTAATTGTTATGAAATCTAATTCGAGATAGTGGTCTTCACATGAAGTCGAAATTCCTGATGAGAATAAATGAAATCACAAAGGGTCAAATGATAGGAATCCTAGTAAAGCTTGTATACTTGAGTGTTGGCTGAATTTCATTGACAAATGACATATGGTACCCTGAATGTGCCTTTCTTTTCCTTCGGAAAGATAAGGAGATAAGCAAGCATTAAATCGAAATTAAGTCAGATTTGGGGCTTCCTAATCATATTGCAGCTTTCCATCTGATGACACCAAGGCAAACAATACATTTACATTTCAAATTGAGAGCAAATGTAATTGACAATTTCACTGGTCTTGAAGCATGCAAACTATTGAGCAGATCAATCCATTCCTTGCGAGACTCGGAAGAAACTTTGGACTCACTTGGGTGGACACTTGACAGCTCCCATGGTCATGCAGACCTCGATGACGGCCTTGAAGATGATGGGCTCGGCCATGACCTGGTTGATGGTGGGCCTCTTGTCCGGGTCCAGGTGAAGCATGCGGAGGAGAAGCCGCTTGAGCTGGTCGCTGTAGCGGTCCGAGATGGGGGCCACTGAGCCTCGCATTATCTTCATCACCAGCGCTGGTAGATTCTAACAAGAGCAAAAAATTAAAAAACAGTTGTCATCGTCATGACTACATGTAACATTTTCTACTAAAAAACTTCACCTTTGAAATTGATGACAATTGTGAAGGTTTTGGTTTACATTGGGAAATGCTTTTTCCAAGATCTTGGAATGAATCAGAGCATACACACCAATGACTTCAAAGGAACAAGATGTGATGCTTTCAGTATCTTCACAAATCTAATATGCAGCAACTTGTGAGTAGAAAAGTGATTCAAAATTTACATCAGCTCTTTTGAGACTTCTCAAAAACACACTACACACACTTTTAAATGTGTGTTTTTGTAATACCTTGGGCCTCCTTGACAAAAGCTTCTCAACATCATTATGTGATACACGAAAGAGAAATGTGTATCATATCAGAAAAACAGTTGCATCTCTAAGGACAGGAGCTAAAACCAAACTTACATTGGCTTCAAATGCCCTCTTGAGGGTTAGAAGTTCATACAGAACACACCCAACCGCCCACATGTCACTCTTCTGGTTGTATCTGATAAAATCAAAGTTAGGGATTCAACAGTGAGGGCATAAATACAGTGGAAATCAGATATGATCATATGTTATATGACTGTTGTGATTTATCCACTTGTTGTTGGAACTTCATTTCCTTCATCACCTTTATCATACCACAATGTCACAGAAATGAGCACGATTTCCTTGGTGCCAAATCAAAATAATTTGCAAACAATAACAAAGAAAAAGAGAGAGATTTGCCGTACAGCCTGTTTGTGATGAAGGAAACATTGGCAAATCCAGTCACATTTGTCTGGTGATGTGCAAGTAAGAGTTTCTCAACATATACAATTTGATTTAGCTCTGAATAATTCTAAACCCAAATTTGAGTTGATGAGCAGGAAATACTATAACAAAATTACTAGACCCAGCTGAAAACCGATGAATACTGAAGATTACCACTATGAAAATGAACTTGTTAACAAGGTATGATATATCTCATAAAAAATTTCTTTTCTGCATGATATTCATATCAGCAATTTTATAAAATCATGGTAGTACTCCATTATATTTTTTTTTTTCATAAACTTTTCCGGCATAAGTTTACAGGCTGTCATCTACAAAAGTAAAAAGAACAAGGTGACATGATATTCAATAATGTCATGATTACTCGTGAGATTCTAATAAAACCAATGACATCATACAGCTAATTGGGTAGCATTGTCATAATTGCACAATTGGTTTCTACTTGGTTTCATCATCTTCCACAGCCCTAGTAACAGCACTCGGATGGGATAGCCTTCACTCTCGCCGCCTTCTTGCACAATGCACACTTTTTCACAAAATCCAATATCACCTGGTTGCCATGCCCTTCCCACCCGATATCACCCCAGCTAACTACATTGGAAGACAAGATCACCAACTCAAATACACAATCCCTAGATCCACCATTGATTTCCACAAGTATTGATTCTACCCAAGAGCCATAGGACTCCATAAGACTATTGAATTGCCTGCCGGGACCCGTAGTAAGCACTGCCAACCCAACATTATTCCAAGGAGCTGCTTTGCCCATCCTCAGGGCAATGCAGCCTCCTGCTGGATCTGCCACTGTGTAAGAGGATCGACGCTGTTTTTACTCGCACTGAGCACCTATACTCACATTTTATTGTATGATAGTGAGACATCTGTACATACACTGAATGACACCCCCTCACGACACACAGTTCGAGTTCATCCCAGTATAGCTTCATGTACAAGCTGCTTCAAGGGATTACTACATCAAGGTATCAAGGTAAGGATACGGTTTGCCCTCGCAAAGCTCCGGTGAGATGTAGCAAGGCGTGCCGACGACGGTGAAGGCCTTGCTCTTGCTGCTCAGGATCTTGGAGATGCCAAAGTCCCCGACCTTGATGACATCCCTGGCCCTGTTCAGGAGAATGTTCTGAGTCTTAAGGTCGCGATGGAGGATCTGCTTGGAGTGGACGTGCTTGAGGGAGAGAAGAATCTGGGCAAACAGTCTCAAGACCTCCTGTGCAAGAAATGTAAGAAAATATTCAAAATTACATTCCATCAGACCTATCTAAAACTGCTTATCTTTGAGTTCATGTCAAATCTACACACAATTATGAAAGAAACACGTAACAGCAAAGAAGCTTGATTAAATAAGATTCCATGATTATAGTTGAAATTTTGCTTTGAAGAAATAAAAGTCAAACAGTTGGACCATCACCCTATCAACTTTTTTTTTTTTTGTAAATTAAATATCATAGGTTGCGTTCACTGCTTCTACTGCAAGTCAACCAAACTATACCATATTTTCAAATCATAGACTTTTCACAACAAATGTGAAATATGTTTATAATGCATGCAACACATGTCTGATACCAGAGCATATAGGAGCATCAAATTCAAACAGGTATTTGTGATATGTCCTCAACACATCAATGTCATCAGCCAAGACAGAACTGGTAACATGCTTTTTTGGCTTTATAGTTTCTTCAAGTCTAATTCATGGAATGTCACTGTTGCACAAAATGGAATTGAATAGTGTACACATTTATGACATAAAAAATACATCACATGAGAAAAGCTGTCAAAAAGCACAAATATGGCAGAGAGAGAATAAATGGTACTATCAAACAGTGTCATGTCAACTTACATCTTCTTCAATAAGGGCATTTCCCCTCTGTTGCAGGTATTCAAAAAGGGTTCCACCTTTCCAATAATGAGAGAATATTAATAAGTTGAGTAAGTGTCACACAAAATATAGAGCTAAAGTAGGCTAGATGAACACAGAACATATTCAGTAATGTAATGTGATATGATTATGCGTGCCAACCTGTCTTCATCTGAAATAGGTCATAAAACAGGTCAGTTACCTCCAGAAGATGACCATTCATTATCCAGCTCATTTCTCATCTGAACAAAAAACAAGCAGTTCCATCAAAGATTCCATGAGGCAAATCATTACTCTTGTGGTTACATCTGTACCGCACAATTGTGATTTGTGTTATATTTCTTTGGCATGACTGTCAAATGCCCCGCACCATGGGACATTTAATTATGAATTCTTACATTAATATTGTCTTGATGCAAAATAGCAAGGCTGTAGTTTATTCAGGAGGATAAATTCTTTTTCACATTTCTTACCGATTCAGTATGGCAGAATCTTGTAAAAGGATGCTTACATTACATTCATTTCTTTAAGTTTTTTTGGTTTTTGTTTTTTGTAACTGTCATCAATGTATTGGTACTTGAATGTAACTCTGAATCTGCATGTGATATATTCTTATGTATTCAACTCTACAAAGGGGATCACTTTGTCTCAAGCCTTTGGCTTTCTTTGTGAACTACCGACACATTTAACACTGTATATATTTCTATTTTTATGATGATCAATACAGTGAATTGAATTGAATTTTAAGCTCTTATTTCACTATCATTATTTTGTTTTTTCCTAATTCAGTTAGTATGCTAGCTTAAATCGTGCCACTACTACTACTACTACCAGTATGGCATATTAGCTGTGATGGCTGGGGATATTACTACAAAGGAAGCATTGGCGAAGATGGCCGTACTAATTTCCCAACCACTTGATACCTTCTGCATATTCCATGACGATCATGAGAGCTTTATCCTCCAGGAAGTTCTCATAGTACTCGATGATGTTGGGATGGTCAAGCATAGACAGGACCTTGACCTCATTCAGGGCTGCCTGCCGCTCATCTTTGGTCATCTGCTCCACTGGGATCTGTTTGATGATGATTAGCTTTTTATCGTGGAGTCGGCGGCAGAGGTATACAGTACTGAGAGAAATAAGAAACCACAGGAAAAACAAATGTCAACGTGAATGATGCTCCTGAATGACAGCAAGTAATATAGATCTACTAATAAAATTTACATATAATCATTCAAAAAAACCATACCGCCCATGCGGTATGGAGTCCTTATTTGAAAAAACATATAGAAATTTTAGAAAATGTCCAACGAAGGGCCACAAAATTAGTTTCTGAAATAAGATCTTTATCTTATGAACAAAGATTGAGGCACCTCGGACTTTCAACTCTAGCATACCGCAGGGCGAGAGGTGACATGATTGAAGCTTTTAAATTATTTCATAAATATGATCAGGAAGTAGTGCCTGACTTGGGTTTAATAAAAAAAATGCACAAGAGGACATAGTAAAAAATTATACATTTTTCGATCACAAACCACTACAAGAAGAAATTCATTTTATATGCGCATCAGGAAACCATGGAATAGTTTACCTAGAAATTTAATAGATGCACCCAGTGTCTTCAGCTTTGAAATTGGTTTGGATAAACTCTGGGAAAATGAACCCATAAAATTTAAGTTTGACGCCACGCCACCTGGTCACTATCCAGCTCATCTTAAGGACTGAACCTGGATCTGAATACAGAGGCTCAGCCTGCGTTCAGAATCTTCCATAGGTATCCATAGGTAGGTAGGTAAAAAAAAAAAACACACGTGCACACACACACACACACACACACACAAAGGTTCTACCTCTCATGCCAAAATTCGACCACGCACAATTGTCAAAAGCATAAATTCTTAGATATCTCTAGACAGAAAGATCCTCCGGAGAGGGGATCCGTGAAGCCAGACGCAGTCTCCGCGGAATATCCCCGACGACCAGATACAGACCGATCTTTCGGTCAAAGATATATCCGGCGGTGCGGTTTATGCTACACCGTTGTCACAACTGACCCAGCAAATGTCATAAGAGTATTATAAATGAGAAGTTTTTCGCCTTAGATAGATCTATACTTGTCGGTCAACTTTATCTAGATTCTAGAACATATCTACATTGTATTATAGAAAGAGAACCCAACACGATAACACGAAAACAAACGTATGGGACTACACGTAACGAAGGAACGTGTAAGAAAGCACGACAATAATCTCAGAAAGTTTGCTTTTAATGATTGACAGTGATCATCAGTTTTCCTGATTTAACTACTCACCCGTATGCTCCTCTTCCAACCACTTTGATTTTCTCAAAGTTTTCCATCTCTAGATCTATCGCGTTCCGATTCGGGCATTTCGTCAAATTTCGTAGAGAAACACACTGCTGCACAAACTTTGTAAACAAAGTATGCAACTCCCGAAGAACAGCAGAGGGCGTTATGCAAAAAATTCTTGCCGAGTTTTCCATGGGTCATTCATGATGGACCTGCTTCTTCTTTGGCTGTTATATAAAATTGCTACAAGTTGCTTTTCCAGCATTTATTGCAACTGTAACATATTTTTTGACATGGGGCCCTGAAAATACATTGTAATCCTCATTAGACGCAAGTGTAACAACAAAGTTATAAAACATATAAATTAAATAAAAAATAAATTAATTTAAAAAAAAGAAAAAAAGATTGTTTGTCATGTTCTTTTTATGTGTAAATAAGCACAATAAGCACACTGGTATTTCACTTTAGTCCAATAAAACTTGTCGGATTTGGGAGTTTCAGTTCCTTTCAGATGTCCTAATAATCCAGAAAAACAACATCCCCTTTAGAGGATACTGATAGTTTGTTTCCGAAATCCCAATATACGCGAGATTTTGATTATTTTTATACCGGTATAAAATGTCTGTTGGATAATGTTCATACAAGTTATATGGAAGATAAGCCAACAAAAAAATCTATATAATATGTATATACATGTACTATATGAGACAATTCATATTTTATCTGCCTTGAAACAAACTCCAATACAATTCATCACTTTTTGATTGATTGCTCAATTGTCAAACTTTCATTGACTGTTTGATACAGTGTAATCATTTTTGATTTGCTGAATTGACAAATTCCAAGCAATTTCTCCTATTTAGTGCTAAGCAATAATTATTAGTTGTTACAGGAATCACAAAATTACTATACACGAGTGTTGAGTATGTTATACATGTATCAGTCTTTTTTCCATCCTGTCAACTTAATTGAAAGAGTTTGTTCGCAAAACTGATAAGTCCATATTTGCCAAATGGAGATATTTGCGATTAAAGGTCAAGAAATATAAAGAGAATAATAAGAAAATTTGTGCTTCTTTTGACCATAACTTTAAAATTATACCTTTACATGTAGTGACCAATATATCATTTAAAAGGTATTATTTTGTACTTTATTACAGAGACCGTACTTCAAAATCTTCAAAAATGGACTTATCGGTTTTTGCGAACAAACTGAAGAGTTTCTTCGCAAAATCCGATAAGTCCAAGTTTACCAAATGGAGATATTTTTGATTAAAGGTCAAGAAAAATAAAGAGAATAATAAGAAAATTTGTGCTTCTTTTGACCATAACTTTAAAAATGTACCTTTACATGTAGTGACCAATATATCATTTAAAAGGTATTATTTTGTACTTTATGACAGAGACCGTACTTCAAAATCTTCAAAAATGGACTTATCGGTTTTTGCGAACAAACTGAAGAGTTTCTTCGCAAAAACTGATAAGCCCAAGTTTGCCAAATGGAGATATTTGCGATTAAAGGTCACGAAAAATAAAGAGAATAATAAGAAAATTTGTGCTTCTTTTGACCATAACTTTAAAAATGTACCTTTACATGTAGTGACCAATATATTATTTAAAAGGTATTAATTTGTACTTTGACAGAGACGGTACTTCAAAATCTTCAAAAACGGACTTATCAGTTTTTGCGAAAAAACACTTCAACTCTTCATTTGTGTATGATACTGCCATGTGTAGGCCTATAAACAATGTATGTACAGATGTATCTACAGTACAGTTGTATATGTACAATGTATTTGTCTATCGATCTTTACATGTACTCAGCGTACTGGTACATGTACAATGTTCATGTACTTGTTTTTTTAAGTTTATAATGTATTCGATAATGGAAATAGGAGAGCAGACACAAAATAAAGCTTCAATAAATGACAGTGTACTTGCCTTTATGGATTTGATATCTTTAATTCACTTTTGAACCCATTAATCGTGTTTTCAACATGGAATACACAAAGTGAACATTAGAACATTTAAAATGTTTTTGAAAATGCATGTGTGTGTTAAATGGAATAACTCTCATCGTATCCGACTTGAAATTCCTTTATTTCCACCATCCATGTAAAAATGAACACCAATGTGAATTTCCATATTTCTACACAGTACATGTACCAAGTATTGAAATATATATATATATTTTGTTTTTTTTTCATACAGCTTTTTCCCCCACAAGGATTTTGTATTCATCCTTTATGCCAACATTGTACTACAAGTACACTAATATGTTGAAATTTTTTTAGAAGAGCCATCATCATTTCAAAGGGGATAACCAGATATTTCCTTGACTTTGCTGAATTTAACATATTTGGGATTGGAAAAAATGCATTGACTTATGTGAATGACAACCTTCACGTAAATCAGCAAGAAAACAAAATACATGTACATGTATGTACATAATGTATTCTATTTACCGGTACATTGTACATGGTGTTAGCAGGATCTTGGTTCACCTGAACACAAGCACTGCAGAAGAATGATATGAATTAGACCACTGACACTGTGGAGGTTATTAATTTTTTTAGCTTTTAACCATATATGAACCATATATGTTATGTTGGGGAGAACTGGAATACAATGAATGGCAAATTTATCCATGAGTCTCAGAAGTGAATAAACGTACAATATATATACAATGTAAATTATTACTTAGGTTGAAAAACACCCCAAACAACCCAAGTTGTCAATCAAGTACTCTCTTCTAGTCAGTGATATAAAGCATCATCATTACTTGCTGGTATCAAAACAAGACAAAGTTTAAGAAGAACCAGGGGGATTTCCCAAGCATGTGATTTGAGCAGTCACCTGTAAATGTAACACACGTCAAAGAGCATTACATTCTCACATACAATGCATAATATCGTACCCACACACACTTAATACAGCGTCCCTAAATGCATCATCTTACAGTGTACTTTGTGGATATACAAATTTGGCACCACAGGATTTTACTAAACTGCTGAACCACATTTCCAACATTCATTTCTTTTCTTTTTTCATTAAAGCACACACATCTGAGAACATATAGCTAATTAATACAAGAGTTCCTCAGTTGGGACAAATAGTTAAGCAGACATTGTATGTAATTTGCCCATTTGTGATTGTTGACTACGACACAGAATATTTCATACAAAGTCAACCTTGCCTAAGTCAAATCTATTATTTGGAGTGAAGAAATAGCTTCGACTTAGAGAAAATTCAACTTATGAGGGATTAAAATGAATAGAATATAACGAGAAAGGGACTTGAAAAGATCTTCAACTTAGGTGATTATTGGACATACGCAAGGTTGAATTAAGCATGGTTGACTGCACATAAGGGGGAAATCTTGGGACTTCTTATGCTGACTCAAGAGATTGTCAAAGCAATGCAAAGTCAATCTGTACAAGGTCTACTGTATTTTTCAACTGTAGCAATTCAGTTCAATGTTCTGGATTACACAGCTTACACCGAGTCTCTCAAAAAACAACAGTGCAGCTCTCAGATTGACTGTCAGGACCAGATGTATGTTGCCTCACCTACTCTGTGCTGAATGTTTGAAATATGCTCTTCATATGAAAATAGAGGAGTCCATAATAATAGCGTTGATGGAGATGTTGCTTTTTCCATTTAATATGCAGTAGTTTCCTCCACAAAATACACACAATCTAAATGTAAATTACTCAACAGATGAATTTTTGAAAAAGGAACTTGTTAGTATGTCACATGCAGAGTACATGTAGCACCACTATGAAGTCTTCATAAATGTCAAAATATTAAGGACATGAGAAAGTCTTAATATGAACCTGGCCTGCACTTATAAGAGCATAGCAGGAAATTGTATTACAAAACAACACAACAAAATGCATATAAACCTCAATATCTCCTGAAACTAGACACTGTAATGCAGTGTGAGGCTGTGTATCGATGTGCAACCCAGATGTGCTATTACAATGCTATCATAGTGGGCTTTAGCATGTTGAAATAAAATGGCATGCAAGATTCATGGTGCAAATTATCTTCTCTCCAGAGCATATATTCAGAATGCTCAAATCATGCATAATAGCAGCATTGTAAGCTGGATAGGCAGATGTAAACATTGTGAAATTCTAATAGAGCTTTTATCATAGTACTTAATTGAATCTAATCTCTTTTGACAAACGTATGATGACACAGGGCCTAACCAAAATCTGAGCTTTAACAGGTATGAAATAAGGTTTCCCTGTCATTCTATGTGGGGCAAAAACCTTCATATCACTCTGCCGTCTGACTCTGAAAGATCTCTGTCATCAAATGCAGTTTATTCCATTCAATAGTTTTCATAAGTCAGAATGTACTGTCGTTTTCCTTCAGGCAGATTTAGCATCATGATGATGTAGCAGGCCGAGTCTGAAACTCCAAGTAATTAACATCATAGTCCTCCATTGCCTTAGACAGGTAGAACCATCTTCCCATGAAACCGACGTCTCTTATCCTGTCTGGGAACTCCCTCCACGACACTTTCAGATGTTTGCATGTGGCGTCAAAAGACGACACCCTCTTGTCAAAATTGTCCTCCCAGACAATGGAACACACTCCCAAGTTCATGTATCTCAGCACCCCATTATTTCGAAGCAGCAGCAGTTTCTGGACGTGTCTGTCTGAATCTGGGTTCCTCGTAAAGTTGCTTAGCAACAAGAGGTCATTGCTGGCTTCCACAAGTTCTTGGTCAAAGCCCTCTTCACTGGGGTTCTGCCTCCATGTGTATCCAATCAGCCCAAGAGAGGTGATGTAAAACCCTGCCTTAATTGGGCGCTCTTTCATATCGCTAAAGATGTCCAATGTAGCCGATTTGTAGTCACGATACATGTTTTGGACATAATCACCTAAATGGATACAAGATAGAAATTAAATAAAGGTGTAAGTTTTCAACTTGGGAAAAGAGAAATCACCCAGAATAATATGGATTTCCAGATTCAATCACATCAGGTAGGAGAAATATCACCTAAACATGTTCTCTATTTGTATGATGATAAATCGTACATAGAACTCTTCTACTACAAAATTTATATACAGTGAAACCCCGTTATAACGAGGTCTGTGGGACCGCTGATATTACCTCGTTATAACTGTACACATTAAAAACAAAGAAAAACATCAGCATAAAGTCATATATCAATCAATCAAGCATAAGAGCAGTCTTTGCATTGTTATTACTAAAGTATGGATCGTTATTATTGATACAGAATAAAAAGGAATCATTTGTGAATTGATGCAAAAAAAGAAGACAAAAAAAAAGTAGGGGTTTAAATGGGTTCTTATTTTTCTTCCGAAAATCTCTTCGCATGTACATGGGGCGCCCCCCCCTCCCACTTTTTGTGCACCATACAAAGGAATACATAAGGTGTCATTACTTTGGCCCCCCCCCCCCCCCCCACCTTTTTAAACCCGGAAGTATGTAAGTGGCACCAAAAAGAAAGAGTAATAGAGATGGTAAGACCCTTTTTGGTGGGTTTTTTTGTTTTGTTTTTGTTTTTTTGCTTGTCAGCCAAAGAAACCCGGAAGTGGAAGGGGAGAGATGAGGTGAGGACCTTTTTTTTTTTTTGTATTATTTACCTGTTAGCTCATGAAACCCGGAAGTGGGCCCCCCTCCCCCACTTTTGAAAACGCTCTGCCGGCCCTGCTGTACAGGTACATGATGTTTGGACCCGGAGAAAATGCGTTTTTATTTTCTTTTGAAAATTTCTTCACATTTTGTACATCTGCTCTTGAAAGCTTAAGTGTCCGAAAATTGGGGCTTTTACTCTATCGCCTCCTGCTTACCATGCCATGCTCACCATGCATATACAGAAATGTACCACTATTGCACTGGCACCATTGCGTTAGCATTGCTCATCACCATGATCACGTCTTCTGAAAATGAAATCAATGGCAATGCATGCGTAGCACAGCACTTGTACATGTAGTAGCAGTGGTCAGCGTCAGTGCAGTGCATGTGCAGTTTTAATGACGTTACAGACCTACTATTCTAGGGATCGCATTGTATTACCGGACGCGATTTTCGTAATCGAATAATCGAGGCCTTTCGCACCTAGTCCTTGCACCAGAATCACAATTCATCCCACAAATCACCGTACACATTCTCACCGAGCAGATGACTAACTAAGAAAAAAATCGGCAAACGAGGCTCAAATTTCGTATTTTACGGTAAAATGTCTGTCTTGCACATTTCGATCAGTTCACGCGATAAAACCTTGTGAGAAATCGACAACTGGTTAGACTCTATACTTCTAGTTTACGTGCTTTGTCTATGGGAGCTGCACGCGCGGGTGATGAGTTGCGGGCCCCTTAGCGCACAACTATTCCGCATCGTTCGCGTTTGAGGACGATAGCTACAAATTTCCGATATTGATCAGTGAACTTTTGGTTCTATTGGAATCTTCAGCATTTTTCCTGTAGGTTCTATATGAGTGGAATTTCATAGAATTTCAGTCGTGAAATGTGATTCAAACATGCATAAAATTAACTACGAAGAGGTGCGGGTCACTCAACTATAAATTTGAGGTAAAATGTGAATTTTTTTCGTGTTTTTACATTTTTACATGGCGTTTTTGCGATTTCGGTCCACACAAAGTTCTGTGAGGCTAATCTACGAAGTCTCGCGCGTACAGAATGTCATTAGTACGCAAAAATGTGCGTGTCCGGTAATACCATGCGTCCGGTAATACCTTGACCGAAAGATCGGTCTGTATCTGTCCGTCGGGGAATGTTCAGCGGAGACTACGTCTGGCTTCACGGATCCCCTCCGTATACAGACCGAAGTCAATGATTGCGGCTCCTGTGTGGAGCAGTCGCGCACAGATCAAACGTTACGATAAACCAAATTTCAGACTGCTTTTTTACATTCAAACAAGTTTGACATGACATGACACATTATGCAGCAATATTTGGGATAAATTTCTCACATTGTGCAATCGAAATACTCACATAAACTCGGTTATAACGCAGAAATTTTATCGATATCGCAACATCGCCGTTCGCATGCTGTAAGTCGCCATTTTGAATCTGTAAGCCAATCACATGCGAGGTACGTGTTTTAGTAAAACAAACACGTAGAAACTACCTCACATGTGATTAGCTAATAGATTCATAGTGTATGTTTCTGCAGTTTGAACGTGACGACGCGACAGGCTGTGTTTTACGTTGAAAATTCTACTAAAGTGTTGGATTATTCATATATCTGGTGAGTGTAATGTATTCTTAAAAAGCAAATTTCACTATACAAGCTTAAATTTGCCGACCTAATGCCGTGAATTAGACGCAATCGAGAAGGGTGAGGTACCTCACCCAATTTTCCATAGAGACAGTGGTTAAGAACATCCACACAGCAATGGGTACTGCAACCTTCCGTCTGTCTACGGAGGACAGCGTTAATGGCAAAATATAAAAAGAGTCCTCCGGACAGACGGATCTTTCTGTCTACCAGGTAGGTAATACCATGCTTGCCCCTACGAAGTAAATTTAGACTAACGTTATCGTTACTTAGTCGCTAGCAGCAGAGGTCTATACATGCGTGATTATGTATCAGAATTTGCCATACAGAGCATGAGAAATACTTGAAATTTTAGCTTAAGAAAATTATACATACTAATCTTTTTTGGTAAGCCTCTCTGCAGCCTTTCTGGCACAACTATTCGTTGCTTCAGCTGAGAAAGTCGACTCCACATTCCACGCATGGAAGCTGCCATTTTGCATCTGAACTGCCTCTGTCAAGTACTTTATTTTTAAGAGTATTTACATAAACTATTCTGGGTAGATCTATATTTCTTCTGTTCAAGTATTGACAAAATATTTTTAACTAAATTTATTCCAGTGAAAAATATATTTCTAGAGTTTCTATATTTATGATTTTCACTTTGATATCGTTACTATAAAAAAGTACTGCTCTCTGCAGCCTACGCGCTTCAATCGGAGACACTCTCCACGAGAAAACAGTCAAAAGGATTGTACACTTTGTGGTTTTTAATCCGGTCTGATGAGACATGGATGGTATACCACAACCTCCAGCAGGTAATTTGAAATTACTAAATTGTTTTATCGCCATTTATCTCGTTTCAGGAACGTTTCAACGTCTGAATATAGCTAATTTATAGCTCGATAGCTCATGCCGACGAGAGACGCTCGTCACGGGAGAACACAGTCCCACATACTCATCTATGTGTTTTGCAATTTACGTGGCATGATACTGTAAATTTAGACGTAGCTAGGCTTCTTCCCACTACACTAGACTAGGGCCTAGATCTGCATAGTCTACACAGTGTATGTAACATACGAACCGACTAGAAATCTACACCAACTTACTACGGCCACGCCCATGTAAACTTACCATACGAGAGGCCGCGGCCAAGCGAGGGCAGCCAGGGCTTGCACTCCGTCTGGTGTGACAGTTATTTCATTCATGATCATGACCTAAGAATAATACAGTTCAAAAGTTCAGTTTGTCATGCTTGTTTTGTTTGTTTGTGTGTGTGTATGTGTATGTTGTAGATTCCGGAAATTGAACCAATGTATTTTTATACTAGATCCGACCAAGGGCCAAGGCAAGGAAGGCGCTAGACAGAAAGATCCGTCTGTCCGGAGGACTCTTTTGTATTTTGCCATTTAACGCCGTCCTCCGTAGACAGACGGAAGGTTGTAGTACCCATTGCTGTGTGGATGTTCTTAACCACTGTCTCTATGGAAAATTGGGTGAGGTACCTCACCCTTCTCGATTGCGTCTAATTCACGGCCCTAGGTCGGCAAATTTAAGCTTGAATAGTTAAATCAACTATTCAAGAATAGACTACCTGTACACTCACCAGATTAATGAATAATCCAATATTTCGGTCGAATTTTCAACGCAAAACACACATCAACTAGCCCGTCGCGTCGTCACGTTCAAACTGCAGAAACACACAGTATGAATCTATTAGCCAATCACATGCGAGGTAGTTTCTACGTGTTTTTTTTACTTAAATAAAGTACCTCGCATGTGATTGGTTTACAGATTCAAAATGGCGACCTACAGCTAGCGAACGGCGATGTTGCGATATGGATAACATTTCTGCATTATAACCGCGTTACTGTGAGTATTTCGATTGCAAAATGTGAGAAATTAACCCCAAATATTGCTGCATAATGTGTCATGTCATGTCAAACTTGTTTGAATGTAAAAACGCTGTCTGAAATTTGGTTTATCGTAACGTTTGATCTGTGCGCTACTGCCACACAGGAGCTGGCATCATTGACTTCGGTCTGTATACGGAGGGGATCCGTGAAGCCAGACGCAGTCTCCGCGGAACATTCCCCGACGGACAGATACAGACCGATCTTTCGGTCAAGGAAGGCGCAATACAGTTTAAAACTTTAATTTAAAATAAAGAGCAAGTTACCCAATGTTCGACAGCCTAACTAAACTGCAGAAGCAAAGTAGCGTGCATGATTCGAACGCCTGCACTGCGATCATAGTTCGAACGCCTATGCTCATTGTTTGACCCCTTATGTCCGTGCTTCGACATTCGCGACATACCGCGCCGCGCCGTGCGCTTGCCCTGCCTATAAATTTTGATGAATGGTAACCTGGTATGCTGTAAGGTTGATTATCATGCAATTTTGCAATTTAACCATTGTGTAAATGTTGTGATTGGGGACTGCAGATTTTGCATTTTACAGTGTGTCCTGTGCTTAAAAAATGTTCATTATTGTGCAATATCACATAGGAAACTTTGATATCCCCCACATTTGTGATGGTACTTTAGTCTCGGGTGTATACTGTTTGCATGAAAGTGCAAGAGAGGTTTACGGCAGATACATGTATATAGAGTGCACATGCTTCTTAATGATCACACTATCCTCTTTGACTTCACAGATGTAGATCTGCGAAACATCATTGATAAGCTGGCCAACTTTGTTGCCCGTAATGGATCGGAGTTTGAGCAGATGACCAAAGAGAAACAGAAGGACAATCCCAAATTCCAGTTTCTCTTTGGAGGAGAGTACTACAATTACTACATGTACAAAGTCTCTTCTGAGCAACAAAGTGAGTAGACTTTTATTCATCCATACCAATTAGGATTTTATTTCAAAAATTATGCAGTACCCGCTGCATACTTCAAGGATTGGAACTAGCACTGGCTGCCGGGTGGTGGAAGCTCGGCGGTCGAGTAGATAAGACAGTTGTCCGGAGATCAGGAGGTCGTAGGTTCGAATCCTGCCTGAGTATGTGTGCCCATGATTTCTTCTGTCATGGCTTTTTACTAAAACACTGATCAATTCAGCGTTTATTTATGTTGATGTAGGGCAATTTGTCAATCAGTTGCAATAAAAATATCACTTTATGAAGTGTATGCCATCATGATTTTGAGAAAGCAGCATTTTCTTGCAATCCTCAGCTGATTTCCTCTTCAGATAACAATTGATATGAGATTGATAGCTGCCCATTCTGTCATCAAAGTACTTCATGATTTTGAAATGAGAAATGAAGGCCATCAAGGAAGGACTCTTTTTCTTATTAGTGCAAAAAAAAAAGGGAAGTGTTATGATGTGAATGTTACATTAATCACTGAAAGAGCAAAGTCTTGTTTCAAATGCTAAAAATGCCTTCATTTGAAGCTTCTTGTGCACAAGGAATGCTTCATCTCAATGAGATGTTTCTCGTTTCCATGATGAAGGCATACAGCAGAAGGAGAAGCTGGCCCAGCAGCAGGCCATCATCCAGGACGTCATCACCCAGCAGTCGATCCAGTCGGCGCCATGGCAACCACAAATCCAGCAGCAACAGCAGATAGAGGAGCAGATCGCCCAAAGCGAGGAGAACCTGGGCAAGCAGAAGGAGGTCCTCATGCAGCAGCAGAATGTAAGCCGGACCTTGCCCTTCCATTTGAGAAATGCTGGGTAGCCTCAGAGATGATAGATGGGCCATCAATGTTTTTTCTTTCTTTCTGTCTGTCTGTTGTTCTTTTCTGGAATGCCGCTATTCAGGAATTCTGAAAAAATGGAATTCATTTCACTATACAAAAAGCTTTGACTACAGTGCCACAGCAAGAATGTGCTTTAACTTTGATGGTAAACTGGAACCAATTAAGGACATAATGTCAAAATTAACTGACAAAACTGCTGCCAGGGTTAGTACTTCATATACTGTGGTGTCGTTTTTGAGCTCAACAGGCCTTGACTGTGCAGATAGTCAGTTGGGATGGCACACTTCATAATATTTCTGTCTTGAATGCATTGTTTTGATGGAGCTAATGTCAACTGTGAAACTTTGAAAGTGGAAATTTCTGTGGTGGGGATATTTTTGTGCACTTTGCACAGCATGACACTAGCATAAAAATAAAAGCACAGAAATTTTTTGCTTGTCATATGTAACACACTGTATACTTTGTTATATTTAGATTCCACAGAATTTAAAACACACAGAGTTCATCCTACCCAGCCGAGCTCCAAAAATGCCTTTTTCACAGTAGTTAGCCTTGCATGTCTCAACCTCGTGTATAAAAGTGAAAATACTTGCTGGAATCGATGCTCAGGGTAATGCTTATATGAGGCACAGCAAAATTTTACATTTTGGTATAAGCCATGGTCCAGTTTTTATCCACTTTCTACATGGCAACCAATTTTTGGCTGTCCACCTTAACTTGTGTAGCGTTTGTTTCTCTCATGTCGCCATGCAGAAGCAAATAGAGGAAATCATTGTGAAGAACAGAGAGCAGGTGGTGGTTGCCATGGCAGCAGACCTGGACGTCAATCTCGGTGAGCTGGACACCAGACTTCAGGCCATCGTAGATGCCTGCACCAAGGATGCCATCTCCGTAAGTATTGCCTGACAAAATGATTCCATGCCATTCCATGTCATCTTTGAGTTCAGTTTGATTTCAGTAGAGCAGAGACTGGGCTCAGTCGGTAGCGCCTCTGCCTCACAGTTGACATGATCGGGGTGAATTCCTGAGTCTAGCTGAGCAATGTTGTTTGTAATCATGCCGTCCCCTCTAGTAACAGGCAAGACACTTTGTCCCTTGGTTAGGATGTTAAATGGAGTTTCCGTGTGTGAGCTATTTATGACTCTTGCATGTAAAAGAACTTGGTACATTCATTCATCGCATAGTGCAGAGTATCAACTCGTTGAAGTTGTTTGCTTACCCACCCACACAAGAAAAACAGTTGAATGATGCCAACCCCTCGCGGTTTGCCCCAGGTGACTAGCAGTAGTCAGCAAATGGTATCAATCAGGCACATTGCGCCAAATGAGAAGAAGTTCTGATTTCACTGGCTGGCAAACTATTATTGCATGAGGGCACTGAGCTGACATAAGTAATACATTGATTAAGATTTGTGTATTATTTTAATGGTTGTGACACAAAAAAGGCATCCATCACTGTGTACCAGGTATACAAACTCTTCACTTGTTTATGTGTAGGAAGGGATGAGATCAGAATGAAGTGAACCTGAACATCCATTTCTCAGACAGACTTGTTTCTGTATACTGTGTACGCTGTTATTTTCGCGTACAGATATTTTCGTGAATGAGGAGGCCATAGACGTTTTCGCGAGATGTTGTTTTTGCGAATTGATGCAAACGCTTAACGTAAATGCACTATTACCCAAGCACATGGAGACATTTTCGTGTGTTGTAAAATTTGCGATCCAACTGTAATTCGCGAAATTTGCGAAAATTAAACCCTCACATAACAGCTTATACAGTATTTTGATTTCTGAGCTCCTTTTAGTATCTTGTTTGGACAGCTAAGTGCTTCAGGGAGGTGCTTTCTCCCCCCTTTTTTTTTCTTTCTTTACCCCATGTGAATAATGGATGATTAAATCCTGGTATGACTTCAAATGCAGTGGATGCTTGTAAGAAAGATTGACTCCTTGACCCTCCATGTTCTCTGTAACTACAACATATGTATCTGATGGGTTGTAGCAGTTAGTATCAGC
This sequence comes from Diadema antillarum, assembly GCF_040938485.1. Taxonomy (NCBI): domain Eukaryota; kingdom Metazoa; phylum Echinodermata; class Echinoidea; order Diadematoida; family Diadematidae; genus Diadema; species Diadema antillarum. The sequence continues at coordinate 706,163 of NW_027271053.1, forward strand.
TGATTTGGTTTTTAACTGCTCAGTCTTACATGGAATTGGAATGGTGGATATGTTATCTTGTTTCGTCTTTCAGAGTGGAAAGCAGTGGATTTTCTCAACATCAAAGTCTCCCAAACACTGCGAGTTGATAGCCAAGTACCTCCTGCATCAGATTCTAGCCAAGGCTGCACCCTTCAATGCCAAACTCCACCTCATCTACCTGATCAATGACGTCCTCTATCACTGGTAATACAGTTTCTGTTGTATGCAGTTATTACCTCCACCAAGGGAGGAGGTTATGTTTTCGTTACCATTGGTTTGTTTGTTTGTCTGTGACCAAAATAACTCAAAAAATTGTGAACGGATTGGGTGAAACTTGCAGGAAAGGTTGAGAATGACACAAGGAATAGATGATTAAATTTTGGTAGTGATCCGGAAGTTTTTATGGATTTAATGAAGGATTTTCGATATTTTGGCAGGTAGCGTCAATGAACTTGGGAGTTCAAGCTGTGAATTTTTGAGGTTTTCATATGCGCACTTAAGTGCATGCTCTAGTTTCTACCAGGGCGAAGTGCGCCTTGCTGAGGGCTTATAACGTAATAAAAGTTTCTATATTGGGAAATCGGCGATTTTTCAGCATACATATGTATGGGTGGAAATCACTGATTGCTATGAAAGAACAAGATCATTGGTGAAAAGTAGCTGCTTGGCGGAGGTTTGCACTCTCAGAGTGCTTTTCTATTTTCTACATTATTACGAGGCTATTTTACGATAAGTTAGGCTATTATATTTCACTTATGAATGTACCATTTTCCTTTCTGAAGAAGAAATTCTCACCATTTTAATCACTTGTCACTGAACAGAATAAGATGAATAGAATAAGAATATTGATATTGTCCATGATAACATTCACATCCAATGCCCCAAGTAGTGATTGATAGTCAAATTATCACTATCTGCTTAGCAGCTTTGCACATTTTTGATGAGTAGTTTGGAAGGCAGCCTATATGTGTGCACCTAGTATGGGTTACAACTGTCTCAGTAGAGCATTCTCCTGATTGTGTTCTTCTCTCACTCCCCCCCCCCCCCCCTCAATTCACCCTCTCTCTTTCTCCCTGTTATTCATACCCCGTGGTGCCTTGCCCACACCAGTACGAGGCGAAACGCACAAGAACTCCAGCACGCCCTTGAGGACGTGGTCCTTCCGATCTTCTGTACAACTCACTCTGGGGCGGATGAAGACCAGAAGGGGAAGCTGGAGAAGGTATGTGAAGCAATTTCGTATTGAGTAGTGTTTGGGTTTGTTGGTGTATTAGAGAATCATAGCTGCCAATTTATTATCATAATTATTATTTTAAACCATCTTCAATTGTAGTTTTTTTTTTTCATCCAAAAGAAATATAGATTATGTTTTCCTAGGATTTGACTACCATGCTTAATTTCTGCATTTTCCCCATTTTTAAACCAGAATATATTTTCGCTGTTATTCTCTTTGGCATCAGAATATTATACTTTTATCAGTCATCAGTATGCTTCTGGATCTGCAGTGACAGCAGCCAAAAAAGTATGAGTAAAAAGAGTAACATCAGATTTTCCTTTATCAGGGCTGGCTTAATTGCTATACCATGTAATTTAATCATGTTAATTTCAGTCAGTCTAACTCATTCATGCTGTGATTCATGCAAGGAATGTGGTCATATATTCATTGCATGTTATAACATTTCTTTGTTTGTTTGTTTCTTGTTTGTTTAAATGAATTTTGCCTTTATTTGTAATGATCTTTTCCATCCAGGTATTAAAGTTGTGGGAAACCAATAATTACTTCAACAGTGAAGTCATGGAGAAGTTAAAAAATCCTGGAGATTCACTGACACTGTACCAGGTAAGCGAGATCTGTTTTTATGTTTATTTTATATTTAATCTACAGAAATGTGTATAATTGCAGAAGTTAATGGCAAGTAGATAACTGAGAGTAGACTACCAGTAGTTGTTTCTTCATAGTGGGTGAGACAATTGAAATTTGTTTCATCAGCATGGACCATCTCTTTTATTTCACCCTCATTTTCTTAAAGAAGCATATAATTTCAAGGCAATGAACTTACAATAATGTCAATGCAGTGTATGACAGCAGATATTGAATACTGTATCTTTGCTTTCCACTGGATTGGATACTTGGAGAGAATGACTTTGAATTCAGGTGCCATCTGTCTATGACTTTTGGGATCTTTACTGTAATTTTTGTGTGGAATGATGATTCGTCTAGTAAATATTCAGATCTGGTCATTGTTTGTATTTGATTGAGAAACTCTGACCATGCCTTTTATGGATGATTGAAGATATGTTATAAGCTGTGGAAGGAAAAGAAAAAGAACATCTGTCGTGCAAAGTATGTGGTACATCTTTACTCCACTTTGCAACACCATGAGACAGTGTGATCCAAACTGGCATATAAACTGCAATTTGAATGTCAGTTGCCATTGTCTGCTGAGACCTGTTTGAAAATGAAAGGAAAAAGACTTCTAGAATATGATATGCATGGAGCTCATTGCTGAATGAAAGAATACGCAAAACTTACTGTAAAACGAGGAATTTTCGCGTGCATTTTGATTTCGCGAATTTCGCGAGCGCCAAGATTCGGGAAATTAAAATGCACGCGAAAGTTCTTGTCTACACTATATGCATTGAATGCCAGTGACAGTTCGCGAAAATTTCATGCCGCAAAAAAGGCCGTCGGCTCCAATTCGTGGAAAACTCATGCCGCGAATATATCATGTTTTACAGTATTCTAATATTCTCCATGCTCTATATGTCTCTGCAGGCCTCACAGATCGCAGAGAATGGAGACGCCATCCGCCAGATCCAGGCTAGTACCCAGAGCCAAGTGACCGGCCTGGAGAAGCAGCACAATGACTACGTGATACACATGCGGCAACACGCCCAGCAGCAGCAGCAGCAGCAACAGCAGCAACACGTCCAGCAACAGCAGCAGCAGCAGCAGCAACAGCTGGCGGTCTCCCTGCCTCAGGCCCCTTCCACGTCTTTCGCCCTGCCCCCGACGCAGACGGCTGCTGCGGGTACGCCAGCCCCCTCTGTCCCAGCCTTCCCCACAGCCTCCTCGGCAGGAACCCTGGTACCGGGTCAGTTGCCCCCTCAGACAGTCAGTGTACCCCAGGGCATCGTGCAGGGGGCAGCGGTGGTACCGAATGCGGATGGTCTGCCACCTGGATTACCGACACTCCCACCAGGTAACCAAGAACATTAGCTTCTCTCTCACTCTTGGATTTTTATGTTTTTGTTATTCATATTGAAAATGCATATAAACACACAAATATTCTTCTTTTGTCGTACCGATACTGTCCTTGATATCATTAAATGTATTGAATTTATTTCTTCCACATACTGACCATTGACAGTTAAAAAAAAAAAGAGATAAGAGTCAAGAATGAGGGGCATTGAGTGATTGTAATCTTTACAAGCTGCTAATCTTTGCAAATGTTTGTATGCATGTGTGCTGTTGTCTCTGATGTTGCCACCTGTGGTCTTCCTACTTGCAGGGTTGCCACCACAGCTGGGAGACCCACAACAACCTCAGCTGCCACCACAGTTGCCGGGTGAGCAGCAGTCTCAACATTTGACCATTGCCAATTAGATGCTCAGTTTGCAAAGGGTTCCATGATCGCAGCCATCAAAGGGAAAATAAACAAATAAGCAACCTCTTCCCCATGAAACCAAAGAGTGATCAAACTAATCTGACGTGATTCCATTTCAGTGAAGAGCAGTTTGCAAAATTCAGACTTTACATTTAATCACATCAATGCTGTATTTATTCTATAGAGAGAACTTTTTCAACATATCCAACTGTGGATGAGGACATCTGTTTTGGACTCGTTTTGTTTTTCAGGATTCATTAAAAGTGTTTGCACTATTGAAAGTAAGTCATAATTGCAGACATTTGCTTCAGGAAGATGTGGATTTCTAGTCATTCATTACTGTATGTATAATGCCCTCCGAACTACATGGTATTGTAGTGTAATGGTTTAAAGAGAGTAAAATTCCTTCTGTTTATTTGATTGGGGAAGCTAATTCAAGGTTTAGGAGAATGGTCACGTCATATGTAAATGTTTATATCTGACATGATCATGTTTTTGCTGTGATGTTTGTCGACAGGTATGCCTCCCCTTGATCCAACTCTCTTTGCAAGGTTTGACCCCTCGATACCGCCCCCTGGTCTGCCTCCAAGCTTCAGGCCCCCGCTCCCCTTCCCTCCTGGTGAGTACCCCACCCCTGCCAACACTTTGCAATTAAGCCAACATGTGGTTAGTGGCATTGACCCACGGCATGTCTTTGCCGTTGAACAATGACCCGGCCAGAATTATTCTCCCCCATCCGCTGGGAGTGGGGGAGGGTATCGAACTGTAGGTATAGGTGTGATTCCAGTGAATGGGGTAATAATATGCTATGAAGGGCTTTAATTGAGCACTGCTGTGTAGAGGATTAGTGTTATAGAAGAAAGAGCCATTATTATTGTTATAAAGACGTGGCAGTCCCTCATTGTTACATAAGTGCAACAAATTGATGGTGGAAGTCATTAATTTTATGATATTTCTTTAGGTGTACCTGCACTGTGTACATCTTAAGTGCAAACACGTTATATTACAAGCACTGTAAATATGGATAGCCTTTCAGCTAAGAAGTAGAAGTCTTCAGCCTCCACCGTTCTAAATCTATTCTTGTGAGAACCATTGTGTACGAATGAGAAAATAAAACTTTACACACATCTTTTTGAGTCCAGTGTGTGAGCATGGTACATATAGAGGATTACAATGCATGAGTTTTTATGTTTTTCTGAGTCTCGATTGTTCACATTTTGATATTTTCTCTGAATAAGCCTTGAACTATGCACAAAATATCTGCCTGCATACTGTGAAATAAACAAACCATTCGGTGCCAAATTACTCTTTATAATGAAGAATCAGCACAAACTACCTTAAAGGCACAATTTACCATTTGTAGATGAAACAAACACCCAACATTAATAGTTCTAAAATGTGAGTTAGGGATAGAAACAATCGCTGTAAAAATTTGAGTACGTATAATTGATGTTAAGTATTGTTAAATACACGAAATGAGAACAGTAGTTACTATTAAAATGTTTGCAGACTAAACCGTCTACAATTATGGTTTATTGAGAAAAATACTGATATCTCCATATATTTTAGGTTTTATTGCGAAAATTTTATATGGTAGGATGTTTTGTGATACAACAGACCTACAGATATGCATCAAATGTGATATCTTGAAAATTTTGTAATCACTGTTCCCAAAGGTAGACAGGACCTTTAAATCACATATGCTGGGTTTTCTCAAGAGATGATGGCACAGCATGCCCAGATGATTCTGAGTGTAATGTATTGTGACTTGGATTATTACCATGTGTGATTTTTATGTCACACTCTCCATGAATAACGATCAAGACAACATCACAGAAGCACCATATCCACTCTCTCAGGAGAACCCTTCACCAATGACCATTTCACAGGTGATTAAATGGGTCGACTTCCAGCCAGAGACCCTGTCGGCATTTTACTGAACTAAAGATGAAATATTTGTGAAAGAAAACAAACACTTGTTTCGATACACACAAGATTCTACCCTTTGTTGATTCTCAAATATCAAAACCATGCTGTCTGTGATATACATTCTTTAAAGGGATGGGATGCTTTTTGGTTGACATGGAGATTCAGATTTTGAACTTTTTGTGAGATGATTAAAAACTACTTATGGTCCTAGTAAAAGGTGGGACCCACATTTTATTTGGAGCACTTTGTTTTGCTTTATTTCTGGATATCTCAGCCATTTCAAGATTGATTTTCATCATATAAACTTTTAACTCCTCTTAGAGTTGTATGCTCTTTAATATTTCATAAAGGAATTTATAATTATTTCGCAAAAAGTTCAAAGCTGAATCCATATCTCAACCAAAACTATACCATCCTTTCATGTTTTTGTATACCATGTTTATATATCTTGTATTCTTCTCTGTAGGTATACCGCCATTCCAGCTCCCACCGGGCATCGATTTCTCCAAGCCCCCACCGGGATTCTTCCCCGAACTCCCTCCCCCGCCGCTCCCTCCCATGAGCCAACCCCCCATAGCCTCGGCTGAGATCAACAACGAAGTCTCCCTCCTGCCCAAGGTGCCCTACTACGACCTCCCAGCTGGGCTCATGGCACCCCTTGTGAAGGTGGGTGGGGTCACATGGCACTTGTTACTGGTCTTGCCCCCTCCTATGCCCCCCCCCCCCCCTCCAGCGAAAGTTCAGAGTTTAATCTGATTTCACATTTACTCTGCCCAAAACTCACTTCTTGAACTTTTGGACACTTCAAATACATTGAAATGTTCATGGTTTGATAGACTTCAGTTTCAGTCAGTTATAGATTTGAAGCACTGTACTCTTGCACCCTTATTCAAACTGCACTATGATTAAACATTAGGGCTGTGTGATTATTAATGGCTTGCCACACTGATGATATGAATTTGTCCAAATTGCCCAGCATGTTTTGTATTCTTGCTGTTTTAGATGCTTAAGTTTCCTTAGAAGGACGACCAGTGGTAGAGCTAATGAGAGTTGAGGAACATGACAAACTGTGTTAAATTAGTGCATTTGAGAGGTATCGTTGCTATTGCTGACATGTTTTGCTGATAATGTTTGTATGTCACACACAGCTGGAGGACACAGACTACAACCCCCTGGACCCGGAGGACATCCGGTTACCCCCTCCCCAGGCCCCCAGTGAACGCCTTCTGGCTGCAGTGGAGGCTTTCTATGCTCCACCCTCTAGGGATGCACCAAGAAATAGGTGGGTGGTAACCATAGGGGTGGTAGAACAAATTCAAACAAAAGAGTTGTGTTCAAATCTTTGGCTCCATTGTTTTTGCTAGTTTTGTCAAGTGCAAAATACACTTGTGAATGTTTCTTTTATGGTCTGTAATGTAGCATTTGCATATGACATCCTGCATGTATCCAGGGCTACACACTAACCCATATTTTTATGGGTCTGACCTTTCTGTCGGACCAGTAGGTACCCAGTTTTTCCATTTTTTACCTGTCCATTTTTGAAAAAGTTACTGCACCGACAGTGGTCAGGAACCGTTGGACCAGTGCCAGTGTGCAGCATTGATTTATCCTGAAAAATTTGGTCACAAAGAGAGAAATTCCTAGTGCAAGTGTTATGAAGGATATCTGTATCAGAAGCAAAAGCTGTGTAGATCTGACACTTGTATTTAGATATGAAACACCCCTTTGCTATTATATCAATTCAACACTAGTGACAAAAAAGAAATGTGACTTAGACATTTCAAGCACCCATAGATTATGGATAGATAGATAGATAGATAGATGGATGGATGGATGGATGGATGGATGGATGGATGGATGGATGGATGGATGGATGGATGGATGGATGGATGGATGAATGGATGGATAGATGGATGGATGGATAGATTGAGTGATTGATTGGTTGATTAATTAATTTATTGATGGATTTATTGATAGATGGATGGATGGATTTATTAATTGATTGGTTGATGAATGGATGGATTGATTAATTGATTGATGAATTATCTTGCAGTGAAGGGTGGGAACAGAACGGGCTCTTTGAGTTCTTCAAGGCCAAGCAGAAGTATTCCAAACAGAAGAAGGAGCGGGAGAAGGAGGGGAGGGAGAAACCCAAGAAGCCCCTCTCGCCCCTCCGGATGCCATCCAGGGTGGAAAAGGAGCTCACCCCGCCTCCCGTCAAACCAGTCACTCCACCCCCCAAGCAAGAGTCCAGGAGGAGATACAGGTTAGTAGGGGGCAACTTGATGATTAGATTCCACTACATTCCAAGAGAGAAGAGCATGCTCTGTGACTGAAACTTTTGTTTCTTTGGTTTTTGTCACTGTTTTGTTTTTCTTGTTTTGAAGGGCAGGTTACATTACAGCCTAATAAGGGGGATTCTATTCCATTTTCTTTGTTGAGAAGCTAAGTAAAGTTGGATGATAAATGAAACCACAGGCACAATCTGTGTGCTGGCCGTGGAGCTTGTAATGATTTGTAGGTCATTCAGGAGAGCATGTCTTCCACTGGCCTCTATATGTAATTTAGCTACAAATTCTTGATTTCATTAAGAAGTGGGTCAATAAGAACTCAAACGTGCTCATCACTATTCTCACAACATAACCCGTTGAGAGTGAGTCCCAAGTATACTCAGGCAAGTTGTCTATGGGAAATGCGTGCTGAAGCAAAATTAGCTTGTCCTCAACGGGGTAATGATGCCACCAGTAAATGTGAACACAGGCTCTGTGATCTTGCCAGACTGCCTTCTGGTACAGTGCACACTCAGTAACTGGGAATCACCTCAGTGTGAACTCTGCTAAGGTACAACAAAATCCTGTGAAACAAATTTTGATTTTCACCTCATAATTGCAACTGCAATGTGCATGATTGAGGCATATTTTGACTGAAATACTAAAAGCACTGTCCCCATCAATGTCTCAAAAGTGGTGACGAAATCCTGACTGGTAATCTCAAGGTTTTCAATTTTCCAGCCATTTATGGTTCATCCCTGACAAGCCAGGTCACAGACTGCTGATTGCGCAGTCATAACATTGGACAGTAATCAGCAGGATGCAATAGTATGGCATTGCAGCATGGGAGAAAAGGCTGTCCCCCAACCTGTCGTGACTAGGAGGGGGCCACAGTAATAATATTTATATGGCGCTGCTGTGGAGGCTGCTCAGAATGATGAGGTACACCCCTTTAAGGCTGCCGTGCATAATCTCCTTGTGCCATTAGGTCGAGGTCACGCTCAAGGTCAAGATCTCGCTCCAGGTCGAGGTCACGATCCAGATCACCACCAAGGAGGTTACGCCGGTCGAGGTCAAGGTCGAGGTCCCGGTCGCGGTCGAGATCCCCGCCTGGCCGATTCTTCCGCCGGTCGTCGAGATCCAGATCGAAGTCACGTAGCCGTAGCCGAAGCCGTAGTCGCAGTCGCAGTCGTAGTCGTAGCCCTCCTGCGTACCGCCGAGACAGGAGGGAGAAGTCTCCCAAGCGAAGCCCCACGCCAGATTATGGAATGTGAGTTATATACCTTTGAACATTATATGCAGTATTAGATCAAACATAGTATAAAGTATTCCATCCCAAAGATTGTGATATGCAATAATAGGTCATCCACAATCTTAGTATATCAACCGTTTGTGGTTTAGATTGGTTTAAAAGTCTCAAAAAACACATTGTTATTCTAGAGAAGTTGACAGACACCCCTAAAATCCTTGTTTCTAAGATTTGTGCATGAAAACCAGAACTAGTCACATCATTACTTTGTGACACATTTTGTGAGTTCCTTGTGAATTGAGGGAACAAAGATAGTTGTTTTGACCACTGCAGTGTCTCTCTTTTGATAGACATTGACCACATTGCATTTTTTCTTCCTGCATGCAGTCAACCTTTCTACCAGATGAATGTGGAAACCAAGCTGGGAGAAGACAACAAGGGTCACCAGCTCATGAAGAAAATGGGTGAGTGAGAGGTTTGAACTGAGGACCTAAAGTTCCAGTGATATGTCACCTCCATTTCAGGAAGGACTTACAATGCTGCTACTTTGACACGCAGCACGGTTATAGCTGATTTGTTGCTGAATCGTAAGTTGCAGTAACATAAGGTATTCCATGAAATGTGGAGAAAATACAGCATGTCTTCGATTAATCTTATGTGTCAAAGAATTTATAGTTCCCACTTGCTTTCAGTGTGACCCTCATGCCTCGTGGTTCCAGAAGAGAGAGAAATCATTCTCATGGGTATGATGATTCCAGGTGGTTATCTGTCATCATTCAATCTTGTGAGCTGTTAGGGTCTAGCAATTTGTATTTGTTGGGAGGGGTTAGAGATACTCTGCCATAACCGCTATCTCAAATCCTCCTTCATGTCAACGAGAAATGAAGAGAAGGATTATAGAGCTGCCAAATCTCCCTGATCCAGCAGGAGACTTCCTGTAAACATCAATAATTTCTCATGTCTGGAGAAGAGAATAGAAAATGCTCCCTGAGTTTGCAACTGATTGACAAATTGCCCTACATCGACGTAAATGAGTTGGACATTGTTTTGCCCATTGAGCTCCATGTAGCTCAAGTATCTTCTTGATTGCTCTGCAAAATCTCCCTGATTTTGATGGGTGACTGTTTGGTAGCCGTGACATTGCAACAATATCTCATCATATGACCTTTCACCCTCATCACATGACCATCATTACCTCCCCCTTCTCCCCAGGATGGTCCGGCCAAGGTCTCGGTGCCAAGGAGCAGGGCATCGTCAACCCCATCGAGAGCGGCGACGTCAGGCAGAACATGGACAAGTACAAGGGGGTGGGCGTAGACATCAATGACCCCTTCGAGAGCTTTAGGAAGAGCAAGAGCTACACCTACAACAGGAGGAAATGAGGTGGGTTCTCTATTAAAACTTTTAGTTAATAGTTTAACTTAGTTTTAGTTACTTAATTAAAATCACATCCATCATAAGACGGCTGACCTAAGAAGGCCTGTGAGTGATACGATGTTACAAAACATACGAGTATATGAATCAATACACAAAAACATATAAAGAGAGCGAGAGAGAGAGAGACAAAAAAAAAGAAAAAATATATATATTGTATACCTGTGCATACTCACATATTAAAGTAATACACAGTCAACAACTGATGCAATTCACACCTCTCAGGATCCTCTCAGATACGCCTTTTCATGACTGTTGAGTCATTGTTAGATCATTTTCTAAGAGTCCTCATGTGGCATTCTTTCTCTGTTGTATAGCATTTTTCTGTGTACAGCTGTAAAGTGATAGGTTTCTTGTTATCTGTTTTGCTCTTTATTAACCCTAAAAGGGCCGGGGGCGGGTTGAATCAACCCCCCCCCCCCTTGACATTTTTCGCGACTATTCCGCTGCACAAAATTTTTTGACCGCGCCGTTCACTGACTTTTTACTTTCAAGTCTCGCACATCTTTTGGCACCATTTTCGTGAAAAAACGCTGCATGACCTTTTATACATGCCTGTCAGACCGAAAATGGCTCAAAAATGTCTCAAAAATGTGATTTTGTGTATAAAGTCTATGCAAATGGAGTTTTCTCACCTTATTCATAAAGATATTGATTATTTTCACTTTCAAAGGCTGAAATCAATTATTTTCAGCATGATTATGCTTGAAATAGGTTCTGTCATAAATTTTGCGAAAAAAATGATGAAACAAAAGGTCGAAAAACAACGAAATACAGAAGTTCATAAAACGTTCAAATACATAAGAAATTAGTTTTGACACCAGATTTTTTTTCCAATTACATTGTAAGAAATGCTACAAGGAATAATGTCACCAAAAATTAGGATGCCTTTAGCTTTACTTTCTGAATTAGAGCAAAATTTATGATTTCACGCATATTAATTAATATGAAATATAAAAAATGAAAAATTCAATTTTTTCTTTCATAGTTTGGTAGATTACGGACAGGTAATGTATGTGCCAATTTTCAGGGCGATTGCATGATTGATGGCCGAGATCTCGGGGGGGGGGGGGGGGGGGGGGGGGGGGGGGGGGGGGGGGTTTGAATCAACCCTTCCCCAGCCACAGAACACCCAAAAAAAGCCCGGCCTGGTTAGGGTTAAAAAGAAACAACCAACAATACAGTGATACAAGTTGGCAACATTGTGGATAAAATAGTAACAATTTAGAAGTGAAAGAATATATTATTGTTAATGCAGTAATGACATGGACTTTGTATTTCTATGTAAAGTTCTTTCTTGAAGTTGATTGTTTTTACTTAATTGTTTTTTTTTTTACGTAATTTTAGTTTAAATTCTTGTCACGACCAACTTTTTGTACTGTGCAGAGAGGGAGATCTGTTGGTGTGTCAGAGAAACTAATCTGCTGCCTCCTCTGAGCAATGATTCAAATTTTCATATTATGAAAGGATGAGAGCACTACTTCTTATGTGTGGCACACATTCGAAGACCATGAAACCATGGGATACATCATATTCTATACCTCCGATTGTTCTACTGACGCTTGTGTGAAATGGAAGAGGTTTTGATTTTTTTTTCTTAGATTGGTATTTGTCTTTGCAGCGCACTCTAATTTCATTCCATTTTGGCGTTGCTGTGTGACACAAGAACAAAAATTGCATCTATGTAATGTTTGTTTAGGTAGAAATTCTGAGAGCTGCAATGTTGTGTGCTATTTTTGCCATTTGGGTGGTGTGTATATCAACCTATGCCTTCCATCCTTTTTATCTTTCCAGGTTGGTGTGCTGTACATAATCCTTCAATGTGTAATTCACGCCTGTCTGGATATCTGGTCTCAGAGCTGTTTCCAAGTATACCCAAATACATCCAGATTCTGTTTCATATACCCCACAACATCGACTCCAAGACACAGGGAAATAATCCATGTATACTGCACTTGCCAACTGATATTGGTTGTTATGAACAGTGGCAAAGATTTTGTTCTCTTGTCACTTGTTTCATTCAAGGAAATAAGAGATTTACCCTTCACTGTGGTTTGAATGAAGTCTTTGCAATTCTAATTCTCTCATTTAAACAAGATGTGTTTTACTCATTCTGCCAGATAGTTGAGCATCAAGACCAAACATCTGGAAGTTTTCAATAGTAAATAAGACTTTGGAAAAATATTTGAAAGATGACAATTCAAGAGTATCCTGTTGCAGAGAAATCAAATGATAATGGAGAATCAAGGTGAACACTGAAAGGAAAAAGAGAAAGAGATAGAAAAAAAATTGCAAAAATGTCACTTGGATATGGTAGCAAGCCAAGCAACTACAGGTGGCAAAGCTGAGGAGCTGTCATGGTGCAGTGGATAAAAAAACATGAGGTCTGTGGTTCAAGTCCCCTGGCTGTGGTGGTTATGTGCCCCTTTGCAAAATTATTCCTCTGTCCTCATTGCCTAGTCCTTTGGAGGTGGCGTAGAGCTGTCTGCCCAATGTGTGCTTGCCGACAAGCATTCATCATTTCATGAGCAGCCATTTAAAACCAATCATAAAAAAAAAAAATCAAATTCAAATACAAAGCAAAACCGAACAGGGATGGACCGAGTCATGTCATGCCGGTGTAGCAGAATCTTAATGCTGCATGAAAAGGTGGTCAATTATATTTACGAGATATGGATGGTGAATGGCAGTGTAGGATAGCTACAAACATGAGTCCTGCATGCTTCAAGTCCTGAAGAGCAACCTGGTTTATTTGCAGCCTAACTTGCCTTTGGCAAAACTCAACATAATGAACATACTTTGCATAAACTGTATTTACATATTTACATATTTAAATGAACTAAGAGGACTAGTGAAATGGAAGAGACCAACTAAAAAGTTAGAACCCAATTCACTTAGACTACCAATGAAAATAAACCGGATGAAGGTGGCAACAAGCTGGGGTGAGAACTGTGAACATGGAATGTTAAACAAAAGGATCAGATGTGACAAGTAGCTGGGATGAGAACTGTAGGCATGGAATGTTAAACAATAGGATCAGATGTGACAAGAAGCTTGGGTGAGAACTGTAAACATGGATGGGAAAGGAATGAGAGTGGTGAGAAAGAAATCGAGTACAGGTCCATGAGAATGTGGGACAGCCTGAGAACCTAAACAAACTGACCTTCATAACAAACTGACGCTACAAAGAAGGAGATAGCCAATAGGAAACTCTACTATTAAAATCAGCTTTGCTGTCTTACAGCAGTTTGTTCAGGCACAAAATTCACCAACACCACGTTTATTCCATGCGACTTGTGGTATGCAAAAATTTAGAGGGGTAGTGACCATTTGATGACTGGATCCTGGTTTGAAATGAGAAACAAATCAAAGCAAGGTTTGCAGAAAACACAAAGGCGATGTGTCGTGTTGTGCCAACTTAATCAAGAGATGACTATCTTGATGACTGATGATTCCTCAATATGAAGCTCAGCTTTCTCTGATTAAATGCAGCAGAGACAATTCATCTGTGATTTTGTTGTTGTTGGTATCGTTTTATTATTCCCTTCTGTGCCAGTGACTTAATTGTGCATAAATTTCAGACACAAACCTATAGACCAGTAACCGATGTGGCAAGGAGAGGGTTAATGTGTGTATGTTTACCATAATCTGCATTTAATATCAGAGATGTTTATACCATGGAGCCAATCAAGGATAACATAAATTTCTTTTTCCTTTGTAAACTCAAACATTGCCATTCATAGATCATGCTGGAATATTGCATTTCAATTTGCAACTTTCATTGAATTTGAGACTTCACATAATGTTGTCATAATATGTTGTTATGCTGTACAGCCCAGCATAATGTTGCATTTTTTTTCCCACTGAAAAGATTCTTCAAACTATAAGGCATGGTTAAAAGACTGAAAATGTCTGATTTTTACTTTCATGTTGGAAATTCACAGAGAATGTTGTTGCTGGCTGTATGCAGTGTAAATGTTCGATTGTGGGTTTATGACATTCACAATGACTTGTTATGCATTGATTTAGAAATGGGATGCCCAAGCAGGAGGTTGTGATCATTCTAATGGCTATCATTACAGCATATGCAGTGTTACTTCTGTGAGAAATTGTACACACTTGAAAAACTCAAACCCTGTAACCTATGTGATAAGAAACCATGTGATATTTGACTTGAATGTCTGGAAATACCTAGACGCAAGCATTTGAAAAGGGGAACGCGATATTGCAGATGAGATTTTTCAGATGCAATCGCTGACTCAGTGTATGCAGCAGCAGATTTTTGAAAAACTGAATTGGTACTTTAATACAGTGGTGTGTTCCCCTTCTCTGTGGATAATTAGTGGTTTATAGAAGTGATCTGGAAGATTATTTCCTATTTTCATTCCTCTGACCGATCACCCTAATTGTCATTTCCTCTTTCTTCTCTTGTTTTTATTATTGATGGCTGGAATGTGTACATAAAGTGTAATATTGTACTTTGGAATAGAGAAATCTGTGTAAATAAACACATGAACTGTAATGACATTGAGCTCATGAAGGTGTTTGCTTATAACATGTGCACTGTGTGTGAAATGATGTGTGCCTTTGTATATATATGTGTGTGTGTGTGTGTGTGTGTGCGTGTGTGTGCTTGCGTGCGTGCGTGCGCGTGTGTGTGTGTGTTCTCGCAAATGGCTTCAATCGGGGATATTATAGTTTGTAACTCCAGGCAACTGGGGATACATTTCACACCGGGCATATGCCTGTTAATTCAGAGTATTTAGAACAAATGAAAAAGAACACTATTTTAACCCCAGAGGTACAATGTACCTGCCTGTTCTTCATACTGTATTTAGGACCTGTATGTAGGCAAAAAGTTTTCACAATACAATATTCAAATATGGAAATATGAAAATTTTTTCACATATCCTCAAATTGTTGTGTACCGGTATGCACCTGTAAACTACATGAAGCCTGGTGTTTTACTTACTAAACTGAATGTAAGTATTATTTTTTTATGGTTTGAACTTGAGTTAGTCACTTTATTGGAGAAAAGAGAATTATTTTTTCAGAAACAAATAATGGAATATGCCCAGTTACCTTGAGCAATTACTATCGTATCCCCGGTTGAAGCATCTTACGAGAATTTGAGTGTGTGTGTGTGTGTGTGTGTGTGTGGTGGTAGTGAGTTTACCAGGGAAGATGACCCATTGACTACTTTTATGAAATGGCCTCCTTACATGAGGAGTAATGGAATGGCCATAGTTTGTTTCCATGCTTGAGTGCAGTAATGGAGTGTCTAGAAATGGATGCCATGATTGAAAGGGAGAGTAGAGCCATAGGAAACCAATGATTGTGGGAAGATGGGGGTGAAGGAGAGGGTGGGGAGGGGAGCAGCAACTTTTTTTTTTCTATACGTGTCCTTGAAACATGAATAAATGAGAGGCAGAAATAGTGGAGATGGGTCCATCTCCCTGGACATACATTGTATGTTTACATAAAGGCTTTGTTTTTAATGAATGAATACAATGTATGTGTACATAAAACAAGAAAATACATGTATGAGACAGAAATATGTATTAGAGATGGGCCTACCTCCCTGGAAATACAATATGTGTATACCTTGCACAATAAATATGACAATACACCTTGTATGTACAAAGAATTCTTAATACACTTATTCATTGTGATGATTTATGCTAATGATGCTGATCTATGTAGGTGAGTATATCTCATACAAATTTGTATGTTTGTACAATGTATAATTATGTATATATTTTTATATCAATGCAAACACACACAAGCATATACCATGTATATGTATATGTACAATATATACATATACATATAGGGAGAAAAAGGATGTGTGTTTGCGTGTGTGTGGCGGGGGGGGGGGGGGGAGGGAGGGGAGGGAGGTGGATTTGCCCTGAGAGTGCCATTTGTGTAGTTCGCTATTTAGGTAGGCCAAAAATATATAATACATAGAGGAGATATGGAGCACAAAATACATTGTTTTTTATGCATGGCTTATAATCCCTCTTGTACAGCCTATTCACCCAAAAATTGGTTCCAAGCCATGGGCAACACTTCAAGCGTAAAGCAAATGCAGCAAACAGGCAGTCGTGTCGGTGAACTTTTAGGTGTCAAACATTTTATCTCTGGAGATATTGTTCATTTAAAATATTTATGCAGACTGCAGCTTTATCCTAAGAGTGTGCGCTTGGCCAAGCCCGGGAGTGCCAAGACCCACATACATGACTTTGCGTATTGTAAATTCATTCCTCTTACCAGCACCTTATGACTAATTCAAAAATCATCGACGTGCCCTGCTCACCCTCCACGAGCCGGGCCACTCACAGTCTCTGCGGAACCCGAGCTGATGAATTATTCGGTGCAATCTGGGGGACGAATTTATGACCCAGTGGAACGACTGGTCATGGATGCATGTCATCCATCACTCTCAATAACAAGACCTGTCAAAATGGGCTCCCATGGTCCCTCAAGAGCAAAGAATAAGGGAATGAAACCCAAATATATGTTTGTATGAAAAAAAAAATGTATGTCTTATGAAAACATACATTCCTTCCACGTTACTGACATATTTGTCAGCTGAGACCCAGAATGGGTGCTATCGCGTTGTAAGATGTGAGTGTAAATGAAACAATCTATTTTCATGAAATATATGCCTATTTAATCAAAAGTGGGTAGATTTATTAGCATTGTTCTAAATATTGGGTAAAATAGCACCCTTGTGGTTAAGATTGTTAGCATTTTACTGAAAATGAAAATAATTTAGAATTGACACCATAATGCAAAGGAGATCAAGCTCCATCTGGTTATATCAATAATTCAATAAAAAAAAAAAAAAAAAATTGTGATAACGCCCTTTTGGTTCTCAGCCGACAAGATGTTGATGACAATAGTGATTTCTCCTGCCTTCTGAGAGAGATAAGCCAAGTGATCTTTCATTATGCTAGAGAAATGCACACATATTGAATTCTCTTTATATTTTCCTTATTGTGGTGACTTCACAAGTTGTTGTAGTCTTCTTATATCCAGAAATGAGAGCACATATGGATTTAATAAAACCTTTGAAATAATGCATAACTTTCGAATGGATAGTCCAATCCAGTTTTCCTCAAACTTCACTGTACGATGTGTTCGATTAATATTTCTGCATTCACTCAATCCACGTACATGTATGTAAATTTGGGTTTCCGTCTCCTTTAACTCTGCAACTGCCAAGGATGACAATTTATTGATATATTTTCAGTGTCATTTCGAGATTACGGTTGTGGAAGAGTTAAACTCATCCAAGTCTCTTCTACCAGTATACTTCACTCTTTTCTTGTTGTTGGAGACGATTAACATAAACCTAGTTCGCACCAGAGAACAAGTGAAAGTGCTACTCAGAAATTCATAGAATCATATTTCTAGAGTGTAACCGATAGCCAACTGGTATTGGTTGTGACCACATGTCATGCAAATTAGATGCAGTGAGTGATCGCATCATCGGCTCGCAACACTCCCATCCGTTTGTATGCAGAAATATGAATAAAAATCATATGTTAGTCAATAATCTTGTAACCACATCCCCTACCTCACCTCAAGTTGTCATTCTGAGGTTGATTTCCATCTCATCTAATATGTGTTTGTGATTAAAACTAAACTGACATTTTCCCTAAGCATTTGAATTGTAAAAACACCTGAAACTTTCTTGCTGTGACTATTGTTGTGTTCTCATGTCAACATTTAAATTGAAAAACCCCACAACTGTCTAGTTTTGATTAATATCTCATTTTCATTTAAACATTTAAACTGTATAACCTCACAATTTTCTTGTCCAATTCTGATGAAACATTTGCCATTCTTTTTGCTTGATTTTACTGTATTTCTGTTATAGTATTCATTAAATTTTCAATGAATGGCACGACAAGGACATCAGGATATAAATATTCACTCAACAAAACATAAAAGAAAAGAAAAGAAAGCAAACGCTTATTGCCATGCATATTTTTCATAGAAGATTTTGATCAAAATCTTTGTGTCATACACCATATTAAAGGATATTCAATTGGTTATCAACCTGGTAGCTTAATACAAAGGGAAATTTCACACAGGAGTGAACATATTTGTTTTTGTCTTTCTATGGACAAAAGTATATAAAAATTTCAGAATTCAACATGTAGTGATTCATTTGCAAATGACCTTCAAGATAGTAATGATCACAAAAGACAAATTTACCACAATGAATGAATGGATAGCAAAAATAAGTTTTCTTTCCCTTGTATGCATACCTCTTTATATCCTACAACAAGAACAAAATGGAAAACTAAAGGGGGAAAATAAGAATTTTCTATCCACTCAAATACAAATGTCATAGGGAGTAAGATGCAACAGATTTGTTTTTATTTCACACTTTTGACCTAGGAATTTGAGAATTCATGACACAAATTCAAGAATGAGTCATTATTTTCAATTTGGATAACTGCAATGGAAACAACATTTCAAATTTCTACCGTACTTGTTAATATTGTAATTGCCTCTTCTGTAAAGTCATTTGAATATGGATTTGATAGAAGATTCTTCAGTTTTAGTTCCATTTTTTTTTTTTGCCTTTCTTTATCATTACAGACTACAAAGGCATTATAGAGATCAATGGGTAATTTTTCCAAATTAACTTGTGTTTCTTATAGTGTTGAATTTGTCTTTTGTTCTCAATGTCATATGGAATAGCACATACACATGAATGAGAAACTGTCTATTTCTGCAGTTTTTACTTTTGTGCCTTGGAAGAGAAAAACAAGTGTGCTCACTCAAGCGTAAAGTTTCCCGTTTTATTGACCTTCCAGGTTGATAGCCAATCAAATTGCCTTAAACATGGTATATAAAACATCAGTATTTAGCCTATGAGAAATATGAGCTTGAAAAAATGCTTACATTTGTACTTTATTTTTTTGCTTTTGCCGAGTGTTATGTATATTGTGACTCATGAAAGTTTCATGTATGCTAAAAATTTTTGGTTTTATAACATATAATGCAAATACAGACAGACAGACAGACACACACACACACACACGATCTATACTTTTTTTAAATCTTTTTTTTTTTTTAGGGGGGGGGGTCAAATTTCAGACCTGTTGAAGCTGAAGCATTGTCTATGCCAACTTTACAGACGAGCACGTGTCATTCACCTCAACTGATGCACATACTACATTAAAAGCACGTACAAAGACCATGCTCTTATTTCTACCACTTGAAGAGTCACACACAAAACCCCTGGGAGATAACCCCTTCTCTTCCGGAGGAGTGCTAACATGAAAACCACCCTTCAAGTCTGTGAAAGTCGTCATGGTCTGCAGTCGGCTCATACTGCAGAGGGCAAAGGTCACCACACAGATTTTCAGAGCTCACATGACAAAGGGTCGCTAAATTCTATACATACACTGTAGTGGTATATCATCAGCTGAGAAGCAGAAGGGCACTATCATGTTAAAGATTTGAGCGTAAATAAGAAGTAACATCGCCCATTCACCCTCCACGGGTGAATGCTCGCCAGCCAGACAGAGCTGAAGAAGTGACTCGGAGAAGTCACGAAACTGTTCTTTCTGTGATTTTCACAAGTAAGTCCAGGCGAACAGATTTAATTTACATGCTTTTAGCATACTATACCTGGATGAATCAAAATCTACATCGATGTAAATAAGAAGGAAACAATCAATGTCCATGAGATATAAAGTGTATTTAATCAAAAGTGGGTAGATTTATAAGCATTCTTCCAAATATAAGGTGAATGAGTGCCCTTGTGGTTTTAATTCTTAGCAGTTTACTGAAAATGAAACTAATGTAAAATTGACACCGCAATGTAGAGGAGATCACGCTCTACAACATGATACTAGTAACTCCATACCCAAAAAATTATAGTAAAGCCCTTCTGGTTCTCAACCGACGATATGAAGACGGGGTGGTACAGATCATTTACATTAGGAGTTTCAGTGTTTGCACCACAGATATGATTGTGTGAACAAGTAGAAATGTCCATAGCTACTTGTAGACATGTGGTAGTGAATATAATGCTTAGTAATTATTTGACCCCATTAATAATTGATTTGTCTTCCACGAGTGATAAGTTTCAAAGTGACTGCTACTTATCAGTCATATTGATGATACAGTGCATATATGGTTTATCTGGAGAAGTATGAAGCATCTGATTGCTGAAACAACTCAAAACTTGCCAATATTTGTGCTGCTGCTGCCATATACACTATAGCTAGGTTGCTTTCATGGAATGAGAGTGGCATGGGTGGAGTATATTTTGACTTGTATTTTCATCTTAATTTGGGTAATCATTCGGTCTGGTGACAGATTACAAAAAAAAAAACAACAACAAACGAACAGTAGATTTCTCTAAAAATTGATGGATGAATGAAAACTCTCTCAAAAGCGGTAGTCTACTGCAAAAAGCGGTAGAGTTGGCAAGTATGTACTGGGCTGAAGGATTGACTATACTGCGGACATTTCCTGATCACATTGAGATGTAAAGTGGACCAGTATGTGATCAGTTTTTTACTCTGGGTCAATTTCAGTGATTTTCACTCGATTATGATTTCGCAGAGGAGAGTATTTTTGTGCTTCATTTGCTATCTCCTGAAAATATTCTGTTCTTACTTGATATTCATGCTGGTTCAGTACAGTGCTAAGTTCATAAAAATGTCCACCCTGCAAAATATTCCACATCCACAGCAACAGAACCAAAAAGGTGCATAGATTTCACACTGTGTGAGCTCATGGTCATCAATAACACACAAAAGACTCTTGACTCCTGAGTTTTAATTCAGACACCATCCATCTTTAATGGTGAATCTACGACAGAAACAAATAATATTCACAAATTTATCATATCACAACACAGCAGCAGATTTGCACTGTAACACACACTCACAGGATATAGATGATAATAAATTTGCCAGACACCAAATGGGACTATTGCTTATCTTCTTCTCGAATGTTTGCATGAGTATAAAGGAAGCATATCTCCCTTATAATGATGAGCTAACCAAACGGACACTGACGATGGACTGGGAGACAAGGGTTACAAACCAGACTTTAAATAATTTGTATATCTTGCCACAGGAGATAGGATAGCATAATGTATGATGCACACATTCACAGTTTCCCTTTAAATGTTACAATCTCACATCCATACCACATCCACTGAAAATTAAATATGACTACAGGAGTGGAAAGATAATATGTTTTTCTGTCAATGAAGATAATGCGGATAAACCGGGTCGTCCTTTGTCAAAGCCAAGGGAGGGTTGTGTAGTCATTCTAAGGAATAAATGCAGATTATTGAGTAAATTAAAAGAACCATTGCACATCGTTTCAGTAGATATGCCAACACATTGCAAAATATCCCACAACATATTCATTTCCATCAAAAGTTCACAGTAGTGTATGCAATAAAGCTACCTATGGCAATTCACATACTAAGTATATGCTGGGGCATATCGTTTTTTGGGGTGTTTTTTTTTTTTGGAAGGGATATGAAACCAAATCTGTTTATATCATGAGAGTATGTGAAACAAAGGGTAATTAACATAGGACGTCAATTGCCACAAGAATATTTTCAGAAATGATGAATTAATAGTGCCACACAAAGTACGGAAATTGATTGATTGATTCTGAAACACTCATCGTGATATGGTAGACACTCAAATGAAATGCACTGGCCAATGCTTTGACAAATTTCAAATATTCCACAGACCATCTTCAAATTCCAGATGGTAACCAATCAAATGCAATATTCCCTTGTTCAATGAGACTGACACTGTCCATCAGGTATCGAGTCTGAATTTGCATAGATGCATGCTGTCACCCTTGAAGAAGAAGAAGAAAAAAAAAAAAACTCTACACAATCCTCTTACCAGAAACCAAATCCTACGCCCTGTTTTGTTTTTGCATATCCAAGTCTTTCCATTCTATCATTACATGTCAGTATTTTCATTCAAACACAAGTTTTGGCGATGAAAAACAGTTGATGATCAGGAAATTTTGTGACTGTACAACAGATGTAAATAAAAAGTTGAATGTAGAATACCATCACTGCCATGTATAATGTTTCATTACGTTCACAATGCAATGTAACATAAATGTATACAGTGCGCTCCCATTATAACGAACATGGTTATAACGAAATTCCTGTCACAATGAAATAAAAATTAAGGCCGTAACATCATCAGCTCTTTGTTTTTTTTTATTGTTTATTTGTTTGGTTATAAAGAAATTTCGATATAACGAAAGAAAACTGCCGATCCTGACTACTTCGTTATAACGGGAGTCCACTGTACAAGTTGATTAAAGAAAAAAGCTTTGTAGTACATTGTGCGAAGTATGGTTACAGTGAATTTCATATCATATAAGAGTGTGTCATTAGAGATGTTCTATGGTCATCTCATCTGCTACGTTGGGAGGAATGTCAGGTATTTGAAAGTGAGAGATAAATACTTGGCAAGTATTGTGCACCAATCAGAAGTCAGAAACGCTTTTCCCGTTCAGTAGCATACATGATTTCAACTTCCCACAACACACTGGCACAAAAGATATTGGCAGCAACATTACTCTCAGTAAATAATTCTTATTGCACCTTTTACACACAAAGCAATCACAACAACAAATTCCCCCTTCCCAATAGGAAATAAAAAAACGACTTTTAAAGTCAGTGCATAGTACACTATACAAATTATTAATGACATGGTAGGGAACATACAGACTGAATCTTTCAACGAGTTTAAACACTCTCAAGAAGAAGTTTAGGGTCTTTAAAAGACCCCTGAAACCCACATTCTAAACCTTGAGGCTAACAGATCATACTGTATATTCCCGGCAACAAAAGTTATCATCTAGCATATTACACAGGGTTAATAGTAGCAACTCTTTTTTTTTTTTTTGCAAGTTATGCATACTTTCAATTGGAATTTTCTATGGTAGCCATTTTTGGTGGTATTGCTAACAAGCCTATGGCAGGCTGACTGTGCATGGGTATTAATTACATAATTTACATGCAATTTTTGTTTGCAGCTCATGTGAGCAGCACATAATTACCAAAATTGCATGCCCTAATTATACCATACCTGCTTACCTTGTTTGTCACTTGTCATTACCAACAACACTTTTTTTTTCCAACTGGAGAATATTTCAAAGAATGTTCTGTAATCAAATGATCATGTATTTCCGATCACTAATCCTTATCAGACTAACCCATATAAGATCAAAGGTTAATTTGCTTATAAAAACACTCTTCGTCCTACCTCTATCACCTTCATTGCATAGAATGCCGATAGTATCCTACAGTAGTGTCCCTAGGAATGTAAACGAAACTTGGATTACTCCTACAACATGTATTAGTAGTAGTTGTTTCACCAAATACTTGTAGAAAGTTGGGTCCCCAAAATGGAGCATAAGACCTCAATAAAAAATAAAACAGAAAATACTTTTCTCTTTGAGAATCAGCATTGAGGTTGGCAAAGCAAATTACTAATGAGGTATTAACACGCCATAGAATTTAAGGTGCAGCTTTAAGCAGGAGGACAGCACACATTACTTAAGCGATGCTACAGCTTTTAATACCATGGTGAGTTAGCTTACTCTTAAAGCTTTCCTTTTTTTCCCATTTTGCTCCTATATTCTACAAAAGCGCCAAACAGGTAAAGTAAAGATTGACCTTCAAGCCAGCCATTGTGTAAAAACTCATCATGATTAACAATGTAATGGCACACGAGGCAGTTTGATATGCATAACCATTCATGCCCATGGCAACACTACAAGCAAAGTCAGATATATAGTACTGAGTTTTCTCAGTACATGGCTGGATCAGAGCATAATGTCAGTCTCTTTACAAAACAAGTTGAGCAAGGTGAATATCTTCAAGGGCAGGGTGGGTTTACTTGTAAAAAGTGAGATATATTGCTGCCGTAAGGTCTTTGCTCTCTAGAGATTATGATAGATTTTATGAGTATTTGATTCCTAACAGCTAACTGTTTATATCCTTGTGAGGTGAAATTCAGTGAAAAACCAAAGCATTTGCACACTCGTGCTGGAATCATAGAGCAAAAATGACCACATTGAAAAGTATTCCAGGTTTATGGCAGTTCTGATTTGGAATAAGGATTTCTTCTATCACGTACACTACTAGTAGAAGATGGACAGAAATTACTAATTTCATAGTTATATTTTTTCACTAATCGTTTCACATGTTGTCTGACAGATAATAAGGTTTCTGAATAGTAAAAAGACTCAAATGTCAATTCACACTCTTTCACATACAAATTCATAAAATTTCTGTGACATTACCAATACTTATTTCTGTGTGTGTGTGTGGGGGGGGGGGGCGCATCCACAGCTTATTGAGTCAGCTGAAATTGATTGCAATATGATTTTATCGTCATTCCCAAATCTACTGATAAATTATCGAAAAATCTAGTCCAAAATACATGTGCACAAATTTCTTTTATGATAGATACTGTAAACGTGGAAATTTTCGCGGTACATTAATTTTCGCGGATTTTGCGCTACGTTCGGCTAGCGCGAATTCAAAAACGCGCGAATATATCTTCACAATTTTCTATGCACATTTTGAACGGGATGAATTGTGTGCGCTTCATCGATGATACTGCTACGTAGTACAATGTACAGGCATGTTTACGCTACTAGTACTGTGCGAAGAGACGATAGATTGCTGTGTACTGTAGCATGCATGTGTGCACCGCACGCACCGATGCTACATTCCACCGTGACACCTACGGTACTACAGTCACAGCTGTACTACGTATTTGAGTGCTTGTACTCGCAGTCGAGCCGCTCGCTACGTCGCTTGTCGTACGCTGGCATAGCAAGCTATGTAGCAGAGGCTTTGGATGAAAGCAGTGAATGTGTACTACAGTAAAGTAACCTGCTGCGGAGCGCGAATTTAAGAACCCGCGAATACGTTTTCGAGCCGCTCAGCGCGAAAAATTAATCGCGCGAAAATATTGACGTTTACAGTATTTGGAGGGCAGCTTTCTTACAAGGTACAAATGTATGGAGATTTTAGAGGTTTGCCAAATTAGCATTTTGCATATTTTCTCTCACCCATACTTTCATCATGGACGTCGTCAAAGTTTTAAAGCAAAAAGTATATAAGGCATACTTTTAAGAGGTCATATGTTTAGCTGCAATCGAGTAAGTATGGTACTGGGAATGTGACATGAAATAGACAAGTGTTCAAACTAACTCCACAGTCACAGTTGTTGATGTAATTATGGACTTTTCACAAAGCCATTTTTTGTCTCCCAAGGTTTCAAGTGATGATAATCACTTAAAACTTACAAGTTTCAATATATAGGCAACCCATGAATGGACTACCCTTTCCAACCACATAAATAAAGAAATGTTCTCAATATACTAACCCACCATATTGGATGCTTTGATAATTTTCAAAGACATGTGCAAACTCCACCCCTACCCCCCCCCCCCCCCCCCCCCCAAATTTACCAAAGTTTTGTTGGAGAATGATTATTGGTATCAACATGGCATGCAGCACACTTTAATAATAGCTGCAAACACACTAAGCGGTGGGAAATGAATCAATCCCCGGAAATGCCTTTTGGGGCAACTTCAAGTCGCCTTGAGATAACACTGGACAGTAATAACATCCTGCAAACAAGGTCGCCTCATTACTATGAAAGAACTCCCACTTTGAGCTGCACTGAGGAAACATTCCCTGGACATTTCCGGCTGCATGTCTAGACAACGAGGGTTACTACTTTACTGAGGAAAATGAAAGAATTCTGATTCCTACACCTAACCCACTTGAGGACAATTACCCCCCTCCCTTCCCCTCTCAGCTATTAAAATACGGGTCAGTGATAGGGTTAGAGTAAAGATTAGGGTTAGGGTTAAGATAAGAATTTGGGTAAGGGTTAGAATTAGGATCACGATTAGGGTTAGAGTTAGGGTCAGGGTAAAGGTCTGGGGTAATTGTCCAGGGGGTAGTTGTCCTAGCACCCTCAGCCCTGCGTGCCTAGTAACTGAAGTAGCTGCTCCGCCCGTGAGCAATCCCATCCAACAAACCTCAGCGGACCTTTGACCACCTCCACGTATCTTTGAAGCATCTTCCTTCCTACGCTCTTGCCATCAAAAAGAAGGGCGCCCTCACAGACGTGGATAGAGTGCCTGTTGCCGGGATGCCTCGCCTGCCAGACATCGTCCATGCCTCGCCGGACGACGTCGGCGATCTCCATGTTTGACGCCGACTTTGTCAAGGCCCGGTGGTCTGCCTCCCCCGTAACGTCGTGCCCGCCCGGTGAGCTGGACCGCAGGGCGTCAGATGCACTCCTTGGGGCCGGGTTTGGGACGGCACTCTCTGCTGGTGAAAGTTGACCGCTGGAGTTGCCCTGTTGTCTCTTCCGTGTGAGCATGGTGTAATGCCAGTAACACATCTCCCCAGCATACATCAGGGCGAGTACATGCGTGTCCGAGAAAAGACCTTGCAAAATGCAAGAAGAAATACATTGCGTCATTAAATTTGCCACAATTAATTTCCAACAATTTAACACAGGATCTGCTGACAGATCCATATCAGTCGAGAGAACTAATACAATATATATATCAAACAATAAAGAATTCTGACATACAAGTAGGAAATGTTCAGGCTTTCTCCTTTTTTCTTCTTCCAAGAGCATAACATGACATTAAAATCTTCCAAGATGTGCTGCATATTTGATCACAATAAAATACCTTGTACGGTCAGAGCATGTATACTCAATGTGATCAACACAAAGGTGGATATATTGATAGCTGGATGCATTTGTGTTCAGTCATTCAGCCAAGAAAATAATTACTGAATATCAAGTACATTCATCAACCCTTTCCCCATGGATAAAAAGCACGGTGGCTCTGATATCTTGCCACAGGAACCACGGTGAGAGAAATGCAATTACCAATGAGATTTGGCAAATACTGCTGAAGACATTTCACACGTAGTCCCACACATTAATAAAACTTGATGTACGATACATGGTGCTAACCACATCTTATCTTAGACTCATAAAGAGTGTTCACGTAAAAGTGTGTCTAAATTGGTTAGAAATGCTGCATCTCAAGTGGATAAATCTATTTGGGGCTGAGGGGTGAGCTTGGTTAGCCAGAAACCAGAATATTTGAGTGGAACATTGTTTTCATGATTGACATTTACTTTGCCGATCACTCACCTTGTTTAATCAGAGACAATGTGTCGCTGCTGAGAGACGGGGAATCGTTCTGCACTCTGTTTGTCGGCAATCTGACAGCCAGCATGGATTCTAGATGCCTCACACCTTCCTCTAGACACTGCAACAAGTCAGAAAACACATTTTACGACCATTTTGCTCCGTCTCTCCAGAGATGTGATGACAAAAGTCACGATCCATACACTATCTGTTTTAATACTCGCTACTTAAAATAGCTAGCTTGATATACACAAATAGTCAGTATATCAAATGTTACAGATTTACTCTGCACACATCAGCCTTAGTACAGCAGTCAAAAGTGGGAACTGCATAAACACCTTCTTCAGCTGGCATGGGAGAAATGGAATGCACTTTTACACTCAATTTGTCCTTAAGTATTAGTTGGCACCATAATCAGAGGTACACTGTGTGGCTAACACCTTGATTCTCTGACATTCTGAATCTGAAACACGCTGCAATTTCTAAAATGCTTGACAGTTCAATCCTTGAAATGGCATATAACATTCACTGTACATAATATCATGATTGGATTGGTACACAAAAATTTAATATTTTCACAATTTTCAAGGGCTGCCAACCCCATAGATCAACAAAAGTACTGATGCACAGCAAATGTAATAGTTTTAAGGACAAATATCATATTTAGATGAAACAAGTGGAAAATTGTGAATATCAAACATGGTGAATCAAGTTTCTGAAGTTAACATATTTTTTTTAATTCTTAGACATATTTAAAGGGATAGTACAGTATTGGTGGAGATGAAAACTGGGCTTTTACTTTTTTGCGAGATACATTGTACCAAGAAAACACTCATGAAAAAGTACAGAGCATACTATTTTAAAGAGGAATTCAAAGTTTATCTGATAAAAATCGGGTTTGGAATAGCTGATACATCCAAAAACAAAGTCAAACAAAGCAATCGTAATAAAATGTGGGTCCCACACTTTATTAGGATCACTCTGTTTTGGATATCTCGGCCATTTCAAAACCAACTTTCATCAAATAAACATTGAATCCCTCTTGGAATGGCATGCTCTTTCATATTTCATTAGAGGTTTCTCACTAATCTTACCAAAGAATGATAAAAGCCTGAAGTTAAGTCTGAACCAAAACTATACAATCCCTTTAATGCTCGCAGAAGACGTGCACATCAACAACAAACTGATATGATAAAACATAAAGTGGTTGCCAGCTCTGCACATCTCTTGGTTAAAGCCTCACCTCTAGAAAGTGGGTCAGCTCCTGCTCACAGCGCTCGGTCTGCTCGTACAGCGTATTGCAATACATGTACATGAGGGCGCCCTTCCTCCAATGGAGACACTCTACGTAGTCTTTGCCCAGGACGTCCATGGGTAGTGAGAAGTCTCCGTACACGCTCTTGACCAGATCCACCGGCCTGGCATAGAGATCTGACGGAAGAACAAAAAGGACATAATTCTTCCCATCTATGCAAATATATGACAAGCTGGGTATAGTACCAGTATCACTCACTGGTCAAGCCCCTAGTTACATAAATTAACCCTTCATACTTAAATGCCACAACACACCCATAATCTACACAGTTCCAAAGAATACATGATGTACTCTTCTACAAATCTCAACATGTAAAACAAAAATAACTTTAGGAGACCAAGCATTAGTCTGTGCAGCTTTCAAACTGTGGAATAACTTCCCATTAAAACCAGAAAATTTGTACATAAAGCAGCCTTTAAATCAAGACTCAAAACACTTTTCATTCAAGTGTGCATTACTGTTATGCATATTAGGAGATCTTTCACTGCAGAAGAATAGGTTCTGCACTTTATAAATTGATACCAGTATTGTTATTATTATCTACACTTAAAAATTAGAATGGACTCTGTACAAAGTGGCTCACATCTAGTTTTCAGTTGGGGATATGTCCTATTAAAAATCGTTGCACATCTTTGTCTTTCAATGTAGAAAAACAAAGGGGATATCAAACAACACACGTGCACTAGAGGTTGAAATAGATACGCACAATTTCAAGATAGAATGCGGCGTTGATGACCGATACATCATTATTTCACGACAATCACACAAAAGGGGAGGCAAAAGTACCCCTTCTGTTCCTCGTACCCATTTCTGCACCCACGATATTGAGCATTCCTGATTACATTGCCTCTTTGTCAAAGTTGTGCTTGCCTGCACAATTCTGATGGTGTTGGAATTTGATTAAATCTGTATAATGCAACCATACACAACAGTATACTATTCAAAGCTCTCTCTCAAAATTCTCTCTCATTCCCTCATGCAAATGAAGGCTTCAGGACTGCAAGGCTTGTATAGCAACATAAAGTACATGTACAGAGAGCAGGGTGCACAAGAATTAGAATTGCATTGATAATAACTTCCCATGATTTGTACTGACAGTCTGGTGAACTCAAATTCACCACGATTGTGAGGAAGGCACATGGTACTTTCTGTTGAGGTGAGCCCCGTTAACCATGTGAGAACTTCATGAACGAGAAGTCCAGTAACACACTACATTAATACAAGAACTCCATTTGACCTTTACATTCACCCTGACGAGTTCCGTGTAAAGGCAATGAAAAATAATTTACCTCTCCTTTGTGTTTGCTTACTCTGTTGCTTTAACCCCCTTCCATACCAGATTGGCTACACATGTTTACAAAATGACACCCTACCTAACCTTTCTGGTTTCATTGCTCTGTGCCCCTAATATCCCAGTCCCATATAGTGCATGTTATATTAATTTGACCTGTAATCCATACATCAAAGTATATGCTTAGTTTTCACATACAATCCTCTGACAAGGAATCTGCTATGATCAAAAGCTAAGGCCCCTTTTGCTTCAATCTTACTTCACTGGCTCCCTATTAGATGAGCATTTTTCAACCGAAAAGCAAACCTTTCAGAACATCATTAGTGTTTGCATCAGTGCGATCGAACAGTTCATGTTGTATGCTACATGGCAGGATAACAACAAGTCATGGATGCAAATCAAATTTTGTGACGGACACATTCGCCAATAAACTGATGCACATCTGGTGTTGGGTTAAACATGTGTGACACTTTGTGAGGTAATCACTGATCATGATAGATCGCTCACTATAAAGTTTACATTATCATAAGCAATTGTGATGTTGTGATATTATCTAAGAAACAGTTTCTAGTAATGACTTATGACTAATTAGTCAGATTTAGAACAAATTATAAAGCTTTATTCAGATCTTCACGATCTTGCAAAAAAATACTGTGTCCATGATGTCATGGTTCAATAATTTCCTGCTTTTTCTCTAAAATGGGCCACCAAATATTCTTCTCTTACAAGCAGAAATAAGATATAACATCTGTGTCAAAGCATATAAACTTCTATCCACCAAGCAATGTTTCTCCTTTAGATAGTGTAGTTTTCTTTACAAATGCTGTTTGTGACATCTCTTCATCTCAAGAAATGCATGATGACAGTGGCATGCAAGGTACATGTATTAAGCAATGACCACCTGGAGGTAGAAATCAATTCGGAATCTAATTTCAAAAGGCCAATTAATATGGCACGCTTCATTCCCTTCACCCAAAGGGACGTATGAAACCTGTGGTCTCAACACACAACTGTCTCATCCATACTAATCCCAAAAGTAATCCTATTGTCAGTATTAATCAATACGCATGACTGATTTAGATATGTTATGAAATCCACTCTCTCTGTCTTCACACCTTGTACACAATACATCTAGTGATAGAATTCCGCTTCCCGTCGGGTCTGCTGGCCACTGAAATAATTTCCCCAGGGAGTCAAATTGCATGGGTACGAAATGTCATGAGATATATAATGGAATAAAGAATAATAATAATAATAATATAAGTCTGGAATGCCATCAATTAGGTTTAATGGGATACGACATCATGGCCACAGTATATGACTTAAGTGGGAGCACTTCCCCAAAATAGGTAAAACTTCATAAAAAATATGGAAGTTGATGTATCATGCATGTGTACAATACTTACTCCGATGCTGTTGCCTGATGAGAACGTGTCATTTGGAATTACGGGAGGCCGAGTAAGATTAGATTTAGTTTATTGCACTAAATTAGTCCCTTGATCAGCTGCTTTTAAGTTGTTTGGTTGCATTTTGCAATGTCGTTCCAGGATTAATGACTTTCATTACGGTGAAATTTGCAAAATTGATGCCTCACCCCATCCTCTGCATGATACCAAATAAAATAGGAATATCTTAAGCATTGTGTACACACACCGTTATCCCTGGTGTAAAATAAAGCCGACACACGACCTGCATATTACATAGTACGGAGAATACCATCACATACAGGACATACATGAATTTGAATACACTGTACATCATTCTCAACTTCTGTACTACTACAATAATCCCACATGAAATATAAACAATGACATGGAGTTCCCTAAAACAAAACAAAACAAGCAACAACAACAAAAAAAACCAACAACAACAACCTTAATAACATGATACTATCACTACCTGAAGGATGTCTTTTCTGGGATGATATCCTCAATCAGTAAAACAATTCATAAGCAACTGATGTCAAATTCTGCTGAAATAAAGTATTAAACCTAACTACATATTAGGCCAAGGAGTTTTGGGAGTTCTTAAAACTGGAGGGGGCCTCAGTGGACTCTCCCCGCCCCCTCCCATATGGTCTGCTCAATGTGCATAAAAAATGGTGTAAAGAGTAGCATTGTTGTGTAGAATAAAGTGGTGATCATGTAGTGTTTTTCAGTATTCTTCATTTGGTTTCTGTTAACCATTTTATTATACATAATATGCAAATTTCATCAATTTTCTTACAAAACTGTAAATTTGTCTATATCAAATATTGGTTATATAACCAATATATATCATACTTGTATGTTGAATATTGGTTGCAACTGTAAAAACAAGACTAAGGAATATTAACAAGCAAAGGAAGTATGGTTAAACTTAAACCCATACTAAAACCATTGAGTAACCCTCACTAGGATAAGGGGAAGCCCCCTACCCCTCCCTCAGCCTAGTGAGTGAGGGTTAGTCAATGGAGCAACATCAAGAACAATCACTGAAAAAGAAAAAAATGTTTCATATGAAATCAGAGTATTGAGAGTATCATACCATAATGAAATGTTCACTTCAGTTATAAATGAGAAACTTGCACTAGAATCAGTAATTCCATCTTTCTCACTCGTTCTATCCCTCTCCCCTTTCCTCTCACATCTCTCCAACCCACTCCCCTCCCCCTATCAACCATACAACACCACCACCATCACCACAACCCCCCCCCCCAAAAAAAAGAATGAAATAACATCTGTAGCGTACTGTTTAAAAGAGCAGCTTAAGGGACTTCTCCAACAATATTCAATGTGGACAATACACCATTCTCTTGAAACGTATCCCAAGGTTGAGGGAGCATTTCATGATGTTCATAAAAAAAAAAACACTGGAGCTTATACAACCCTGTGAATAGTTCGAGACAGGCCGGGACAAGGCCCGTGTGTTCGAGACAGGTGGCTTACCCATCAGGCGGTTCATCCGTGCCCTTCCTCCTTCCGCAGGGAATTCATCCTCGACAAGCTGGTTCTCCTCCAAGAACGTGACATCTAGCAGAATCTGTCTCCAAGATGCGGAAGATGCGGAAGATGGAGATAACAGGGGGGGGGGGGGTGGATGTCAAGAGGTCGGGAGGAGAAAAGGAAGACAGGTTTGAGTGGTGATGCTGATAGTGTGGGGAGACGCTGGATCCCTATTAACATTTTTGTGATAGAGCAACATGTGGTATCCTTACACTGCAAAAGTACATCGGCATCACGGCAACGCAAATTAGCACCTGTTCTCAAAGCATCTTTTGACCTTGTGATGGATATTTGATTTTACACGGCACCTCATTTCTTCCTGTAAAATTCTTCTGCAATATTCTGTGGTGCAGCACACCTTGTATAGCAACATGTATACATACTGTTTAGCATAACAGTTTACAAGTATGCACAAATATATAGACAAGTCTGTGCTCTCGAGAGAGAAAATGTACTTGACTTGCTATATATACGACTTTAAATGCTGAAGGATTTGGTATTTGTTTGCAGCGTGGAAATATGGCATTAAATACTACAGACCAACAATAATTGATGGGGGCAATGCCTACATTGTATATGCATGGTGTATGCTGCAGGAATTGACTATATTTTATGGGTTATACAAAACATGATTATAATGCTTTTCATACCCTTGCTATGGTCTCCAAGCTCAGTTTACTGATTAGACATACATTTTTACCTGGTGGAAAACAAATATATACACCATACTAATCATAATGATACACATAATGAAATTCATACGGCACCAAATCCATCTAGTAATCAAATGCTCAAGTGTGCAATTTGAGCAAATATGAATTACATGAACAAATGAAAAGGACAAAGTGAAAAAGTACATATATATACAGATAATGGTCATCAATTATTGCAGGCCAAATTAAATGAATACTTTATGTCGAGATTATTTTTGAATAAGTACTTCAACAGAATTGCTATTCTTGATCAATGGAGGGAGGGAATTCCATAAAGAAGACCCAGTATGAGCAAAGGTTTGTTACCCCCACTCTGTGTGCAAATGAGGAGGCCAGTGAAGAGACAGTAACTATGCAACTGTGAATTCTTGGAGGGGGCATGAAGATTACCCACTACAAAAAAGAAAGAAAGAAAGAAAGAAATGTACTGCCTTGTTAAATTAGCAGGTTTAGCCAGCTTTAACCTAAAAGGGACAAATTGGGTGTTTGACATTTTTTATTTCCATTTCTTTTTTATGCCTCCGCCACGAAGTGGTGCCGGAGGCATTATGTTTTCGGGTTGTCCGTCCATCCGTTCTTCCAACCGTCCGTCCGTAATGTATTTTGTGGACAAGGTAACTATCAAAACCTGTTGAGGTATCCTAATGAAACTTGGCATGTATGTGTATTGGGGGGTGAAGTTGTGCCTATCAACTTTTGGGTGCACATGCTCAAGGTCAAAGGTCAAAAGGTCAAGGTCAAATACATAAAATTTCACCTCACTATTTCCACCATATCTATGAAATGCCTGAATATATTTTCTTGAAACTTAGTGTGTACATGTATTACCCAATTAAGATTCTCTGGTGAAAGTTTGGGTCATGAGGTCAAAGGTCAAAGGTCAAAAGGTAAAGTGAAATATTAAAACATCATTTTTTTTTCACCATACCTTGGAAATTGTTCAAGGTATCTTCATGGAACATAGCACGTACTGACTGGCAGTGATTGTCGAGAGAATGTAGGATTCATGGGGTCAGAGGTCAGGGGTCAAAGGGCAAGTGTAACACTTCAAAATTTTACTATTTCCCTCATGTTTATGCAATGCCAACAGGATTATTTTTTTCTTACACTTGGTGTATGCATGTGTAACCTAATAGAAATTCTCTGGAAAGTTTTTCTTTTTCTTTTTCTTTTTTTTTTTTGCCTCAAAGTTCAAAAGGTCGAAGATCAAGTGAAAGTGCTGAACTAACTTTTTCCTCCATGTCTTGGAAGTGGCTCAAGTTATCTTGAAACTTTCTACATATTTATGCATGTTCTGCCTGACAGTGATTATCTTATGAGTTTTAGGGTCAAAGGCCAGATGAAAATGGTAATAATTTACTATTCAATACAGAAATTGCACTTTTTCTCCATACCTTGAAAATTACTCAATGCATAAATTTATGAATGGGTCAAAGTCAAGTTAAAGTCCTTAAATCCCCCAATACATGCTCTCCTATTCATCCAATTAAACCTAGGTCAAGGAAGGTGAACATTCAACACATTTGTGACAAACTTGTCATTTTAATATTTTTGCCAATTTTTGGAAAATGTAATCACACATTGTCCACATGTACTATCTAGACCTATTAGGAGAATCATGCATTATGGCGGAGGCATACCAGTCGCCATAGCAACATTTCTAGTTTAAGATTTACAGGCAGTTTGTATGGATTGGTGTCTACCAGCAATATTGTCTGCTATTTGTGTATTATGCCTTAGTTACAGATTAAGCAACTAACTTCTGGAATATGTTCTTTTATTCTTCACAACCAAGGGATTTCACTAACACTCACTGAAGAAGAAAACGTGCCAACAATGGTTACACTCAAACAAGCATTGACAAATATTTGATTTGTTATGAATACAAAATTTCAAATTATGCAATAATCATGATCATTTGAATTTGCCCTCCTTCTGGTCTTTCCTTAAAGAAAACGAGGACCTACGTATACCATGACCTTTCTATGGCTGAGTGACTGTCACTGCATGCATCCTGTGTTGTATAAACATGAGAAGATTTTGAACTTTGCCTGGGGTGTTTGAACTCATTGTTCTAATATCAGTATCACAAGTTATTGTCCTACCCAGGGACGATAAAACTGTACATGGGTGAAAGGACCAACATCTAGAAATAAAGGAAATATCTTCAGCACAGGTGTCTATGACGGAAGCTGTGGCACTGTGAATCATGTCATTGAGGGTTACACAGAGTATACAGTCATTATCATACGATATCTCCCAGGGTAGATAGTATCGGGGACAAGGTACTACAATCACCCTATGATTGAAGGCGGTGGTCATCTGTATGACAGACAGTGAGAGTGCTGTATGTTGTCACTGCTTGCAGTTTGATCCTGCTACGTTTATGGCAGGTTTGCTTTGATGGGGAGAGTCTTGGGGCGGAACCCTCGAAAAATAATGGGTTTTGTTAGCATATTTTCCATTCTGTTTGATCCTGCTACGTTTATGGTAGGTTAGCTTCGATGGGGAGAATCTTTGGGTGGAACCCTTGAGAAATAATGGGTTCTGTAGCATTTTTTTCATTGTTTTTCAAAGAGCCAAAAGTGTGTGTGTGTGTGTGTGTGTGCTTGTGTGTGTATGTGTGCATATGTGTGTGCGTGGGGGGGGGGGGGGTGGCTGCATATATGGAGGTGGGGGGGGGGGGACAAGAGAGCCCCCATCTCCCTGGCGTGAGTTTATGAATGATCATAGTGACCCAAGTTTATGGTACCCAGGTTTGCAAATTATGGGTTCCCAGTGTACTAATTGTCATTGTTCTCTGGTGGATTTTGCATAAAAGTGCTGGGAAGGGACAGGCTAGATGGAATACTGTAATAATATAAATTTTTGGTAGGAATAATTTTTCACGCTCTGCTGGGTAAGACAAATTTCGTATGTTTTTAATTTCACAGTCATGATGACTGAGCGAGTACTTCAAATAGCTCACCACTATCACTGTACTTTAAGGCTTTACGAGCATATTCTACAGTAAGAGGTAATAGTCCACATTTCAATCAAATACTGTATACGCCATGTATATAGTGAGTCCAAATTCTTTCGTAAATTGGGACTTCTTGATGATTTCACGAGTGGTTTAATTTGTGATCGTGGAGTACAGTACTGAATGGAGGAATGTAGTATGCGTGCACGTCGCATTCATGATGGGATCACAATGAGCATTTTCGCATGTCTTTAAATCCACGAAGAGCACCTGACTCGCAAAATTCATGAAAATAAAATCCTCAAGAAATATTTGGCGTATATACAGTATTCATGCATGGTACAGGACTAGCAAAATGAAGAACACTACAAGCAACAGAAGTTTTTTTTTCAATACCTTACAATGTACATACCTTGAAATCTTTGAAATCAAGATACATGTAACACACATATTTGAAAATAATTTGCCCATTTTTAGTTATTACACTACTTTCATGTTGCATGAAATGTGAAAAATAAAACACTTTTACAGTACTCCCAAGGTAGTGAAAATAGTGCACAACAAAGTATGTGTTTGATTCCAGAGACCAGGGTAATATCATACAAATCCATAGTGAATGGTGTGAGTGCGATGGTACCAGATTTCGCACGAGGTGAAAGATAGAGGCGCCTCATCTTTCACCGAGTGCGAAATCTGGTTCCATTGCACGAGTAAAGACCATACACTATTTGTTTTATACAACACCTCGAACGTCAACAGATTTGGTACTCACAGATTCTTGAATTTAGCACAGAAATGGCAACCATTTTCTGTGTCAGACGAATGAGTAGCCTCACAGTCGCAGTCACCATGTACGTACATGTACATATATGCAAATGTTTACAAAATGAGTGACAAAAGTACACGCTTGTAAGTGCGCTTGTAATTGTTGAGTGCCTGCAGCACATGTTTGTTTGTGACATCAGAGGTCTGTGCAATGGAACATTTTGCTCAAACAAAATTGCACTGCTGACAGCCAGAGCGTGCAGTGGAACTTTTCACTAAATGTCACGTGATGGGCAATCGACCAATCGGATAGCTACATTCTAAATAGGTATTGTATCTAAATGCATTATAAGGGGTCTTGTACAGTTGTATAGTTGTACACAGCTGTAATACACTACTACTGTTATTGTTTTCCATACAGTCATCATCATTGCTAATCATATCCAAAATCATCAAAACTATGCTCTTTACATTGCAGTTTCAATTTCTGTTTAAAGTTATGTGTGTCATATGTATGCTTTTTAATGCCTCAAGAATCATCATCTGTCAATTTATCTTGTTAAAATAGGAAAGTGAAAAGTACTTTTAAAAGAACAAGTAATTGTTTTTCACTAGACAAGCAGTTTTGCACATGGGTCAACCAATACACAAGGATTTGGTGCGTCTGGCACAAGAACACTTACATATCAATTATCAATTTTATTGATTTATATATTGCAACCATTAGCATCTATGATCACACACTGCAGGCACAGAAGTAGCTGACAAGTTAATGAGCTTCAACTTGTATGCATCACAACACACAAACACACACACAAGCATGTATACACTTTTCACAACCCTTCATCCTGTTGAATTTTTTAAACAAATTAATAATCACCTTTAACCCATTGAAGACCAGTCCTGAGTTTACTTGGGAAGATGTCTACGGGAAACACGCATCATAGCAAAACCAGCTGGTCCTTTAACAGGTTAACATCCCTTTAATATCGTTAAATAGAGCTTGCTGCACTCTTGAGATGACAGGTACATCAAACACTATAAAAAATTAATTCCATTATACCAGTGAGACAGCTGTTCTCAAATTAAAGCAAGATGGCACCTGTTCTGCCATGTAGACTGCATGGTAGCTGACAACTCACACAAAAAGAAATACAAAACAAATTTAAATAATACGAGTACTTGCGTATCACATATATATTACCCTGCATAAAACTGCATATATATATGTTTGATAATATGGTAAGCTACTTGAAAATACACCCAGTGTGTGTCAAAAACATGTTAAAACATGTCACCTGTTGCTATCCTTCTTCCATTTTTATTATTCTAGTGTCCCTTCCATATTGCCATTTATACATTGTATGTGGTACATATATTTGTACTTATTCTCAATAAGTTCTTACATGTATAAAATGCTCCATGAACTATATGATGCTTACCCAATTTTTTTTTCTTGTTTATGTACTTTATTATGTCTGAACTATGTATGTTGCGATTTTTTTTTATGTCATTCATTTCCAGCTAGATGGCAATTATCTTTTGTTGTTGTTGTTATTGATGATGACGATGTTGTTGTTGTTGTTGTTGAGAGAAACATCTAGTCAAGAATACCTGTGATCTGGGGGGTGTTTCATCAATGCTTGTCAGCGCCGACAACTGTCGGTGCTGACCAATTTCAGCAAAATCCTTGGTATTGATTGGCTGAGATGCTCTGGTCACTGACTGTTACTATAGTGATTCAAGTTGTCAGCGCCGACAAATGTTGATGAAACACCCCCCCCCCCCCCCCCTGTATTTGGTATAGACACTGCTTTCGTGAGGTAACGTGCATGTAGGGCAGGAGAAACACAGACAGGAGTCTCGATGTGAAACTGAGTGCTACACCATGAATACAGGATGGATCGAGCACGGTTTCATACACACCAAACCACACTGGCTGCCTATGTGTCAAGCTTATGGATATCTCATCAACAGGCTAGTCAAACACTGAAGAACACACAGTCACGTTCTCACATGAGCATCTCATATACTAAGAATTATAGATTTCAAGGCTTTTCAGAGACCGCTTCACACTTGGGTCTTTTTTTCTTGCTTTGCTTACATTTTTTTCTCTTTTTTTTTCGGGGGGGGGGGGGAGGGGGAGGGGTGAGCGTTACCAGGTATATATAGGATACAATAAAGATTAATTTCGGCATACCTGTGTGAAATCCTTCAACGCCTTTCTGACAATTTTGTCTGTGTCAGGGGTCCTGTCAAGACAAAAAGAAAACAGTGATTGTGGTGAAATGTAGCCATTTGCAGTGTATTCCATCGAGACAAACAACAAAGATGCATGTACACACACACACACACACACACACACACACACAAGCATGAAAATGCCATTGATACCAACGACAACACTACACTGTAAATAAGCTTTATTTTTTGCATCTATAATTTCACGAATGAGGAGGTCACAGACATTTCACAAGATGCTGTTTTCGCGAAATGACACCACAGCTGTTGTAAAGTGCTTCCATTACCCTAGTGCATGGCAGCCTTTTCATGTGTTGTTAAATTTGTGGTCCAACAGTCCACCAGTGATTTGCAAAATTTGCAATACTTAAATCATATAAAAATAACAGCTTATATACAGTACACGCAGCATATAATGTACAGTCTTTATAATTTACCTCCCCTTTGTGTTCCTAATAAAAAGTAATGAGGCTAAAGTAACATTTCTTAGTAAACAGTGTTACACATTAGCCACACAATGTTTGCTAAGAATTGTAAACCTGTCAAGGTCTGTCATACATAAATGTATGTATTTGGAAGGGTTGGGCATTCCAGTTAGAATTTACCCAGAAGTGCAAGAAATACAAGTGGTGCTCAAAAAGCAAATGGGACAAGAAAGCAAAACAAAACAAAACCCCTGTAATGAAAACAACACTCAACTATACCAGGGGTGGATCCAGGAATTTCGAACAAAAGGGGGGCGCCTTTATAAAATAAAAGGGGAGCACAGGTGCCCCCCCATTTCTTTCTTTTGTTCCAACAAAAAAATATAGGGGGGGGGGGCGTGCGCCCCCCGCCTGCGCCCCCTGCCTGGATCTGCAACTGTATGTTCTTCAGGCTTTAGAAAGCCCAGTTTCACGCTCGTTTACTTGTATAGTGTTTTGAGACACACTAATGATACACTTTCGTCTTATGATTTTGCAACCACAAAGGGTTTAAGAAGAGTTTGGCCTATCCTACAGGTTCATTGACTGACGGTACAGCAAGATGAATTAAAAAAAGATGAAGTAATTGTATTGCAATTTGCAGTCAGTTTCCATACATGTGCAAATCAGCAGGGATTCAAAAGACAACAACCAAAAGCACTTGATGCATCTTTACAGCATGCAACTGAGCCTATGTACACATAATCAAGTACTAGCATAACATTATCACAAAAGATCATCCTATGGTTAGCGATTTAATATGCACTCCTGTCAAAGCTAGTGACCTCCCCGATCTCACTGCAAACACATTGATATTCTGACAATAATTGAAGTACTTCTTTTTCAGGACGAGTTGTCACCATGCTAGAATGCAAAAAATCAAACTCCAAATCATGGTCCAAAGTTCACATTATTTTGCCAAAAGCATGGGTGGGCCTCCTACACAGAAAGATGAATTAAAAGAAGTATTATTAATACTTCTTTTCATTCACTGCTCTATCTGTATAGGCCCACATAGAAATCATATTACTTACTGTCTCATTTCACTCTGTTTTCAACTGAGTCGATAGCTACATTTTGTACAAAGTTGCATGTCACTATCTCTATTAAACATTATTTTCTTACCAAGAGGAACAAGGAGTTTAAAAAAGGGTAGATACTTTTAACATCATATACTCTTTCATACAATACCCCTCCCCCCCACACACACACATATACACACAAAGGACACAGAACACAAAAGCAGACACGTAAGCTAACATCTGATAGTCTTATCAAAGTTTTTAACTTAGAACTTATAATGAAAAAAACAAACAAACAAGACAAACATAACTATGCTGTTGCTTAAAAAAAAAACCAGACATACATTTCAAAACACTTTCCAAACAATCTTTGGGAATCTACTATTCCATACAACAAAACCTAAAATTTTGAAGGCGGTCTAGATAGAATTCCCTCTTTTTTTTCTTTCTTCTTTTTTCAATTTCTCAATAAAGAAGGACCGAGCAGGTGGCCTACAAATAGGGACGCAAACGCATTATGCAAACTGTCAGAGGAACAACCATACTGACATAAAATCCAATTGGAAAAGAAATAATGACCCAGTCTCCCCATTGTCAGTTCTTCTGGCTCTACTTTAATTCTCAAATGGTGATATTTGGTTGATTTTTTATTTCCCCCCCCCCCCCCCCGCACAGATTTGTATAGATCTGTTGATAACATTGTACCTGCTAGAACCTAACAACAAGGAACATACAATTGTTTTACCAGGTACTATTATTTGATTCTGCATAACGATGGGTACAAGGGGCAAGGTAGGATATTATTTCATCGTATATTGTAGAACAATGGTAATCTGGAATTGTCGATACACAACCTACAAAATGCTCCAATTTTTTATTCTGGGCTGGCCATGGTCCCTGGATGCTTACATTTTAACGACTGGAAGATAAAAGCAGCTTGGGCAGTGAACGTAAGCACACTACACTAGGCCAGTACATTCTAACGTTAGACTGAGGGTGCGTTTATAAGATTTTTCTTTTGGCCAGAAACAGTATTTTGAAACACTGTTTATGGCCAAACAGTGTTTCTAGCTCGAAAAAAATCGTATAAACGCTAACCGTGATTTGAAACACTGTTTTGAAACTGTTTGTAAACGCACAAAATAGTGCATTTACAAACAGTGTTTCTGTAGAAACAGTGTTTCAAAAATCTTATAAACGCAACCGCGAACTCAAAACACTGTTTATGTGGCATAATCGTGATATAGTCCCCACCATAGGCCCCACCGCAGTGCGCGTGCACCCGCGGACTAGGCTTAGGGTATAGGGTTAGGTAGGATTGTATTTAGTACGGACACGCAGCGGTGGGGACTATATCACGATTATGCCGTTTATGTGACGTCACAATGCCTTGCGCGCATCCTGTTTGACCTTTTGCCGAGGAAAAACTGCGCAGAGTGAGTTGCGCAATGGCACAGTCTGAGCGAGAGCCCCAACACGCTCGGAGAAAAAATCTTATAAACGCTCTCCTGACGAAACTGTGATTTGAAACAGTGTTTCAAAACAGTGTTTCAAAACAGTGATTCTAGGCAGGCAAAATCTTATAAACGCGGCCTAAGACAACTAGATAGTAAACTTGTAGTGGTAAACATTTCATTTTTTAACCCTGTTTGGTATGTATCACATCTTACCCAGAGCTACCAAGTCTCACGCATTCTGCGTGAGACTCAAGCATTTAGGGTCTGTCTCACGATCTCACGCATGGCACCTATTTTTCTCACGCATCTGGTGAAGTCTGCAATTTGGGCCAAAAATAAGGAGCATAGCTCAAAGGATTAGAGTGATAGTTGCAATTGAAGGTATATTTCCCTTTTGCCTTTCAAAATTAGTAAAAAATAGTCACTTAAGTATGCACCCGATCGCATCATTAAGAGCTAATAATTTAAAAAAAGCTCCTTATCATGGGAGGGGGACACCCTCCTCGTTCGCGTGCGCATGCGCGCGAGCGCCGAGACGCCGAGTCATAAAAATCTCACGCATAAAAGTTTTTTGAACTTGGCATCTCTGCTAACCGACACAAATTCATAAAGTTACTATAGTACTTAGTATATCACAAACAGAAACAAAAACAAGTGTAGAGAGAGTATTCAGTGCTTTGTCAATTGTGTGCTTCGAGGTAGGTCCTACGGGTATTCCTCTTCTTTTTGCTCCTCTTTACTTTAATAGTCTTGACTTGACCTTTGTTCTCAGGGCCGGGTACAAGGACTCAGTGCAGTGCAAGCCTCAGCTCACTGCAGTTTTTTTTGTTTGTTTTTTTCTCACAAAGTATGATCGATGTTGGATTATAGGTTTTATCAGGAATTGAACATGATATCTCGGAATGAATTTTGATTTTAATAATATGCAGGGAAGCGAACGCATTATGCACACTGTCGGAGGGCAGTGAAACGATTCGCCGCGTATGAGTAATGCCGGATGGAGCTCGCGAGTTTAACGCCCGCTCCAACACCAATACCAGCGGAAGAAGCCGGCGGCCGCTGGGGTCACGAGTGCGATGTAAGGCCGATGACAGGGGCAAGCTTGCAAACAGCGCAGCGTGCTGACTCGCTGTAAACTTACTGCAAATCAGACATGTACTTCTCTGCAACCGCCCTCGCCTTCAAGACAACCATTTGGTCCTTCGGATACCGTCTGCACATATCCTGGCACAATTCTGAAATCGACACAAAAGCCGCAACCAGCTCTGAGACGTCTAGTGAAGACATTTTGTTTGGATTTCTGGCTACTTCCGGACTTTGTCAACGTCAACCTAACTGCTGCATGCTGCTGTAATACAATTCATTCTGTACACATCCTTCATCACCACCGCGCCACGCACGACCAGAGCAACAAGGTTGAGATTGGTTTACGTGTCTACAGAGGGAGCATACACGCGGATACGTGCATCCATTTCGTGCGCTAAAGTAAAACCTTTTTAAATGAAGATTCGAATCGGCGGATGAGAGCGGAGATAGAGGCCTTTCATAGCTACCATCATCATCGTCATCATCTTCTTCTTCTTTTTCTTTTACCTCT
Source organism: Diadema antillarum (assembly GCF_040938485.1). Lineage (NCBI taxonomy): Eukaryota > Metazoa > Echinodermata > Echinoidea > Diadematoida > Diadematidae > Diadema > Diadema antillarum. Next base: position 750,713 of record NW_027271053.1, read on the forward strand.
AAGTCCTCTTTTATTTGTTCTTGTTCTTGTTCTTCTCGTTCTTCTTCTTCTTCATATACTTCTTTCCCTTCTTCTTCTTCTTCTCCTTCTTTTTCTTCTTCTCCTCGTCCTCTCCAAAAATATCTTTCTCACTATTCGATATAGTCCTCTTAACGCGACATTGCATATTCCGATGGAACCAAACATCAAACAAACCAAAATATGTACAACACACATGTATATACACAAACGACTGATAGCTAGGGAGCTCTGTCTTTTTTATGTTTTATTGAATTAACACTTAATCATGAACATGAATAAAAGATCATCAATGATTGTGAAAATTACAGGTACAATTAGGCAAGAATTCAAAAAAAAAAGGTGCTGTAAGTGCACACAATTTTCCTATGCAAGGTACATAACAATGTAGAAATGTATCATGTAATACCTATACTGCAACCAGAGTGTGGTACAATTTACCTTTTGGCCAGAAACAGTGTTTTGAAACACTGTTTATGGCCAAACAGTGTTTCTAGCAAGAAAAAAAATCTTATTAACGCTAACCGTGATTTGAAACACTGTTTTGAAACACTGTTTGTAAACGCGTTTACAAACAGTGTTTCTGTAGAAACAGTGTTTCAAAAATCCCCTTCTCTCAGGAGGAGTTAGCTAATGCTTTAGCCCTACTTAGGAGTGGAAAGGCCCAAGGTCCGGACAACATCCCACCGGAATTCCTTATTCATTGCGGGGTCAAATGTCAGAAGTGGTTAACAGATTTCTATTCTTGATGTTTCACCAACCAAGTCATCCCTAAGATATGGAGAAAAGCCACTGTAATATTGCTCTCCCAAAACCAAACAAACCAGTTGATGACCCCAAGAGCTACAGACCAATCTCCCTTCTCTGTGTCCCTTACAAGCTTCTGGAACGTCTCCTTCTGGCGAGGATAGAACCTGTGGTTGACCCACAATTACCAGATGAACAAGCGGGCTTCCGCCATGGTCGGAGTACAGTCCACCAAATTGTCAAGCTGACCAATGACATCGAAGACAGCTTTGAGAAGAATCACAAAGCTGGCGCCATCTTTGTCGACCTCACTGCAGCCTACGACACTGTGTGGCACCAGGGGCTGACTCTGAAATTATTAAAGACAATCCCTGATCGCCACATGGTGAGGTTCCTCTGCAACATTCTAGCCAACAGGAGGTTTGTTCTGAAGACTAGTGATGGACAGTCCAGCAGACCACGCCAACTGCGGAATGGAGTTCCTCAAGGCTCTGTACTATCCCCCTTGCTCTTCAACATATACATTAGTGACATCCCCTTCACAACCTCACGACAGTATGGCTATGCAGATGACCTTGGCCTTCTTCACTCTGACAGAGCCTGGTCAAATGTAGAGAATACCCTCACTGCAGATATGTCGCAAATCGCGAAGTACTTCAGGATCTGGAGACTCAAGATTAGCATGTCCAAGACAACGGTAACAGCCTCCACCTGAACACCAAGGAGGCTAATCGGCAACTCAGTGTCATTCTTGATGGAACACCTCTTCCATACAATGCTACACCAACCTACCTTGGAGTGAAGTTGGATAGGCAGCTGACCTACAAGGAACAACTCAAGGCCGTAAGTGCAAAAGTGTCTTCAAGGAACAACCTCCTTCACCGACTTGCAGGCTCAAAATGGGGTGCCAGTGCAACCACTCTCCGCACTAGTGCGCTAGCACTGGTATACAGTGCCGCGGAATACGCCTCCCCTGCGTGGTGTAGGAGCACTCACACCAAGAAACTTGACTCAGTTCTGAATGACACCATGAGATTAATAACAGGATGTCTCCGGCCTACACCAACAGAATTCCTACCTGTTCTCTCAGGCATCGCTCCTGCCCCCATGCGCCGAGAACATCACACACATAGGCTGGTAACCAAGGCCTGATCCAGCAACCCGGACGACCTCCTCCACGACGTAGTTGAGGGCTCTGTAACTCTGGGTCAGCGGCAACAGCGACTGAAGTCTCGCCGCCCTTTCTCCCGCCATGCAGCAACTGTTAAGGTCTTAAAGTGTAACCCGGTCTTAAAGTGTAACTCGACACTGGCGTAGCCAGGGGGGGGGGGGGGGGGGGGGCGATGGGGGCGATCGCCCCCCCTAAGATTTGGACTGGGGATTTGGGAGGCGGAAAAAAAAAATGCGTGTATACTGTATGCATGCACATGAAGCGGGTCTCCTTTGCAACCTTTCATCAAATAAGATATTTTTTTGAATATTTCACTCAAAGTGTGCACCAGATCGTTGAATTTCAATTCAAAATATGCAAAATCTCTCGTGCTTGGGAGGGGGATACCCCCTCCCAAACCCTCCCCCTAGCTTAGTACACTTTTTAGATTTACAAAAAAATTATGAATAATTCTGAGTGCACAAGACTCATCACTTATATTCCGAAAACTCAAGGTTCCCTCATGTATAAGGGGAATTTCCCCTTTTAATCGACCCTTTCCTCCCTCAGCCCCCCCCCCATCAGTTTTTTTTTTGTTGTGTGTGTGTGTGTGTGTGATTTCCCAAATGTTGATTCCATCAAATATGCGTAGACGAGATATCTCAATTTCAACCTTAAAAAGGCAAAAGCTCCAAGGTTTGGGAAGGGTGGGGATAACACTCGCCCACGCCTTCTCCCTGCTCGCCCGCCCCTCCCCCCCCCCCTTCCGCCATGCATAGAAGTAGACTGTGGCTATACCCAGATCGCTGTATTTCAATTCTAAAAACGCAAAAGCTCCGCGAGCGGGAGGAGGAATCCCCCTTCCCCTAAGCTCTATACCTCACTAGACTTTATACATACACACAGATGGTGCACATTCGGAATAAGAGCTAAATTCCGTGATTTTATCACTTCGATGAAAAAGTATTGCACCAAAAATTTGCAACAGATCGCTGAATTTCAGGTCTGAAAACGCAAATCACCTTCGTGTGGGAGGGGATATGCCCCCATCTACACCCTCGTGTGCATGCTTTTTCTGTTTGACTGCTGAACAGACAGTGTTCATGATATTCAGTGTAAGAATTAATACAAGAAGATTATTTAGATGATACCATTTTATAGGCAATTGTTCAATAATAATCTACACTAAAATATACTGCAACTTTAATCAAGTGGGACTGTTTCAACTCGTTAAAACACGCAAAAACATGCATCAAATTGCACCATTTGCAACATCAAAATGCAAACAGTTCTCACCATGGGAGGGGAGACACCCCCTCCCCTCCCCCTTCGCTCCCTCCGCTCTCTCGGGTTCAGTCGCGTTCATGATATTCAGTGAAAAGAATTAATACAAGAAGCATATTTAAATTGTAGCATTTTATAGGCAAATTGTTCAATGATAATCTACATCAAAATATACTGCTACCTTAAACAAGTGGGACTGTTTCACGTCGATAAAACGCGCAAAAACATGCATCAAATTGCACCATTTGCAACATCAAAATGCAAAAAGTTCTCACCGTGGGAGGGGGGACACCCCCTCCCCTCCCCCCTCGCTCGCTCCGCTCGCCCGGGTTCAGTCGCGTTCATGATATTCAGTGAAAAGAATTAATACAAGAAGTGTATTTAAATTATACCATTATATAGGCAAATTGTTCAATGATAATCTACATCAAAATATACTGCAACCTTAAACAAGTGGGACTGTTTCAACTCGTTAAAACACGCAAAAACATGCATCAAATTGCACCATTTGCAACATCAAAATGCAAAAAGTTCTCACCGTGGGAGGGGGGACACTCCCTCCAACACCCTCCCCTCCCCCTTCACTCGCTCCGCTCGCTCGGGTTCAGTCACGTTCATGTTATTCAGTGAAAAGAATTAATACAAAAAGTGTGTTTTACCATTTTACAGGCAAATTGTTCAATAATAATCTACACTAAAATATACTGCTACCTTAAACAAGTGGGACTGTTTCACGTCGATAAAACGCGCAAAAACATGCATCTAACTGCACCATTTGCAACATCAAAATGCAAAAAGTTCTCACCGTGGGAGGGGGACACCCCCTCCCACACCCTCCCCTCCCCCCTCGCTCTCTCCGCTCGCTCGGGTTCAGTCGCGTTCATGATATTCAGTGAAAAGAAGTAATACAAGAAGTGTATTTAAATTGTACCATTATAGGCAAATTGTTCAATGATAATCTACATTAAAATATACTGCAACCTTAAACAAGTGGGACTGTTTCAACTCGTTAAAACACGCAAAAACATGCATCAAATTGCACCATCTGCAACATCAAGGGACACCCCCCACACCCTCCCCTCCCCCTTCGCTCGCTCCGCTCGCTCGGGTTCAGTCGCGTTCATGATATTCAGTGAAAAGAATTAATACAAGAAGTGTATTTAACTTATACCATTTTAAAGGCAAATTGTTCAATAATAATCTACATCAAAATAAACTGCTACCTTAAACAAGTGGGACTGTTTCACGTCGATAAAACGCGCAAAAACATGCATCAAATTGCACCATTTGCAACATCAAAATGCAACGAGACATGAAAACTCGTCACATTGAGGACGAGTTAGGTGATACGCTTGTGGTCATCAGATGACAGTCATCTGTGATCGACAAAGAAAAGAATGTGATATAGGCACCTTGAAGTTATATTGAGCGTACATGCGAAACCGTTTCTGTAACCACTCGGCCACGGGTCATCCACGGAAATGGTAAGACAAAAAAAAAACAATGTATAGATATAACAGGGGGAAAGTCAATGCCCACTCAACCAACGTGGCCGTGTGAACATCTATTGCATTGCTAGACGGAAAAGCGGCCTTGTAACGACTGAGGTCGCTATGCCATTTCTGGCAATTTGGGAAAAATACGTCCCGCAGACATAAAACCTATAATCGGCTGGTTTTGATACCTTGCCTTTAATCACAATTTTCAGTGTAATGACGTCATCAAATTACAAAACAATGACATCGTCTTGAAAGACAATTGTTCAAAGTACAACACCTCAGTCGTCGTCATTACATACTATGATCGGTTTGACAAAGTCAACCTGCAAAATTGTGCTGCAGTCGAAGCAATGTGGTCTCCAACACACAAAAAAGAGGGATATGGCGTGTGTGTGTGTGTCTGTGTGTGTGTATAGGTGCGTTTATATACGTACGTGATTTCTACATGGACGAATATGTAATACAAAATTGAAGAAAAAAAAGTAAAATAGCTAAGTATTTTGTTTCGTGATCTTGTGGGGTTCCAACCCGCAACCTTACGTCTCTGAGACGTCGCCTTTAGCCACTCGGCCATACGTCTCGACGAGAAAATATGGGGAACGTAAACTTATGTATGTGAAAGATACATGAGGAATCGTTTTGTCCACATTCCATTCTCATTTTCAGTTTTAAACTGCAAAATTGTCAATCTGATGAGGAGATTTCAAAGAATAAAATGCATGATTACTGCAGCTTATTGTCTCAGCTACAACATACTAAAGTTTCAGAGGAAATGAAGAAAAATCAGCTGAGATAGAGGTGCTTAAACGTTGTCAAGTCAATGCAAGGTTTTAAAAAAAATCACCTCCCATAGACATAACACGTAAACTTGTCCGATTTTGTCTTTACTTTTATCACAATTTAAAGTATGATGACGTCCTCAAACTAGAAAACATCGATATGGATTTGAAAGACAGTTGTTTAATGTATAATATATTAATCGTACGTTGTCAGTTTGCTATTGACATGACGATCAATCACACGAATATGAGGCAGCTATTAGTACCTGTATGAAATTATTATAGGCATGGTTATCAAATTCCCTTAAAATTTCCTTATTATTGCTTTATTTTTACACACAGTTAAGCTATCTCTTTAAACTCGTCACAGTTTAATGAGAATCATGAACATCATACATTAGTACCATATTCAGTTCCATAGCTGATCGCGTTTGCTAATTAATTAAGATTTATTGTCTAGAATGTGCCATATGGCCAACCTGTATACACACGTGGACACACAAACACAATGCTAAATGTATGTATCAAACCTCTGTAACACAACTTTGAACTAACTGTAGAAAGTATCGCTGCACTTATCATACATACTTTTTATCATTATCTGAAACTCCACAAAAACCACTAATTGACAAATAATCATCAATACAGAAGACTGACTTAAAGGAACAATTCAAATACCTTTTTTTACAATGTATAGCTTCTTACATGTATAAAATCAGCACAAAGTAACCACGACTACATTGTGTTACTGAATTGATATGAACAAATTTCATTTTGTTACAATATACCATGATCAGCTTGAAAAGCCCAGCCTGCAATATTTTGCAGCAGTCGAAGCAATGCAGTCTCCAACGATAAACAAAGGGATACTGTGTGAGTGTGTGCGTATAGGTGTGTTTACATGCGAACGTGACTTCTACATGGACGAAGGTGTAGTACTCCATTGAAGAAAAAAAGTAAAAAAAAAAATTATTACTTTCTTTCGTGCTCTTGTGAGGTTCGAACCCGTACGTGTGCAACCTCACGTTTCTGTGACGACACCTCTAACCACTCGGCCATACGTCTCGACGAGAAAATTAGAGGAACGTAAACTTATGTACGTGAAAGATGAATCAGGAATCGTTTCGTCCGCATTCCATTCTCATTTTCAGTTTTAAATTGCAAAATTGTCAACCTGATGAGGAGATTTCAAAGAATAAAATGCATGATTACTGCAGCTTATTGTCACAGCTACAACATACTTAATTTTCAGAGGAAATGAAGCAAAATCATCTGAGATAAAGGTGCTTAAACGTTGTCAAGTCAATGTATGGTTTTTAAAAAAATCACCTCCCATAGACATAACACGTAAACTTGTCCGATTTTGCGTCTTTACCTTTAATCACAATTTAAAGTATGATGACGTCATCAAATTTCAAAACCATGACATGGACTTGAAAGGCAAATGTTCAAAGTAAAACATATCTGAATTTGGGGTGATATTAAGCTTAAACAATAGAGATACGAGTAAATGAATGTCAGAAAGAGTACCTCAAAAAAATTAATTCCACTTTTTTGATTTCAGATGATGATATGATGACGTCATGAGTTTTCCTGGCAATATTGGTACTTGAAACGTTATTTCCAATTCATATGCTTTTGTAATATGCAATAGAAATATAGGGTCAATGGACGATTTAAAGAGCTATGGCGACATAAACAAAAACATGTTTTTTCACTATATTTGCAGAAAGACGCGCGCGCGGAATTTCAACTTTGACGCCAGTGCATTCCTTTGTTATAGGTCAAAATCGATCGGAAATCAATGGATATTGTTACTCAAAGTATCAGAAATCCAAATCAGTCAAAAAAATTGCATTTTCATGTTAGTTACGCCCTCTGCGCGCGAAATTGCGCGGACGGACGCGCACGCGAGAAAATGTTTGAAACGCTTAAAATTGTCTGAAACTTCGAGATTTCCCATTGGGAAGTCGTTTTGAGCCTTTGAAAATTTTGACGCGCGCAAACGCGCGCGTAATGATGACCTGGGTAACTAGCGTTAAAATGTAAGATAGAGCGTGACCTGAACTTTGCGTCCACCGAAAATGATACAGAAATGATATCTAGTTATGAAGTTATGATCGATCATGTGACAAGGTCCGAAAATCACAAAATGGCGCCTAGATGACGTCATAGATATGTTACTGTCATGAAAACCTTATTGTGGCTAGATATTGTTATGAGACATGTTGACTGAAAATGTCATGTTATTCCGTAATGTCATTGTTGAGATATTGACGACACAAAATGTGGCAGAAAGAAAGAAGAATAAAAAACGAGATATGAAACTCGTCACGCTGACGAGTTAGGTGATACGCTTGGGGTCATCAGGTGTCGGTCATCTGTGATCGACAAAGAAAAGAATGTGATATAGGCACCTTGAAGTTATATTGAGCGTGCATGCAAAACCGTTTCTCTAACCACTCGGCCACGGGACATCCCCGGAAATGGTAAGGCAAAAAAGAAATGTATAGATATTACAGGGGGAAAAAGTCAATGCCCACTCAACAATCGTGGCCGCGTGAACATGTATTGCATTGCTAGACGGAAATGCGGCCTTGTTACGACTGATGTCGCGATGCCATTTCTGGCAACTTGGGAAAAATACGCGCCGTAGACATAAATCCTATAATCGGCTGGTTTTGATACCTTGCCTTTAATCACAATTTTCAGTGTGATGACGTCATCAAAGTACAAAACAATGACATGGTCTTGAAAGACAATTGTTCAAAGTACAACACCTCCGTCGTCGTCATTACATACTATGATCGGTTTGACAAAGTCAGCCTCAAAAATTTTGCAGCAGTGGAAGCAATGTGGTCTCCAACACAGAAAAGAGGGATATGGTGTGTGTCTGTGTGTCTGTGTGTGTGTATAGGTGCGTTTATATACGAACGTGATTTCTACATGGACGAATATGTAATACAAAATTGAAGAAAAAAAGTAAAATAGCTAAGTATTTTGTTTCGTGATCTTGTGGGGTTCGAACCCGCAACCTTACGTCTCTGAGACGTCGCCTTTAACCACTCGGCCATACGTCTCGGCGAGAAAATATGAGGAACGTAAACTTATGTATGTGAAAGCTGAATCGGGAATCGTTTTGTCCACATTCCATTCTCATTTTCAGTTTTAAACTGCAAAATTGTCAACCTGATGATGAGATTTCAAAAAATAAAATGCATGATTACTGAAGCTTATTGTCTCAGCTACAACATACTTAAGTTTCAGAGGAAATGAAGCAAAATCAGCTGAGATAAAGGTGCTTAAACGTTGTCAAGTCAATGCATGATTTAAAAAAAATCACCTCCCATAGACATAACACGTAAACTTGTCCGATTTTGCATCTTTACCTTTAATCACAATTTAAGGTATGATGACGTCATCAAATTTCAAAACCATGATTTGGACTTAAAAGGCAAATGTTCAAAGTACTACATATCTGAATTTGGGATAATATTGAGCTTAAACAACAGAGATACGAGCAAATGAATGTCAGAAACAGTACCTCAAAAAAATTAATTCCACTTTTTTGATTTCAGATGATGATATGATGACGTCATAATGTATTTAGGGAAATATTGATACTTGAAACGTTATTTTCAATTCATATGCTTTTGTAATATGCAATAAAAACATAGGGTCACCTGACGTTTTAAAGAGCTATGGCGAAATAAACAAAGACATGTTTTTCGCTATATTTCCACATAGACGCGAACACGAAATTTCAACTTTGACGCCAGCGCATTCCTTTGTTATAGGTTGAAATTGATCGGAAATCAATGGATATTGTTACTTAATGTATCAGGAATCCAAATCTGTCAAAAAATGTGCATTTTCATGTTGCTTACGCGCACTGCGCGCGGAAATGCGCGGACGGACGCGAACGCGCGGAACGCTTAAAATTGTCTGAAACTTCGAGATTTCCCATTGGGAAGTCGTTTTAGGCATTTAAAAACTTTGACGCGCACTAATGCGCGCGTAATGATGTCCTAGGTAATTAGCATTAAAAAGTAAGATAGAGCGTGACCTGAACTTTATGTCCAACGAAAATGATACAGAAATGACCTTTAGTTATGAAGTTATGATCGATCATGTAACATGGTCCGAAAATCACAAAATGGCGCCTAGATGACGTCATAGATATGTTACTGTCATGAAAACCTTATTGTGGCTAGATATTGTCATGAGACATGTTGACTGAAAATGTCATGTTATTCCGTCATGTCAATGTTGAGATATTCACGACACAAAATGTGCCAGAAAGAAAGAAGAACGAGACATGAAAACTCGTCACATTGAGGACGAGTTAGGTGATACGCTTGTGGTCATCAGATGACGGTCATCTGTGATCGACAAGAAAGAATGTGATATAGGCACCTTGAAGTTATATTGAGCGTGCATGCGAAACCGTTTCTGTAACCACTCGGCCGCGGGTCATCCACGGAAATGGTAAGAAAAAAACAACAACAATGTATAGATATAACAGGGGGAAAGTCAATGCCCACTCAACTAACGTGGCCATGTGAACATCTATTGCATTGCTAGACGGAAAAGCGGCCTTGTAACGACTGAGGTCGCTATGCCATTTCTGGCAACTTGGGAAAAATACGTCCCGCAGACATAAAACCTATAATCGGCTGGTTTTGATACCTTGCCTTTAATCACAATTTTCAGTGTAATGACGTCATCAAATTACAAAACAATGACATCGTCTTGAAAGACAATTGTTCAAAGTACAACACCTCAGTCGTCGTCATTACATACTATGATCGGTTTGACAAAGTCAACCTGCAAAATTTTGCTGCAGTCGAAGCAATGTGGTCTCCAACACACAAAAAAGAGGGATATGGCGTGTGTGTGTGTCTGTGTGTGTGTGTAGGTGCGTTTATATACGAACGTGATTTCTACATGGACGAATATGTAATACAAAATTGAAGAAAAAAAAGTAAAATAGCTAAGTATTTTGTTTCGTGATTTTGTGGGGTTCGAACCCGCAACCTCAAGTCTCTGAGACGTCGCCTTTATCCACTCGGCCATACGTCTCGACGAGAAAATATGGGGAACGTAAACTTATGTATGTGAAAGATACATGAGGAATCGTTTTGTCCACATTCCATTTTCATTTTCAGGTTTAAGCTGCAAAATTGTCAAACTGATGAGGAGATTTCAAAGAATAAAATGCATGATTACTGCAGCTTATTGTCTCAGCTACAACATACTAAAGTTTCAGAGGAAATGAAGCAAAATCAGCTGAGATAAAGGTGCTTAAACGTTGTTAAGTCAATGCATGGTTTTAAAAAAAATCACCTCCCATAGACAATACACGTAAACTTGTCCGATTTTGAGTCTTTACCTTTAATAACAATTTGAAGTATGATGGTGTAAGTCTTCTCGAACCAAGAGTGTGGAACGGAAGCTTCTACGTGAAAGATGAATCATGACGATCACTCGTGACCGACACATCTTCAAAGGGATCAGTTATTAGAAGTGGAAGCCCTCGTGCCTAGATTATTGTCTCAGCAATTCCAAAGCAATGATACCCCTACATTTAGGTATACCATAATTTCCCTCTGAAATAATTGGTATTATTCATGTACAATTGCTTGCCTTGTCCATAAACTTTGCTTTACAAACTTTCAGTGAAAGGTGTCATAACATAATTCTGTAACTCCATTAGCAGTGATTGACTACATAAAATAATAAAGATATATCAAATTGAACGCTTAGCGCGTATAACTAAGGGGGATTTTAGCCTGATGCTGTGTTATTCACTGCTCAGATACCAACAACACTCATTACCTACGTCTACGTATAGAGAAACAGCCATGACTAAAATAAGGTTTTCCTTTTCTTTGGCAGATAGACACACAACCCCTTTGAACACACTATAAAACTTAACTGACATGGAGGGACATGGAAAAGTTCATTACTACTACTAAACAGTGATGCTTTCTCCTCATGTGGCACAAGATACCTCTATAGCAACATAAAACCTGTCTACAATTCCGTTATTGGGTCAAACAATAACAACCTGGAATTTCAAAGAGACGAGCGAGACGCCATACACCTGGCCTAGAATTAATTTATTCAGTTGCCATTCCTGCTCCAGTTGAGTTATGTAAATTATTTTCCGACCTGTCTTGTGCAGTGTAACAGGAACAAACGTTGAGAAAAGGAAAGAGAAAACGAAAGGTGGCAAGCGGGGCACTGTATACCAAGGGCACTTTACAACATTACGTATGATAAATGAAGCAAATCCAACCTCCAGCCTCCGACAAAAAAGGGGAACCTGAGTGACTGTGTGTCGTGGGGTAATGACATCGGAATGAAGCTGAACTGCCACAAGAAAAACAAAGAAAGAGAGAGAGAAAAAAAATAATAGCGTCCTGCGGGTCCCGAACATCTCGTCCTAAGGTAGTGCATAATGACCATGCAGCGCGCTAAGCGACTATAAAGCCACACGGCTGTCCCGAAGATTAGATATGAAATTCATATCTTTATATCATTTACAACATGAAAAAGTTCATTACTACTACTAAACAGTGATGCCTTCTATTCATGTTGCACAAGATACCTCTATAGCAACATAAAACCTGTCTACAACTCCGTTATTGGGTCAAACAATAACAACCTGGAATTTCAAAGAGATGAGCGAGACGCCATACACCTGGACTAGAGTTAATCAATTCAGCTCCCATTCCTGCCAGTTATTTAAACGTACATGTTCCTACCACCTATCCTGTTACAGTATAACAATAACCAATGAAGAGAAAAGGAAAGAGCAAACGAAAGGTGGTAAGCGGGACACTGTAACAGGGGGCAATTTACAACATTAAGTGTGACAAAATTAATGAAGCAAACCCAATCTCCAAACTCCAATACAAAACAAGGGAAATAGAGCAGCCGTGTTCACGGGTTACGTACACTTGATAAAATAATACGATAAATGATATCGGAGTAAAGCTGAACTGCCGAAAAAAAGAGAAAAAAAGAAAGAACGGATGAAAGTCCTGCGGGAGTCGAACCTCTCGCCTTCCGGTATGGCGTTATGAACAACCAGCGCGCTAACCGATTATGCCACATGGCTGTCCTGAAGATCGAGTGCGAAACTTAAATCTAAATACCATCGTGAGTGTGTTGCCTTGTGATGGCGCTATTCAACTTCCCACAAGTGGCAGCGTGGATTCGATCAATATATAGTTGCAAAGAAAAATTGGGAATCGTTCCGTACAGATTGTATTCTCATTTTCAGATTTAAACTACAAAATTATCAACCTGATGAGGAGATTTGAAAACATAAAATGCATGATTACTAAAGCTTATTGTCTCAGCTACAACATATTTATGTTTCAGAGGAAATGAAACAAAATTAGATGAGGTAAAGGTGCTTAAACGTTGTCAAGTCAATGCATGGTTTGAAAAAAAAATCACCTCCCATAGACATAACACGTAAACTTGTCTGATTTTGAGTCTTTACCTTTAATCACAATTTTTAGTATGATGACGTCATCATATTTCAAAATCATTACATGGACTTGAGAGGCAAATGTTCAAAGTACAACATATCTGAATTTGGGATAATATTGAGCTTAAACAACAGAGATACGAGCAAATGAATGTCAGAAACAGTACCTCAAAAAAATTAATTCCACTTTTTTGATTTCAGATGATGATATGATGACGTCATGAGTTTTCCTGGCAATATTGGTACTTGAAACGTTATTTCCAATTCATATGCTTTTGTAATATGCAATAGAAATATAGGGTCACAGGACGATTTAAAGAGCTATGGCGACATAAACAAAAACATGTTTTTTCACTATATTTGCAGAAAAACGCTCGCGCGGAATTTCAACTTTGACGCCAGTGCATTCCTTTGTTATAGGTCAAAATCGATGGGATATCAATGGATATTGTTACTCAAAGTATCAGAAATCCAAATCAGTCAAAAAAATTGCATTTTCATGTTGGTTACGCCTTCTGCGCGCGAAATTGCGCGGACGGACGCGCACGCGAAAAAATGTTTGAAACGCTTAAAATTGTCTGAAACTTCGAGATTTCCCATTGGGAAGTCGTTTTGAGCCTTTTAAAATTTTGACGCGCGCGTACGCGCGCGTAATGATGACCTGGGTAACTAGCGTTAAAAAGTAAGATAGAGCGTGACCTGAACTTTATGTCCACCGAAAATGATACAGAAATGATATCTAGTTATGAAGTTATGATCGATCATGTGACAAGGTCCGAAAATCACAAAATGGCGCCTAGATGACGTCATAGATATGTTACTGTCATGAAAACCTTATTGTGGCTAGATATTGTTATGAGACATGTTGACTGAAAATGTCATGTCATTCCGTAATGTCATTGTTGAGATATTGACGACACAAAATGTGGCAGAAAGAAAGAAGAATAAAAAACGAGACATGAAAACTCGTCACATTGAGGACGAGTTAGGTGATACGCTTGTGGTCATCAGATGACAGTCATCTGTGATCGACAAAGAAAAGAATGTGATATAGGCACCTTGAAGTTATATTGAGCGTACATGCGAAACCGTTTCTGTAACCACTCGGCCACGGGTCATCCACGGAAATGGTAAGACAAAAAAAAAAACAATGTATAGATATAACAGGGGGAAAGTCAATGCCCACTCAACCAACGTGGCCGTGTGAACATCTATTGCATTGCTAGACGGAAAAGCGGCCTTGTAACGACTGAGGTCGCTATGCCATTTCTGGCAACTTGGGAAAAATACGTCCCGCAGACATAAAACCTATAATCGGCTGGTTTTCATACCTTGCCTTTAATCACAATTTTCAGTGTAATGACGTCATCAAATTACAAAACAATGACATCGTCTTGAAAGACAATTGTTCAAAGTACAACACCTCAGTCGTCGTCATTACATACTATGATCGGTTTGACAAAGTCAACCTGCAAAATTGTGCTGCAGTCGAAGCAATGTGGTCTCCAACACACAAAAAAGAGGGATATGGCGTGTGTGTGTGTGTCTGTGTGTGTGTATAGGTGCGTTTATATACGTACGTGATTTCTACATGGACGAATATGTAATACAAAATTGAAGAAAAAAAAAGTAAAATAGCTAAGTATTTTGTTTCGTGATCTTGTGGGGTTCCAACCCGCAACCTTACGTCTCTGAGACGTCGCCTTTAGCCACTCGGCCATACGTCTCGACGAGAAAATATGGGGAACGTAAACTTATGTATGTGAAAGATACATGAGGAATCGTTTTGTCCACATTCCATTTTCATTTTCAGTTTTAAACTGCAAAATTGTCAATCTGATGAGGAGATTTCAAAGAATAAAATGCATGATTACTGCAGCTTATTGTCTCAGCTACAACATACTAAAGTTTCAGAGGAAATGAAGCAAAATCAACTGAGATAGAGGTGCTTAAACGTTGTCAAGTCAATGCATGGTTTAAAAAAAAAATCACCTCCCATAGACATAACACGTAAACTTGTCCGATTTTGTGTCTTTACTTTTATCACAATTTAAAGTATGATGACGTCATCAAACTAGAAAACATCGATATGGATTTGAAAGACAGTTGTTTAATGTATAATATATTAATCGTACGTTGTCAGTTTGCTATTGACATGACGATCAATCACACGAATATGAGGCAGCTATTAGTACCTGTATGAAATTATTATAGGCATGGTTATCAAATTCCCTTAAAATTTCCTTATTATTGCTTTATTTTTACACACAGTTAAGCTATCTCTTTAAACTCGTCACAGTTTAATGAGAATCATGAACATCATACATTAGTACCATATTCAGTTCCATAGCTGATCGCGTTTGCTAATTAATTAAGATTTATTGTCTAGAATGTGCCATATGGCCAACCTGTATACACACGTGGACACACAAACACAATGCTAAATGTATGTATCAAACCTCTGTAACACAACTTTGAACTAACTGTAGAAAGTATCGCTGCACTTATCATACATACTTTTTATCATTATCTGAAACTCCACAAAAACCACTAATTGACAAATAATCATCAATACAGAAGACTGACTTAAAGGAACAATTCAAATACCTTTTTTTACAATGTATAGCTTCTTACATGTATAAAATCAGCACAAAGTAACCACGACTACATTGTGTTACTGAATTGATATGAACAAATTTCATGTTGTTACAATATACCATGATCAGCTTGAAAAGCCCAGCTTGCTATATTTTGCAGCAGTCGAAGCAATGCAGTCTCCAACGATAAACAAAGGGATACTGTGTGAGTGTGTGCGTATAGGTGTGTTTACATGCGAACGTGACTTCTACATGGACGAAAGTGTAGTACTCCATTGATGAAAAAAAGTAAAAAAAAAATTATTATTTTCTTTCGTGCTCTTGTGAGGTTCGAACCCGTACGTGTACAACCTCACGTTTCTGTGACGACACCTCTAACCACTCGGCCATACGTCTCGACGAGAAAATTAGAGGAACGTAAACTTATGTACGTGAAAGATGAATCAGGAATCGTTTCGTCCGCATTCCATTCTCATTTTCAGTTTTAAATTGCAAAATTGTCAACCTGATGAGGAGATTTCAAAGAATAAAATGCATGATTACTGCAGCTTATTGTCACAGCTACAACATACTTAATTTTCAGAGGATATGAAGCAAAATCATCTGAGATAAAGGTGCTTAAACGTTGTCAAGTCAATGTATGGTTTTTAAAAAAATCACCTCCCATAGACATAACACGTAAACTTGTCCGATTTTGCGTCTTTACCTTTAATCACAATTTAAAGTATGATGACGTCATCAAATTTCAAAACCATGACATGGACTTGAAAGGTAAATGTTCAAAGTAAAACATATCTGAATTTGGGGTGATATTAAGCTTAAACAATAGAGATACGAGTAAATGAATGTCAGAAAGAGTACCTCAAAAAAATTAATTCCAATTTTTTGATTTCAGATGATGATATGATGACGTCATGAGTTTTCCTGGCAATATTGGTACTTGAAACGTTATTTCCAATTCATATGCTTTTGTAATATGCAAGAGAAATATAGGGTCAATGGACGATTTAAAGAGCTATGGCGACATAAACAAAAACATGTTTTTTCACTATATTTGCAGAAAGACGCGCGCGCGGAATTTCAACTTTGACGCCAGTGCATTCCTTTGTTATAGGTCAAAATCGATCGGAAATCAATGGATATTGTTACTCAAAGTATCAGAAATCCAAATCAGTCAAAAAAATTGCATTTTCATGTTGGTTACGCCCTCTGCGCGCGAAATTGCGCGGACGGACGCGCACGCGAGAAAATGTTTGAAACGCTTAGAATTGTCTGAAACTTCGAAATTTCCCATTGGGAAGTCGTTTTGAGCCTTTTAAAATTTTGACGCGCGCAAACGCGCGCGTAATGATGAGCTTGGTAACTAGCGTTAAAACGTAAGATAGAGCCTGACCTGAACTTTATGTCCACCGAAAATGATACAGAAATGATATCTAGTTATGAAGTTATGATCGATCATGTGACAAGGTCCGAAAATCACAAAATGGCGCCTAGATGACGTCATAGATATGTTACTGTCATGAAAACCTTATTGTGGCTAGATATTGTTATGAGACATGTTGACTGAAAATGTTATGTTATTCCGTAATGTCATTGTTGAGATATTGACGACACAAAATGTGGCAGAAAGAAAGAAGAATAAAAAAAAAGAGAAATTTTGGCAATCACAATAGGTGATACGCTGATAGCGTATCACCTAAAAAGAGAAATTTTGGCAATCACAATAGGTGATACGCTGATAGCGTATCACCTAAAAAGAGAAATTTTGGCAATCACAATAGGTGATACGCTGATAGCGTATCACCTAATAAAAAGAAAGAAAGGAAGATTTTGACAAACACAATAGGTGATACGCTAAAAGCGTATCACCTAAAAAGAGAAATTTTGGCAATCACAATAGGTGATACGCTGATAGCGTATCACCTAATAACAGGGGGAAAGTCAATGCCCACTCAACCAACGTGGCCGTGTGAACATCTATTGCATTGCTAGACGGAAAAGCGGCCTTGTAACGACTGATGTCGCTATGCCATTTCTGGCAACTTGGGAAAAATACGTCCCGCAGACATAAAACCTATAATCGGCTGGTTTTGATACCTTGCCTTTAATCACAATTTTCAGTGTAATGACGTCATCAAATTACAAAACAATGACATCGTCTTGAAAGACAATTGTTCAAAGCACAACACCTCAGTCGTCGTCATTACATACTATGATCGGTTTGACAAAGTCAACCTGCAAAATTGTGCTGCAGTCGAAGCAATGTGGTCTCCAACACACAAAAAAGAGGGATATGGCGTGTGTGTGTGTGTCTGTGTGTGTGTATAGGTGCGTTTATATAGGTACGTGATTTCTACATGGACGAATATGTAATACAAAATTGAAGAAAAAAAAGTAAAATAGCTAAGTATTTTGTTTCGTGATCTTGTGGGGTTCCAACCCGCAACCTTACGTCTCTGAGACGTCGCCTTTAGCCACTCGGCCATACGTCTCGACGAGAAAATATGGGGAACGTAAACTTATGTATGTGAAAGATACATGAGGAATGGTTTTGTCCACATTCCATTTTCATTTTCAGTTTTAAACTGCAAAATTGTCAATCTGATGAGGAGATTTCAAAGAATAAAATGCATGATTACTGCAGCTTATTGTCTCAGCTACAACATACTAAAGTTTCAGAGGAAATGAAGCAAAATCAGCTGAGATAGAGGTGCTTAAACGTTGTCAAGTCAATGCATGGTTTTAAAAAAAAATCACCTCCCATAGACATAACACGTAAACTTGTCCGATTTTGTGTCTTTACTTTTATCACAATTTAAAGTATGATGACGTCATCAAACTAGAAAACATCGATATGGATTTGAAAGACAGTTGTTTAATGTATAATATATTAATCGTACGTTGTCAGTTTGCTATTGACATGACGATCAATCACATGAATATGAGGCAGCTATTAGTACCTGTATGAAATTATTATAGGCATGGTTATCAAATTCCCTTAAAATTTCCTTATTATTGCTTTATTTTTACACACAGTTAAGCTATCTCTTTAAACTCGTCACAGTTTAATGAGAATCATGAACATCATACATTAGTACCATATTCAGTTCCATAGCTGATCGCGTTTGCTAATTAATTAAGATTTATTGTCTAGAATGTGCCATATGGCCAACCTGTATACACACGTGGACACACAAACACAATGCTAAATGTATGTATCAAACCTCTGTAACACAACTTTGAACTAACTGTAGAAAGTATCGCTGCACTTATCATACATACTTTTTATCATTATCTGAAACTCCACAAAAACCGCTAATTGACAAATAATCATCAATACAGAAGACTGACTTAAAGGAACAATTCAAATACCTTTTTTTACAATGTATAGCTTCTTACATGTATAAAATCAGCACAAAGTAACCACGACTACATTGTGTTACTGAATTGATATGAACAAGTTTCATTTTGTTACAATATACCATGATCAGCTTGAAATGCCCAGCCTGCAATATTTTGCAGCAGTCGAAGCAATGCAGTCTCCAACGATAAACAAAGGGATACTGTGTGAGTGTGTGCGTATAGGTGTGTTTACATGCGAACGTGACTTCTACATGGACGAAGGTGTAGTACTCCATTGAAGAAAAAAAGAAAAAAAAATTATTATTTTCTTTCGTGCTCTTGTGAGGTTCGAACCCGTACGTGTGCAACCTCACGTTTCTGTGACGACACCTCTAACCACTCGGCCATACGTCTCGACGAGAAAATTAGAGGAACGTAAACTTATGTACGTGAAAGATGAATCAGGAATCGTTTCGTCCGCATTCCATTCTCATTTTCACTTTTAAATTGCAAAATTGTCAACCTGATGAGGAGATTTCAAAGAATAAAATGCATGATTACTGCAGCTTATTGTCACAGCTACAACATACTTAATTTTCAGAGGAAATGAAGCAAAATCATCTGAGATAAAGGTGCTTAAACGTTGTCAAGTCAATGTATGGTTTTTAAAAAAATCACCTCCCATAGACATAACACGTAAACTTGTCCGATTTTGCGTCTTTACCTTTAATCACAATTTAAAGTATGATGACGTCATCAAATTTCAAAACCATGACATGGACTTGAAAGGCAAATGTTCAAAGTAAAACATATCTGAATTTGGGGTGATATTAAGCTTAAACAATAGAGATACGAGTAAATGAATGTCAGAAAGAGTACCTCAAAAAAATTAATTCCACTTTTTTGATTTCAGATGATGATATGATGACGTCATGAGTTTTCCTGGCAATATTGGTACTTGAAACGTTATTTCCAATTCATATGCTTTTGTAATATGCAAGAGAAATATAGGGTCAATGGACGATTTAAAGAGCTATGGCGACATAAACAAAAACATGTTTTTTCACTATATTTGCAGAAAGACGCGCGCGCGGAATTTCAACTTTGACGCCAGTGCATTCCTTTGTTATAGGTCAAAATCGATCGGAAATCAATGGATATTGTTACTCAAAGTATCAGAAATCCAAATCAGTCAAAAAAATTGCATTTTCATGTTGGTTACGCCCTCTGCGCGCGAAATTGCGCGGACGGACGCGCACGCGAGAAAATGTTTGAAACGCTTAGAATTGTCTGAAACTTCGAAATTTCCCATTGGGAAGTCGTTTTGAGCCTTTTAAAATTTTGACGCGCGCAAACGCGCGCGTAATGATGAGCTTGGTAACTAGCGTTAAAACGTAAGATAGAGCCTGACCTGAACTTTATGTCCACCGAAAATGATACAGAAATGATATCTAGTTATGAAGTTATGATCGATCATGTGACAAGGTCCGAAAATCACAAAATGGCGCCTAGATGACGTCATAGATATGTTACTGTCATGAAAACCTTATTGTGGCTAGATATTGTTATGAGACATGTTGACTGAAAATGTTATGTTATTCCGTAATGTCATTGTTGAGATATTGACGACACAAAATGTGGCAGAAAGAAAGAAGAATAAAAAACGAGACATGAAAACTCGTCACATTGAGGACGAGTTAGGTGATACGCTTGTGGTCATGAGATGACAGTCATCTGTGATCGACAAAGAAAAGAATGTGATATAGGCACCTTGAAGTTATATTGAGCGTGCATGCGAAACCGTATCTGTAACCACTCGACCACGGGTCATCCACGGAAATGGTAAGACAAAAAAACAACAACAATGTATAGATATAACGGGGGGAAAGTCAATGCCCACTCAACTAACGTGGCCGTGTGAACATCTATTGCATTGCTAGACGGAAAAGCGGCCTTGTAACGACTGAGGTCGCTATGCCATTTCTGGCAACTTGGGAAAAATACGTCCCGCAGACATAAAACCTATAATCGGCTGGTTTTGATACCTTGCCTTTAATCACAATTTTCAGTGTAATGACGTCATCAAATTACAAAACAATGACATGGTCTTGAAAGAAAATTGTTCAAAGTACAACACCTCAGTCGTCGTCATTACATACTATGATCGGTTTGACAAAGTCAACCTGCAAAATGTTGCTGCAGTCGAAGCAATGTGGTCTCCAACACACAAAAAAGAGGGATATGGCGTGTGTGTGTGTCTGTGTGTGTGTATAGGTGCGTTTATATACGAACGTGATTTCTACATGGACGAATATGTAATACAAAATTGAAGAAAAAAAAACAGTAAAGTAGCTAATTATTTTGTTTCGTGATCTTGTGGGGTTCGAACCCGCAACCTCACGTCTCTGAGACGTCGCCTTTAACCACTCGGCGACACGTCTCGACGGGAAAATATGGGGAACGTTATGGACTTGAAAGACAGTTGTTCAATATATAACACATTCATCGTACGTTGTCAGTTTGCTATTGACATGACGATCTATCATTTGAATATGAGGCAGGCATTAGTACCTGTATGAAATTATTATAGGCATGGTTATCAAATTGCCCTAAAATATCCTTATAATTGCCTTATTTTTACACACAGTTACGCTATCCCTTTAAACTCGTCACAGTTTAATCAGAATCATTAACATCATACATTAGTACCATATTCAGTTCCATAGCTGATCACGTTTGCTAATCAATTAAGAGTAATTGTCTAGCATGTGTCATATGGCCAACCTGTATACACACGTATATACACACACACAATGCTAAATGTATGTATCAAACATCTGTAACACAGCTTTGAACTAACTATAGGAATTATCGCTGCACTTATCATCCATACTTTTTATCACTATCTGAAACTCCACAAAAACCACTAATTGACAAATAATCATCAATACAGAAGACTGAATACCTTTTTTACAATGTATAGCTTGTTACATGTATAAATCAGCACAAAGTAACCACGACTACATTGTGTTACTGAATTAATATGAACAAATTTCATGTTGTGACAGTATACTATATCAGTTTGAAAAGCCCAACCTGCAAAACTATAATTTTGCAGCAGTCGAAGTAATGCAGTCTCCAACGCAAAACAAAGGTATACTGTGTGAGTGTGTGCGTATAGGTGTGTTTACATGCAAACGTGATTTCTACATGGACGAAGGTGTAGTACTCTATTGAAGAAAAAAAGTAAAAAAAATATATTATTTTCTTTCGTGCTCTTGTGAGGATCGAACCCGTACGTGTGCAACCTCACGTTTCTAAGACGACGCCTCTAACCACTCGACCATACGTCTCGACGAGAAAATTAGAGGAACGTAAGCTTATGTACGTGAAAGATGAATCAGGAATCGTTTGGTCCGCATTCCATTCTCATTTTCAGTTTTAAATTGCAAAATTGTCAACCTCATGAGGAGATTTCAAAGAATAAAATGCATGATTACTGCAGCTTATTGTCACAGCTACAACATAAATAAGTTTCAGAGGAAATGAAGCAAAATCAGCTGAGATAAAGGTGCTTAAACGTTGTCAAGTCAATGCATGGTTTCTAAAAAAATCACCTCCCATAGACATAACACGTAAACTTGTCCGATTTTGCGTCTTTACCTTTAAACACAATTTAAAGCATGATGACGTCATCAAATTTCAAAACCATGACATGGACTTGAAAGGCAAATGTTCAAAGTACAACATATCTGAATTTGGGATAATATTGAGCTTAAACAACAGAGATACGAGCAAATGAATGTCAGAAACAGTACCTCAAAAAAATTAATTCCACTTTTTTGATTTCAGATGACGATATGATGACGTCATAATGTAATTATGGAAATAATGATACTTGAAACGTCATGTCCAATTTATATGCTTTTGTAATATGCAATAAAAACATAGGGTCACCTGACGTTTTAAAGAGCTATGGCGAAATAAACAAAGACATGTTTTTTCACTATATTTGCACATAGACGCGCACGCGAAATTTGAACTTTGACGCAAGTGCATTGCTTTGTTATTTGTAGGAATCGATTAGAAATCAATGGATATTGTTGCTCAAAGTATCAGGAATCCAAATCTGTCAAAAAAAGTGTATTTTCATGTTGCTGACGCGCTGTGCGCGCGAAAATGCGCGGACGGACGCGCACGCGCAAAATTGTTTGAAACGCATAAAATTGTCTGAAACTTCGAGATTTCCCATTGGAAAGTTGTTTTGAGCCTTTTAAAATTTTGACGCGCGCTTACGCGCACTTAATGATGTCCTAGGTAATTAGCATCAAAAGAAGTAAGATAGAACGTGACCTGAACTTTATGTCCACAAAAAATGATACAGAAATGACCTTTAGTTATGAAGTTATGATCGATCATGTAACATGGTCCAAAAATCACAAAATGGCGCCTAGACGACGTCATAGATATGTTACTGTCATGAAAACCTTATTGTGGCTAGATATTGTCATGAGACATGTTCCCTGAAAATGTCATGTTATTCCGTAATGTCATTCTTGAGATATTGATGACACAAAATTGTCCAGAAAGAAAGAAGAATAAAAAGAAACGAGATATGAAACTCGTCACGCTGACGAGTTAGGTGATACGCTTGGGGTCATCAGGTGTCGGTCATCTGTGATCGACAAAGAAAAGAATGTGATATAGGCACCTTGAAGTTATATTGAGCGTGCATGCAAAACCGTTTCTCTAACCACTCGGCCACGGGACATCCTCGGAAATGGTAAGGGAAAAAAGAAATGTATAGATAATATTACAGGGGGAAAAAGTCAATGCCCACTCAATCGTGGCCGCGTGAACATGTATTGCATTGCTAGACAGAAATGCGGCCTTGTAACGACTGATGTCGCTATGCCATTTCTGGCAACTTGGGAAAAATACGCGCCGTAGACATAAAGCCTATAATCGGCTGGTTTTGATACCTTGCCTTTAATCACAATTTTCAATGTGATGACGTCATCAAAGTACAAAACAATGACATGGTCTTGAAAGACAATTGTTCAAAGTACAACACCTCCGTCGTCGTCATTACATACTATGATCGGTTTGACTAAGTCAGCCTGCAAAATTTTGCTGCAGTCGAAGCAATGTGGTCTCCAACACAAAAAAGAGGGATATGGTGTGTGTCTGTGTGTCTGTGTGTGTGTATAGGTGCGTTTATATACGAACGTGATTTCTACATGGACGAATATGTAATACAAAATTGAAAAAAAAAGTAAAATAGCTAAGTATTTTGTTTCGTGATCTTGTGGGGTTCGAACCCGCAACTTCACGTCTCTGAGACGTCGCCTTTAACCACTCGGCCATACGTCTTGGCGAGAAAATATGAGGAACGTAAACTTATGTATGTGAAAGCTGAATCGGGAATCGTTTTGTCCACATTCCATTCTCATTTTCAGTTTTAAACTGCAAAATTGTCAACCTGATGATGAGATTTCAAAATATAAAATGCATGATTACTGAAGCTTATTGTCTCAGCTACAACATACTTAAGTTTCAGAGGAAATGAAGCAAAATCAGCTGAGATAAATGTGCTTAAACGTTGTCAAGTCAATGCATGGTTTAAAAAAAAAATCACCTCCCATAGACATTACACGTAAACTTGTCCGATTTTGCATCTTTACCTTTAATCACAATTTAAGGTATGATGACGTCATCAAATTTCAAAACCATGACTTGGACTTGAAAGGCAAATGTTCAAAGTACGACATATCTGAATTTGGGATAATATCGAGCTTAAACAACAGAGATACGAGCAACTGAATGTCAGAAACAGTACCTCAAAAAAATTAATTCCACTTTTTTGATTTCAGATGAAGATATGATGACGTCATAATGTATTTAGGGAAATATTGATACTTGAAACGTTATTTTCAATTCATATGCTTTTGTAGTATGCAATAAAAACATAGGGTCACCTGACGTTTTAAAGAGCTATGGCGAAATAAACAAAGACATGTTTTTCGCTATATTTCCACATAGACGCGCACAAGAAATTTCAACTTTGATGCCAGCGCATTCCTTTGTTATAAGTCGAAATTGATCGGAAATCAATGGATATTGTTACTTAATGTATCAGGAATCCAAATCTGTCAAGAAATGTGCATTTTCATGTTGCTTACGCGCACTGCGCGCGGAAATGCGCGGACGGACGCGAACGCGCGGAACGCTTAAAATTGTCTGAAACTTCGAGATTTCCCATTGGGAAGTCGTTTTAAGCATTTAAAAACTTTGACGCGCGCTAACGCGCGCGTAATGATGTCCTAGGTAATTAGCATTAAAAAGTAAGATAGAGCGTGACCTTAACTTTATGTCCACCGAATATGATACAGAAATGTCCTTTAGTTATGAAGTTATGATCGATCATGTAACATGTCCGAAAATCACAAAATGGCGCCTAGATGACGTCATAGATACGTTACTGTCATGAAAACCTTATTGTGGCTAGATATTGACATGAGACATGTTGACTGAAAATGTCATGTTATTCCGTCATGTCAATGTTGAGATATTCACGACACAAAATGTGCCAGAAAGAAAGAAGAATAAAAAGAAAGAAAGGAAGATTTTGACAAACACAATAGGTGATACGCTAAAAGCGTATCACCTAAAAAGAGAAATTTTGGCAATCACAATAGGTGATACGCTGATAGCGTATCACCTAAAAAGAGAAATTTTGGCAATCACAATAGGTGATACGCTGATAGCGTATCACCTAAAAAGAGAAATTTTGGCAATCACAATAGGTGATACGCTGATAGCGTATCACCTAATAAAAAGAAAGAAAGGAAGATTTTGACAAACACAATAGGTGATACGCTAAAAGCGTATCACCTAAAAAGAGAAATTTTGGCAATCACAATAGGTGATACGCTGATAGCGTATCACCTAATAACAGGGGGAAAGTCAATGCCCACTCAACCAACGTGGCCGTGTGAACATCTATTGCATTGCTAGACGGAAAAGCGGCCTTGTAACGACTGATGTCGCTATGCCATTTCTGGCAACTTGGGAAAAATACGTCCCGCAGACATAAAACCTATAATCGGCTGGTTTTGATACCTTGCCTTTAATCACAATTTTCAGTGTAATGACGTCATCAAATTACAAAACAATGACATCGTCTTGAAAGACAATTGTTCAAAGCACAACACCTCAGTCGTCGTCATTACATACTATGATCGGTTTGACAAAGTCAACCTGCAAAATTGTGCTGCAGTCGAAGCAATGTGGTCTCCAACACACAAAAAAGAGGGATATGGCGTGTGTGTGTGTGTCTGTGTGTGTGTATAGGTGCGTTTATATAGGTACGTGATTTCTACATGGACGAATATGTAATACAAAATTGAAGAAAAAAAAGTAAAATAGCTAAGTATTTTGTTTCGTGATCTTGTGGGGTTCCAACCCGCAACCTTACGTCTCTGAGACGTCGCCTTTAGCCACTCGGCCATACGTCTCGACGAGAAAATATGGGGAACGTAAACTTATGTATGTGAAAGATACATGAGGAATGGTTTTGTCCACATTCCATTTTCATTTTCAGTTTTAAACTGCAAAATTGTCAATCTGATGAGGAGATTTCAAAGAATAAAATGCATGATTACTGCAGCTTATTGTCTCAGCTACAACATACTAAAGTTTCAGAGGAAATGAAGCAAAATCAGCTGAGATAGAGGTGCTTAAACGTTGTCAAGTCAATGCATGGTTTTAAAAAAAAATCACCTCCCATAGACATAACACGTAAACTTGTCCGATTTTGTGTCTTTACTTTTATCACAATTTAAAGTATGATGACGTCATCAAACTAGAAAACATCGATATGGATTTGAAAGACAGTTGTTTAATGTATAATATATTAATCGTACGTTGTCAGTTTGCTATTGACATGACGATCAATCACATGAATATGAGGCAGCTATTAGTACCTGTATGAAATTATTATAGGCATGGTTATCAAATTCCCTTAAAATTTCCTTATTATTGCTTTATTTTTACACACAGTTAAGCTATCTCTTTAAACTCGTCACAGTTTAATGAGAATCATGAACATCATACATTAGTACCATATTCAGTTCCATAGCTGATCGCGTTTGCTAATTAATTAAGATTTATTGTCTAGAATGTGCCATATGGCCAACCTGTATACACACGTGGACACACAAACACAATGCTAAATGTATGTATCAAACCTCTGTAACACAACTTTGAACTAACTGTAGAAAGTATCGCTGCACTTATCATACATACTTTTTATCATTATCTGAAACTCCACAAAAACCGCTAATTGACAAATAATCATCAATACAGAAGACTGACTTAAAGGAACAATTCAAATACCTTTTTTTACAATGTATAGCTTCTTACATGTATAAAATCAGCACAAAGTAACCACGACTACATTGTGTTACTGAATTGATATGAACAAGTTTCATTTTGTTACAATATACCATGATCAGCTTGAAATGCCCAGCCTGCAATATTTTGCAGCAGTCGAAGCAATGCAGTCTCCAACGATAAACAAAGGGATACTGTGTGAGTGTGTGCGTATAGGTGTGTTTACATGCGAACGTGACTTCTACATGGACGAAGGTGTAGTACTCCATTGAAGAAAAAAAGAAAAAAAAAATTATTATTTTCTTTCGTGCTCTTGTGAGGTTCGAACCCGTACGTGTGCAACCTCACGTTTCTGTGACGACACCTCTAACCACTCGGCCATACGTCTCGACGAGAAAATTAGAGGAACGTAAACTTATGTACGTGAAAGATGAATCAGGAATCGTTTCGTCCGCATTCCATTCTCATTTTCACTTTTAAATTGCAAAATTGTCAACCTGATGAGGAGATTTCAAAGAATAAAATGCATGATTACTGCAGCTTATTGTCACAGCTACAACATACTTAATTTTCAGAGGAAATGAAGCAAAATCATCTGAGATAAAGGTGCTTAAACGTTGTCAAGTCAATGTATGGTTTTTAAAAAAATCACCTCCCATAGACATAACACGTAAACTTGTCCGATTTTGCGTCTTTACCTTTAATCACAATTTAAAGTATGATGACGTCATCAAATTTCAAAACCATGACATGGACTTGAAAGGCAAATGTTCAAAGTAAAACATATCTGAATTTGGGGTGATATTAAGCTTAAACAATAGAGATACGAGTAAATGAATGTCAGAAAGAGTACCTCAAAAAAATTAATTCCACTTTTTTGATTTCAGATGATGATATGATGACGTCATGAGTTTTCCTGGCAATATTGGTACTTGAAACGTTATTTCCAATTCATATGCTTTTGTAATATGCAACAGAAATATAGGGTCAATGGACGATTTAAAGAGCTATGGCGACATAAACAAAAACATGTTTTTTCACTATATTTGCAGAAAGACGCGCACGCGGAATTTCAACTTTGACGCCAGTGCATTCCTTTGTTATAGGTCAAAATCGATCGGAAATCAATGGATATTGTTACTCAAAGTATCAGAAATCCAAATCAGTCATAAAAATTGCATTTTCATGTTAGTTACGCCCTCTGCGCGCGAAATTGCGCGGACGGACGCGCACGCGAGAAAATGTTTGAAACGCTTAAAATTGTCTGAAACTTCGAGATTTCCCATTGGGAAGTCGTTTTGAGCCTTTTAAAATTTTGACGCGCCCAAACGCGCGCGTAATGATGACCTGGGTAACTAGCGTTAAAATGTAAGATAGAGCGTGACCTGAACTTTGTGTCCACCGAAAATGATACAGAAATGATATCTAGTTATGAAGTTATGATCGATCATGTGACAAGGTCCGAAAATCACAAAATGGCGCCTAGATGACGTCATAGATATGTTACTGTCATGAAAACCTTATTGTGGCTAGATATTGTTATGAGACATGTTGACTGAAAATGTCATGTTATTCCGTAATGTCATTGTTGAGATATTGACGACACAAAATGTGGCAGAAAGAAAGAAGAACGAGACATGAAAACTCGTCACATTGAGGACGAGTTAGGTGATACGCTTGGGGTCATCAGATGTCGGTCATCTGTGATCGACAAAGAAAAGAATGTGATATAGGCACCTTGAAGTTATATTGAATCTGCATGCGAAACCGTTTCTCTAACCACTCGGGCACGGGACATCCACGAAAATGTTAAGACAAAAAAAAAACACACACACACAAAAATATATAGATATAATAGGGGAAGAGTCAATGACCACTAAACAAACGTGGCCGCGTGAACATGTATTGCATTGCTAGATGGAAATACGGCCTTGTAACGATTGATGTCGCTAGGCCATTTCTGGCAACTCGGGAAAAATACGTCCCGCAGACATACAACCTATAATAGGCAGGTTTTGATACCTTGCCTTTAATCACAATTTTTAGTATGATGACGTCATCAAAGTACAAAACAATGACATGGACTTGAAAGACAATTGTTCAAAGTACAACACCTCAGTCGTCGTCATTACATACTATGATCGGTTTGAAAAACCCAGCCTGCAGAATTTTGCAGCAGTCTACGCAATGTGGTCTCCAACACAAAACAGAGTGATCGTGTGTGTGGGTGTGTGGCTGTGTATGGGTGCGTTTATATACGAACGTGATTTCTACATGGACGAATGTGTAATACACCATTGAAGAAAAAAAAATAAAATAGGTAAGTATTTTGTTTCGTGCTCTTATGGGGTTCGAACCCGCACGTGTGCAACCTTACGTCTCTGAGACGTAGCCTTTAACCTCTCAGTCATACTTCTCGACGAGAAAATATGAGGAACGTAAGCTTATATGTGAAAGATGACTCAAGAATCGTTTCGTCCACCTTCCATTCTCATTTTCAGTTTTAAGCTGCAAAATTCTCAACCTGGTGAGAAGATTAAAAAAAATGATAAAATGTATGATTACTGCAGCTTATTGTCTCAGCTACAACATACCTAAGTTTCAGAGGAAATGAAGCAAAATCAAGTGAGGTAAAGGTGCTTGAGCGTTATCAAGTCAATGCATGCTTAAAAAACAAAAATCCCCTCCCATAGACATAACATATAATCTTCGCTGAATTTGGCATCTTGCCTTTAATCACAACTTCTAGCATGATGACGTCATCATACTAGAAAACATCGATATGGACTTGAAAGACAGTTGTTTAATGTATAATATATTAATCGTACGTTGTCAGTTTGCTATTGACATGACGGTCATCACACATATATGAGGCAGCTATTAGTACCTGTATGAAATTATTATAGGCATGGTTATCAAATTCCCCTAAAATTTCCTTATAATTGCTTTATTTTTACACACAGTTAAGCTATCTCTTTAAACTCGTCACAGTTTAATGAGAATCATTAACATCATACATTAGTACCATATTCAGTTCCATAGCTGATCACGTTTGCTAATTAATTAAGATTTATTGTCTAGAATGTGCCATATGGCCAACCTGTATACACACGTGTACACACACACACAATGCTAAATGTATGTATCAAACCTCTGTAACACAACTTTGAACTAACTGTAGAACGTATCGCTGCACTTATCATACATACTTTTTACCACTATCTGAAACTCCACAAAAACCACTAATTGACAAATAATCATCAATACAGAAGACTGACTTAAAGGAACAATTCAAATACCTTTTTTTACAATGTATAGCTTGTTACATGTATAAAATCAGCACAAAGTAACCACGACTACATTGTGTTACTGAATTGATATGAACAAATTTCATTTTGTT
Source organism: Diadema antillarum (assembly GCF_040938485.1). Lineage (NCBI taxonomy): Eukaryota > Metazoa > Echinodermata > Echinoidea > Diadematoida > Diadematidae > Diadema > Diadema antillarum. The sequence goes on from NW_027271053.1 coordinate 781,427, forward strand.
ACAATATACCATGATCAGTTTGAAAAGCCCAGCCTGCAATATTTCGCAGCAGTCGAAGCAATGCAATCTCCAACGAAAAACAAAGGGATACTGTGTGAGTGTGTGCGTATAGGTGTGTTTACATGCGAACGTGATTTCTACATGGACGAAGGTGTAGTACTCCATTGAAGAAAAAAAGTAAAAAAAAATTATTATTTTCTTTCGTGCTCTTGTGAGGTTCGAACCCGTACGTGTGCAACCTCACGTTTCTGTGACGACACCTCTAACCACTCGGCCATACGTCTCGACGAGAAAATTAGAGGAACGTAAACTTATGTACGTGAAAGATGAATCAGGAATCGTTTCGTCCGCATTCCATTCTCATTTTCAGTTTTAAATTGCAAAATTGTCAACCTGATGAGGAGATTTCAAAGAATAAAATGCATGATTACTGCAGCTTATTGTCACAGCTACAACATACTTAATTTTCAGAGGAAATGAAGCAAAATCATCTGAGATAAAGGTGCTTAAACGTTGTCAAGTCAATGTATGGTTTTTAAAAAAATCACCTCCCATAGACATAACACGTAAACTTGTCCGATTTTGCGTCTTTACCTTTAATCACAATTTAAAGTATGATGACGTCGTCAAATTTCAAAACCATGACATGGACTTGAAAGGCAAATGTTCAAAGTAAAACATATCTGAATTTGGGGTGATATTAAGCTTAAACAATAGAGATACGAGTAAATGAATGTCAGAAAGAGTACCTCAAAAAAATTAATTCCACTTTTTTGATTTCAGATGATGATATGATGACGTCATGAGTTTTCCTGGCAATATTGGTACTTGAAACGTTATTTCCAATTCATATGCTTTTGTAATATGCAATAGAAATATAGGGTCAATGGACGATTTAAAGAGCTATGGCGACATAAACAAAAGCATGTTTTTTCACTATATTTGCAGAAAGACGCGCGCGCGGAATTTCAACTTTGACGCCAGTGCATTCCTTTGTTATAGGTCAAAATCGATCGGAAATCAATGGATATTGTTACTCAAAGTATCAGAAATCCAAATCAGTCAAAAAAATTGCATTTTCATGTTGGTTACGCCCTCTGCGCGTGAAATTGCGCGGACGGACGCGCACGCGAGAAAATGTTTGAAACGCTTAGAATTGTCTGAAACTTCGAGATTTCCCATTGGGAAGTCGTTTTGAGCCTTTTAAAATTTTGACGCGCGCAAACGCGCACGTAATGATGACCTTGGTAACTAGCGTTAAAACGTAAGATAGAGCCTGACCTGAACTTTATGTCCACCGAAAATGATACAGAAATGATATCTAGTTATGAAGTTATGATCGATCATGTGACAAGGTCCGAAAATCACAAAATGGCGCCTAGATGACGTCATAGATATGTTACTGTCATGAAAACCTTATTGTGGCTAGATATTGTTATGAGACATGTTGACTGAAAATGTTATGTTATTCCGTAATGTCATTGTTGAGATATTGACGACACAAAATGTGGCAGAAAGAAAGAAGAACGAGACATGAAAACTCGTCACATTGAGGACGAGTTAGGTGATACGCTTGTGGTCATCAGATGACAGTCATCTGTGATCGACAAAGAAAAGAATGTGATATAGGCACCTTGAAGTTATATTGAGCGTGCATGCGAAACCGTTTCTGTAACCACTCGGCCACGGGTCATCCACGGAAATGGTAAGACAAAAAAAAAAAACAATGTATAGATATAACAGGGGGAAGTCAATGCCCACTCAACTAACGTGGCCGTGTGAACATCTATTGCATTGCTAGACGGAAAAGCGGCCTTGTAACGACTGAGGTCGCTATGCCATTTCTGGCAACTTGGGAAAAATACGTCCCGCAGACATAAAACCTATAATCGGCTGGTTTTGATACCTTGCCTTTAATCACAATTTTCAGTGTAATGACGTCATCAAATTACAAAACAATGACATCGTCTTGAAAGACAATTGTTCAAAGTACAACACCTCAGTCGTCGTCATTACATACTATGATCGGTTTGACAAAGTCAACCTGCAAAATGTTGCTGCAGTCGAAGCAATGTGGTCTCCAACACACAAAAAAGAGGGATATGGCGTGTGTGTGTGTCTGTGTGTGTATAGGTGCGTTTATATACGAACGTGATTTCTACATGGACGAATATATAATACAAATTGAAGAAAAAAAAAGTAAAATAAAAAAAATTGTTTCGTGATCTTGTGGGGTTCGAACCCGCAACCTCACGTCTCTGAGACGGCGCCTTTAACCACTCGGCCATACGTCTCGACGAGAAAATATGGGGAACGTAAACTTATGTATGTGAAAGATACATAAGGAATCGTTTTGTCCACATTCCATTTTCATTTTCAGTTTTAAACTGCAAAATTGTCAATCTGATGAGGAGATTTCAAAGAATAAAATGCATGATTACTGCAGCTTATTGTCTCAGCTACAACATACTAAAGTTTCAGAGGAAATGAAGCAAAATCAGCTGAGATAAAGGTGCTTAAACGTTGTTAAGTCAATGCATGCTTTTAAAAAAAAATCACCTCCCATAGACATAACACGTAAACTTGTCCGATTTTGCATCTTTACTTTTAATCACAATTTAAAGTATGATGACGTCATCAAATTTCAAAACCATGACATGGACTTGAAAGGCAAATGTTTAAAGGACAACATATGTGAATCTGGGATAATATTGAGCTTAAACAACACAGATACGAGCAAATGAATGTCAGAAACAGTACCTCAAAAAAATCAATTCCACTTTTTTTATTCAAAATGACGATATGATCACTTCATCGCGTTTTCCTGGCAATATTGATACTAGGAATGTTATTTACAATTCATATGCTTTTGTAATATGCAATAGAAATATCGGGTCAACGGACGATTTAAAGAGCTATGGCGAAATAAACAAAGACATGTTTTTTCACTATATTTGCAGAAAGACGCGCGCGCGGAATTTCAACTTTGACGCCAGTGCATTCCTTTGTTATAGGTCAACATCGATCGGAAATCAGTGGATATTGTTACTCAAAGTATCAGGAATCCAAATCAGTCAAAAAAATTGCATTTTCATGTTGGTTACGCCCTCTGCGCGCGAAATTGCGCGGACGGACGCGCACGCGAGAAAATGCTTGAAACGCTTATAATTGTCTGAAACTTCGAGATTTCCCATTGGGAAGTCGTTTTGAGCCTTTTAAAATTTTGACGCGCGCGTAGGCGCGCGTAATGAAGACCTGGGTAACTAGCGTTAAAAAGTAAGATAGAGCGTGACCTGAACTTGATGTCCACCGAAAATGATGCAGAAATGACATCTAGTTATGAAGTTATGATCGATCATGTGACAAGGTCCGAAAATCATAAAATGGCGCCTAGATGACGTCATAGATATGTTACTGTCATGAAAACCTTATTGTGGCTAGATATTGTTATGAGACATGTTGACTGAAAATTTCATGTCATTCCGTAATGTCATTGTTGAGATATTGACGACACAAAATTGTCCAGAAAGAAAGAAGAATAAAAAAAAATAAAGAGAGATTTTGACAATCACAATAGGTGATACGCTGATAGCGTATCACCTAATAAAAAAAAAGAGAAATTTTGACAATCACAATAGGTGATACGCTGATAGCGTATCACCTAATAAAAAAAAAGAGAAATTTTGGCAATCACAATAGGTGATACGCTGATAGCGTATCACCTAAAGAAAGGAAGATTTTGACAAACACAATAGGTGATACGCTAAAAGCGTATCACCTAAAAAGAAAGAAAGGAAGATTTTGACAAACACAATAGGTGATACGCTAAAAGCGTATCACCTAAAAAGTTCTCACCGTGGGAGGGCGGACACCCCCTCCCACACCCTCCCCTCCCCCTTCGCTCGCTCCGCTCTCTCGGGTTCAGTCGCGTTCATGATATTCAGTGAAAAGAATTAATACAAGAAGCATATTTAAATTGTAGCATTTTATAGGCAAATTGTTCAATGATAATCTACATCAAAATATACTGCTACCTTACACAAGTGGGACTGTTTCACGTCGATAAAACGCGCAAAAACATGCATCAAATTGCACCATTTACAACATCAAAATGCAAAAAGTTCTCACCGTGGGAGGGGGGACACCCCCCTCCCACACCCTCCCCCCCTCGCTCGCTCCGCTCGCTCGGGCTCGGTCGCTTCGCTCCCTCGCAGACTAACCGCCCCCCCTAAGATTAAATCCTGGCTACGCCGTTGTAACTCGATGCCTAGGCTTCTGAAAATGTGTCAGAGCGATGCGTATGCAGCGGTCGAGCACACATTTCGTTGTGCCAATCTCCCATGGGAGAGAGGCTCAGTGCCAGTGGTCCTGTGGTGCAGACTCATTTACGACCAACAAGGGTGTGTGCCTGTAAACTAGCGGTATATCATGATAAATAATACATTTGTCGTCATCAAGCACGTTCATTTCAATTCACTTGTTCTTCAACATGATATACATGAAATCTTTGAAGAATACAAACTACTTAAAGGCAAAGGACCTTACCTTGTCACCAACGAAATAACAAAATTCATGTCAAACTATTCCAGATTAATAACACGTATTGAAGAACGTAGGAGTTCACTAGAAAGCAATAGCTTGACATGTACTCCTCAGAGTATACTAGTAACCTTTCTAAAGAAATAGATTAGAGGGCAAGAGAGAGGAAAAGAAAGGAAACAAACTTCTTCTCTTCTTTTTTTGCACAAAGAACTAGCACGGACAATATTAGGACAAGATGCCTGTACTTCAGAATACAATAGGAAGGGGGATGCAGACATGAGCTATAGGTTTGATACATTAAAAGAAAAAGAGCAAAATGAAGAAAAAGAGCAAAATCAACGATAAATAGAACAATTACGATTTTTTTCATAATGTATTTCTTATTTTGTTTGTAAGATTTATTAATTTTTCTTCAACATATTTTGATACTATGAATCAAAATCATTTTCAGCGTTCAGTGAAATCTCAGAAAATATCAAATTACTATGTACATGATTGAAAGGAAAAAAAAGGAATGAATGTGCACATTAATTCTATTATCAAAATATATTGCATTACCAAAATTAATGTGCAAATAATTACATAAAATATTATGGATTTTTTTATACCTTCTTCAATAATAAGAACCAAATGATAGAGCTAGGCAAATACTATAGTTAAGTTAGAAGCTTCATGTTAGATTATGGCGGTATCCAGGCGTGTCCATGGTAGGGGGAGGTGGAATTTTTCACATTTCCAACATCTTCTTGAAAAATATAATTATGACATATACATCTCCACTATAAACTTGAATTTGGGAGATAGCATCCGTGGGTAAAGGAATCCCACTTTGTTTGAAGGGGCACCAAGTCCAAAGACCTCAACATACGGGACTGTTTGAACAAAATACACCCAAATCTTCTCCAGAACTAGAAGTAACAGAGCTGATGCAATGCTATATTAGAAGGTGAATGTATGATTTCTTTTTATTTGCTATGTCGGATTGGGGGGGGGGGGAGGAGGAGGAGGGCGGCGTAATGTAATTTTTTACATCTTCTTGAAAAGATTTTTACTTTACATGGCAGGTAGCATCCCCAGAGTAATTCAACACCTAACACTGTATTGTTACATAAACAATGTAACGGTTTTGCTGGCTTGTAACTCTTTTTTTTTTTTTTTTTGGTGGACTTTTATTTGCTCAGTTATTGCCTAATGCACATTCCTGACTGTTTTACATCCCAAGATGAGGAAGGTCCTCTGTGGTTTTCACTTTGAAACCCCAGATGGTGGCCACTGATGCAGCGGAGGAAAGTGATTTCATCATTTTTATTGTCTTTCTTTTTTTTCTGATCGGTGAGGTATCTACTGCTTGTATGGTAAAATCCACAATTTTATCAGGAAATGCAAACTTCATTCCCCATGCTTTCACTTTTCTTTTTGTTTTATCTCTGCTTTCTTTCTTGATGATTTCCTTATTTCTCATTTGCAAAGTTAGCCATGATTAATGGTGAACAAATAAGTATGTTTTCGAAGGTGTTTGTTGATACATTATACCAAACAGAAACAACAATAAATGATATGAAAAGAACTGCTCACATTATAGGACCTGACGTGTAGGCCAACATATTGGTATCTGCTCCACGTAATGTGCGGTTTATTGCACATGATTGTTCTCGAAAACACCCCACAAAATATCCTGCATACAGAAATGACCATCCCTGTTGTGATTATTAAGTGTACAAACATTTTTACAAGTCACTATGATAAGGACAAATTGCTTGGTATATCAAATACTATTGTAGAGGTTTTAACATCTACAAGTATCATGTTGCTGCTTAAAGGACAAGTTCACCTTTATAAACATAAGGATTGAGAGAATGTAGCAATATTAGTAGAACACATCATTGAAAGTTTGAGGAAAATCAGACAATCCGTTCAAAAGTTATGAATTTTTAAAATTTTTGTGCAGCAACCGCTGGATGAGAAGACTACTGCAGTGTAAGAATAACTTGCGTACAACAATATAAGGAAAATATAAAGAGAATTTCACAAAATTCCATCTTTTGAAAAAAGTACACATTCCCCTGACTCGTTACCGACAAATGTTATGGGCAATATTATTCCCCCTGCCTTTAGAAAGAGGCAAGTCAAGAGCTCTTTTATTATGCGAAAAAAGTGAAAATATGTTGAATTTTCTTTTACATTTTCTTTATACTGTTGTACGCATATGACTCACAAGCTGTAGTAGTCTCCTCATCCAGCGGTTCCAACACAAAAATTTTAAAAATTCATAACTTTTGCATCGATTGTCCAATTTTCCTCAAACTTTCACTGACGTGTTCTACTAATATTGTTGCATTCTCTCAATTCTTATGTTTATGAAGGTGAACTTGTCCTTTAAAGTCATACAAGACACTCGCACATCACGCGTTAACAACACACTGACACGAGGCACTCACATATATCAAGTTATACATAGATTAGCTACCAAACCAAATTGTGCAAATATAAAAGTTCTGATATAAATGAGTTGGTAAGCTTTAAAAGTATAACGTGATTCTGCTGACAGTCGCTTATACACACTGCACAGTATACCAAATCCTTTCCAAGCAATACAATATTAAAATGTATCTTGACATGACGTGCATCATACATAAATAACGTTGGTCATCTCAGAGTGACAATATGTACGTTTTACAGTGTGCAATAATCTACTTTGATAGTTCAAGGGAAACATTGCACACACGTATGTTATGGAGCCCATTTCAGTCCCCTCCTGAGCATTGTTTGGGAGGGGAGGATTACCACACTATTCTTTTGAATTACACATCGACAATACTGCGTCATATGCCATCACTGATAATGCCCTTTTCGACAATGCAATGCATATTGTATGTTTCTAAATCTGCCCTCAAAGGCTCTAATGTGTAAGATTCCATTATGATTACTCAAAAGCTGAGAAAATATCTTTAGCGAATATTTATTAAAACACTGAGAACAAAAAGAGCAAAAAACCAGCCTATTACAAATTCCGAATTTGCTTGTGTCAAAATGGTAACAGTGAAAATTTACATACAATATTTTTGCACACTAATGCATCAAATAAAAAAAGCAATTATATGAATAAACAAATACTTGCTGATAAAAAGCTGAAATACCCGTGAAATCGTGAAATAAATGACTATAGAAATGGCAAGATTGAAACCTTGTCACACTCCCAGGTACAATGACTCTCCAAAGTAGATATTTAACAAATGTTTAAATAGAAAACTTTTCATGGAGGATACTTTGGCAACTGAATGCAACTTACATTGTAAATTTTGACGATCGTAGAATATGTACAGATTATTAGTTTATTTAGATACCGTCACACACTACTACAACAAATACAATACTACAGCTTGGAATACCAGAATGCTGAATAGGTCAACTGGCAGTGGAATAGCTGGAATGTAATTAACACATTATACATGCATGTATGCATCAGAAATGGCAAGATTGGGAGACTTGTTACAGTCCCAGTCAGAATAACTTCCAAGTCACAGAAGTTATTTGGCAACTGAAAACAACTCAAGTTGAACAATCATCGATATGATTATAGTCCTATGTACAATCCATTGCTTTTTATATCATCACACACTACTACAACAAGTACAAAAAATGAGTCTGGAATGCTAACGCCGAGTAGGTTGGATTTGAAATACTGCAGCTGGAATGCCAGCATCACCTCTGCCTCGACACGCAAATGACTGTCCATCTTTTTGCCATTCGCCGAGCCTTTCTTCGCCATCATCATCTGATTTTCTGCCTGGACGTGGTTGACACTGACAAAATAGCGATGTAAACAGGAACAAACACCACAATAACAATACTCTGCAATTCATTTTCGAAACTTTCAAAATGCAATTCTTATAGCAAGCGAGCGGAAGACGGAAAGAACTGGCTGATAACGTACTCAAAACCACGGATGGTGTGTAAGCAGACGACAGAAAGAACTGGCCTATAAACTTATCCAAAACCACAGGTGGCGCTCTATATGTGAGACACATTTTCAGAAGCCTAGGCACCGAGTTACACTTTACAGGACAAGTTCACCTTCATAAACATAAGGATTGAGAGAATGCAACAATATTAGAAGAACACATCAATGAAAGTTTTAGGAAAATTGGGCAATCGATGCAAAAGTTATGAATTTTTAAAATTTTTGTGTTGGAACCGCTGGATGAGGAGACTACTACAGCTTGTGAGTCATATGCGTACAACAGTATAAAGAAAATGTAAAGAAAATTCAACATATTTTCACTTTTTTTCGCATAATAATAGAGCACTTGGATTGCCTCTTTCTAAAGGCAGGGGGAATAATATTACCCATAACATTTGTCGGTAGCGAGTCGGGGGAATGTGTACTTTTTTCAAAAGATGAAATTTTGTGAAATTCTCTTTATATTTTCCTTATATTGTTGTACGCATGTGACATCTAAGTTATTCACACACTACAGTAGTCTTCTCATCCAGCGGTTACTGCACAAAAACTTCAAAAATTCATAACTTTTGAACGGATTGTCTGATTTTCCTCAAACTTTCAATGATGTGTTCTACTAATATTGCTACATTCTCTCAATCATTATGTTTATGAAGGTGAACCTGTCCTTTAAGACCGGGTTACACTTTAAGACCTTAACACCCGTCAGCAGCTTGCCAGTGTGGTGCACCAGAACAGACTGCTCAACACATCTTGAGTGAGTGCCCTGATCTCCGCCCTCCTGACAACATGGACCTGACACACCCTACTCCACAGACTGTAACTTGGCTACAACAATTGAGGGACATTACTTAGCTGCTGCTGCCTCATAAGCAAGAAGAAGAAAAATCTAACGCAACCGCGATCTCAAACACTGTTTATGTGACGTCACAATGCCTTGCGCGCACCCTGTTTGACCTTTTGCCGAGGAAAAACTGCAGCGCAGAGTGAGTTGCGCAATGGCACAGTCTGAGCGAGAGCCCCAACACGCTCGGAGAAAAAAAATCTTATAAACGCTCTCCTGACGAAACTGTGATTTGAAACAGTGTTTCAAAACAGTGTTTCAAAACAGTGATTCTGGGCACGCAAAATCTATACACTGTGCATATGCAAATTGACTAAAATTTGACTGCATATTCATTCATTCATTTATTCAATTATATTTCCATTTCCAACAGAAACATAAAATACACACATAAAACAAACATTTTTCTTTTTAATATTAAAAAATCTGATAGTACAATTGATAATGTTTAATTTTTACAAACTCCAGGACAGATATTCAGTGTACTATTGTAAGAGGACCCGATTTACAGTGTGGTCTATGAGGCCGATACCGATAGCAATATCACACACTATTCAAATCAAGTGATTTTATTTCCACATTAAGTAATTCAAAGCAATATACATAACGCTTACATGAGTACATAACATTTTAAGGAATTTTGAATCACATAACTTTCAACAAAATATGGATAATGACAATCATGATCATGTCAACGTTGTTTTTACATAAATAAACAAGTAAGCAATATGGTTATTAATTGTAACTCTGGAAAATAGCAATTCACAAGAGAATGCAATAAAAAAATCGATCGTGTATAATGTATAAGCCCACATCCAGGGCTTCTTCCGTCACCTCAGGTGTTCCCCAGGGTACTGTTTTGGGCCCTACACTTTTCCTTCTCTACATAAATGACTTGCCTGAAGTAACCTCATCCACAACCAGACTTTTCGCAGATGACTGCATGTTATACCGGGAAGTCAGCAGTAGCACAGACTCCCGGATGCTACAGAAAGATCTTGATGCACTGCAGCAGTGGGAAAACACCTGGCTGATGTCATTCAACCCCAGCAAGTGTTTCGTAGTGAGGTTTTGCCCCTCCCGATCCACAATGAATTGCAGCTATTACATCCATAACACTGCTCTTCAAAAGTGTGAGTCTGTTAAATATCTTGGTGTCACGTTATCTAATGACTTCAAGTGGTCATCACATATCTCAGCAATCTCCATGAAAGCTAATCAACAGCTTGGTTTCATCCGGCGCAACACAAGGTTCTTCCCTCAGTCATTCAGGGAGGCAGCTTATAAGTCCCTTGTACGACCCCATCTAGAATATTGCTGTAGTGTCTGGGATCCACATATGGCCTCGGACATTCAAAAACTGGAAAGGATTCAACGCCAGGCAGTTCGCTTTGTCACAGCTGATTATAGAAGAACGAGCAGTGTTTGATGACCAGTATGATTAATAAGTTGAAATGGCCCAGCCTATCTTCACGACGTACTGTGAGCAGACTAACTATGGTGTATAACAGAATCATGAACGACTCTGTTGCAATTCATCCAGATACATTTTTCACAATCAACTCGTCTAAAACCAGGAAAAATCACGACATGTGCTTCCAAACATACCGCCCTAGGGGCAACATCGACAAATTTGCATTTGCCCAGAGATCCATACCTGAGTGGAACAAACTTCCAAGCTCTGTAGTGTGTGCAGTCTCACCTGAGCAGTTCAAGGAGCTGATAGGCGTGATAGGCTGCATTTTATAGCCCTTTGAAGATTATAGAAGAAGAAGAAGAAGAAGAAGAAGAAGAAGAAGAAGAAGGAGGGTGTAATATAGCACATCTTTCTCTTCTTGCATTTTGTTTTGAACATCATGAACATCCTCGCCATGTTACATGGTCACATGACCAATCACCAGACAGGATGTCACTACTTAGGGATAATGTAATGATATATTACGCATGAATAGATTGATGCGTGTCATTGTACTCACACAAACATGCATGTATAATTTTCATACACACATATCTACACACATACATACATACATACATACATACGTACGTATAGGACTACATATACGTATATATAATTTATATATCTATATATATATATATATATGTGTGTGTGTGTGTGTGTGTGTGTGTGTACAAAATACTGAGAGGCTACATTATACATTCATTCACACATATATAAATTATAGGCCCTACACAATCTATTATCATATACAGTAGCATACAGCCACACCCGACAAGATCTTCATCTCCAACAAAATGTAATTACCTTCCAAAGGAATGCACACTTGTATATAGTTGTAAGCTTTTCACCCCCTTTCCCAAATCCCTCAGAGGTATCCAAATGAGACATGCATAGTCTTTTGAGTGGCTATCTCCACTTTTTTCGCAGAGTGTATAAATGGGATTGTATATCTCTTTTCTGTACTGATCATGTAGACATGAACATTTTGTTATCCCTGGCTGGCTATGTATATTCTCAACGACATGCATGTCAGATTTCTTTGTACACTCTGTCGATAGAAAGTGAGAATAAAGTTTGAAGTTGAAATTTGAATTTGAATAACATCCGTTACTCCAGAAAGTATGGAAGACCCCATGCCCCTCCCTGATTATGTAGGCCTATATACGGTGATACATGCCACCCACCCTCGAGAATTACGAACCTGTCTCAGCCACATCAAATATATGATATTCAACCAGGTAGGAGGGAAGAGACCACCTCCCTGGTACAACAGTCCAACGATCAACAAATGAAGGAACGAATCTCATTTCAATGGTTTCCTAATCCAACTATGGAATTCCACAGGGCAGTGATGTATACACTGCAAAAAGTCCGGTGTTAAATATGAAACACTGAGCTGGTGTTAAATTTCCGGCGCTCATTCATGGTGTTAGATTAACACCTCCGGATGTCATTTCAAAATACAAAATTGTTTTTTGAATAGTTTCTTAGTTACTGCACTTCTTGTTAATTTTGAACTTCAACGAGACGATAAAGAATTTTCCGATAAAGTACTTGATTTTTGAAAAAAAAATGTGTAAACACATTTACACCACAGTAACACCAGTTGGTGCGGTCTCCTATTGAAGCTGGACGGGTGTTATACCATTGAAATTAACACCACCAATATCAAATCAACACCATGCGGTGTCATTATTGAATTAAATCTAGCGCAGTGTCAAAAATATCACCAGCCACAGTGTCAAATTAACACCACGAAGTACCAGGGGAACACTTTTTAACACCGTCACAATACATTTTCTACACCTGTGGGTGTGGTCCTCTATTGAAGCTTGATCGATATTAGATTTAACACCTATGGTGTTAAATCTAACACCGATGTTTTTACAGTGTAGTATGTAAGCCGCACTCTCTGTAATAACAATTTGAGTGATTTCCAGCTGGCAGTCACTGGGAGTCAATAAGTCCTTTTATAAAGGCCGTGTCACACCAGCCTTGCGTGCGACTTGCAAAGAACAATTAATATTTTGACTACCCGGAGGTCCCCGTAGATGATCCGCACATGACAGTACCTAGCATGTATCTCAAAAGTAGTCGCCCGGAGGTGCGCACGCATACTTTTTGTACCCGCAACCGTGTTTAGGCCCTGTCAAACCTTTCCGGGCAAGCTACTCGGGCTTGTTACGTGACCGGACATTCTGAGGGCGGAAAAGGATTTGTGCGAGTCAGCGCATGTGTCTTACTTGCTGGACGCGTTATACTTGCGTGTATACTGTGTGACCTTTGTACCAGTCGCGTGGGGGCTGACAACACAGTGAAGGAATTCCTCTAATGGAATGGCTGAAATCTCACAGAATGTCATTATCTTGGCTGCATACGGGACTGCGAAGTACCTGCGTGGGAATTGCCTGCGGAAGTACTGCCGCTAAGGGTCTCCTACTGGCGTTCTGCGTGGACCTCTACGGGCATTCCCGCGACTCACCCGGAAAAAGTTTTGGTCATGCTCAAAACTTGGCTGAATCGGACTTGCGTGAGCACCTCCGGGCAACTACGCGCTAGATACTGTCAGGTGCGGACCAACTGCGGAGAGCTCCGGGGAGTAAATTTGTTTCCCCGCAAGTCAAGCCGCAGAAGTTCCCCCGTACGGTATGACAAGGCATGAATGAAAATTGCAAACATTCTTGTTCGCCCGCTGAAAATCTTCTACGTGCTGGAAACTACCTCCTCGCCACAAGCCCGCGTAGCTAGCCCGGAATGGTGTGACACGGCCTTAACTGGCGATGTGGCAGTTTGGTATTAGAGTACAAATGCAATGTATGTACAGAAAAAAAAACCCAGCAAAATCAGTATACTGCATTTGCAATAAGCCAGTTCGGAGTTCCACTTTGCGCATGAGCAGAAACAAGGTCATTCGGACCAACAGGCATGTTGGTTTTTAAATTTACTGGGATAAGCATCTGTCATGTAATGATTATTCATGTAATCCTTATAAATGCCGCTTGCCAGCACATCCACCTGACAGCAAAAGTGGTATTTGGCAATATCAATAGAAAGAGATTGTCAATGCATCCAATGCAAAATAATGAAATGGATGCTTTCTCAAGTGTGAATTGACAGATCATTCTGCTCATCTGGTCTACGCAAGTTTATTCTTTGTTTGAACGGGATTGATGAATCCCATAAATTGTTACGTAAAGCTTATGCATTATGTCGCTCTGAAAACGAGTGAAGTGCCCCTAACCAACTGAGAAAAAAGAAAGGTCATTCGTACCAATGTGCCCATGAGCTAACTCCGAACTGGCATGGTGTATAAAATATTTCGCAACTCTAATCATAAATGTGGTGTGGATTATACCCCCGATATAAAATGAAAGAAGATGTGTTGAAGATATTCGTATACTGCTTGCGAGAGAGGCGTGCCAACAAAAAAATTAATAAAATGTGTTAAGCATTTTAATCTTTTCAGAATATAACAGGCGGAACTGGGGGGCATTTCATCAACGAGTTCGTCGGAGTTTTCACCGACAAATTTGCTATCAGCCAATCAGACGCAAGGATTTCATTAGCTTTTAACAGTTGTCAGTGTAAATCCTTGCGTCTGATTGGCTGATAGCAAATTTGTCGGTGAAAACCTCCGACGAACTCGTTGATGAAAAGCTGCCCCCCAGATCTGCAGGAGTATACACTAATGACCATGTCAATACTTTACAAAGGACTGGTATAAGACAGATAGATCACTCTTGCTCAGTCTATGTTTCTGCCCCAAAATAGAGCCTATTTAAAGGAAAAGTTAGATTCCGTTTATACATTGAGTAAAATGTCTGAAGCTAGCTGACTTTAAGAATTTACATGAAAGTTTGGTTTAATGCAAAAAAAAAATGCCACTCGAGTGACGATTCACGCCGACTTTGCCTTCTTGATATAGATTTCAAACCCACGACATTATCATCATCTCTTTTTTTTATGTGAGATAAAAAAAAAAAACTCAGCTAAGTTGCCATTTATACAAAGATTTCAACTGTTCCATAGAAATTTGTGTGTCTCCATATGTTGGGAAAGATACACATAATTAAATACAGGTAAATATAGGTATATAGGTGTAGATTAAGAGCTAATTACTATCTTTTCATGATAGATACGCACAATAATGGCTTACTATAGTATGTGGTACTTGCACTGAGCAAGTGCACAAAGTTAATGCCCAACGGATACGGATTAGTGAATGAGGCTTTTAAGATTCCGTTTGATCAACTTGTAATGAAATGTGAAACAAATCGATACTTGTAATCAATCATAAAAAAGTTTTGTTGCAAGAAAATATTATGAAAGTTGTTTCATAATCTGATTACCAGTTTGAATTTAGAAAGAAAGAAAAAAATACCACACAACTCAAGTCTTGCTCATCAGCATTCAAAAGGTATAGCTGTGTAGATGGTGTTTCTCATGTAGGTGTGTAGAGTTTTGCTTCATTTATCATAGGCGTTTGGCATGATAGACCACGATAATTGTTTTACTTTATACGTTAAATCATTATGGATTTTGGGGTGGGCCTTATGGTCGACGATAACAAATATAGGAAACTATTTGTAAGTATCTGTGTCTATGAATGACTACCGTTCTAAACCGATTTCTTGCGGTGTCCAGTAAGGCTCCCTCGGTCCTCTCATATTTTGTAACACTCATAACTCATCCAAGATTCTTTGTTTGCTTTGCAGATAATTCAAATTTGTTCTTCCCACATTGAATTCCCAATGCAATTTCAAATGTAATAAACGAAACGATCATTTTGTTAAATCTCGGATCTTGCACGCAAACATCTCAGTTTTCTCTAAACATTGGGAAAACTGACAACATGATTTTTAGTAAATCATCACGTATTCATGCATGCTTGTGGAGGTGGGAATCTTCCCACCGCCCTAATAGCACTGAGGTTTTAGACCTCTACTGTTCATAATCGTTTATCTTCGAAAACTAACACGTGTGTGTCATTGCCCCCATTGTCTTCTGTAAATGGTGGAGAAATAATTGTATTTATCTCAAATCATCAATGTGTTTTTCTGACCTGTAAAATTGGATAGAAAAGTTCAGCATAATGGGAAATGCAGAGACACGATTATAGAGTAAACTCTGGACAAACCATGTAAGGAGGAAATACCTCCTTGGATAAATGAAACAAATTGCCAGGCACCTTCCCTCCCGTGTGTGAGAGAGTCACAACTCATGCACGTGGAGATCTCATTTCATTCATTCATCGCAAAGAGCAGGGTGTTTAACCGGGTGAAATGGTCCCGCCTTACATCCAACTGGACCCCGTGTATGGAAGACCAGCTAGCACGGCTAGTGCAGCGAATATGGGCTACTAATATACAGCCAACTTCTTAGATGGAAAACGACACAAACCAACAAATGAACAATACAAGTACTCTTTTCTGAGGAGAAAATGAAATAACATAACACTATGCAGTAATATAAGTAAATCATATCATATAACAATTTCCGTGAACGGATTATAGGAAAGATTTTGAAACATATCATAAATCTCCCTCATGATTACATACGTATATCGTGACGTAATATACCATAATACAAGTACAGCAAAATGAAATAACCATCGTATGCAATATAACATGCATGTGCTATGTGAACCAAGTTATATAGTTAACGCTGCAGACATATTCCCTTATAATACCGTTATCTTTCCCTCCCACATCTTCACGAAATCTGCAGATGATTTTGGTGAATCCTCTAAAAGGAGGCATCAGTATCAAATCTACCAATTTCTTGTGCATGTAACGGACTTTCCTTTTCAAATTCAAATCCAAAATGATTTTATTTCCATATTAAGTAATACAAAGTAATATATGTCTCTTCCTAATGTCTCTCCGATTTTTTTTTGATCCTCTATCACTAATTTCCTAATATTTGTCTTTCTTTTATTACATTCCATAAAGTATCTCTCATTATTTCCTCAATTTGAGTAAAAAAGAAAAAAAAACATAGATTTTAATTGAAGACATTCCTTCACAAAAAGCGCTTTCAACTATGCATTTTTACAGGCTAAATTTTGTTTACTATACAAACTGCATTCTATTCAATTTCCTTCAATTCGAAACTTTTTCTTTTTCAAATTTTGATCGCAATTAGAAAAATATACAACAAAAACATTAAATTAAATTATTTTATCGTTTTCAGACTGATATCCTTCATTTGTTTTATGAGTGTACTTGTTACAGACTGTATCTCCACATAAACTATTATTTGATATCTATGCGGTAAAACTCTTTATTCTTTTTTTTAACAGAAATAACAGACTCATTATACACTTTGTATAACTTCAGTTGAACGGCGAAATTGTCTGGGGCTATAATGATTGAATGATATCTCATTCCACAGCTATTTCCACTTCTTTTCACTGATAACCAATTCCTGTTTGTTTGTTCATTTTCCATCTGTGAAGATGGCTGAATAGCCCATATTCAGCTATGATAAGCTGGTCTTCCATGGGGTCCAGTTGGATGTCAGGTGGGACCACTTAACCGGGTTAAACACCCTGCTCTTTGCGATGAATGAATGAAGCGGGTTCTTTTACGTGCATGAGTTGTTACTCTCTCTTACACGGGACCTCCATTTTATGTCCTATCCGAGGGACAGAGTGTTTTGCCTCTTGCTAGAGGGGACGGTATGCTTACACACAACATTGCTCAGTCCAGACTCGGGTTCGAACCCGGGCCGCGTGATCGTGAGGCAGACGCGCTACCGACTGAGCCAACTCACCGCCCTGTAGACGACTTACCATAATTTTGCTGGCTTGTCGAAAATTAATTGTAACCGCATGCAGACCATTCTTTTCTTTCCAAATATCCAGCAATTTTAAATCCTCTGTGTGTTGATGAGAACGTCTATCAAATGAAAATTGAAACTGTGCTTTATCGTTAACATATAATCTAAATCAATGTTTAAATCCAAATATCAAAATCGCCACTAACGATAATTATGTCGAGTGTCCCCTCTTTGTTTTCCTGAAAAACCTTATCAAGATTGCTTTCAAATTGCATCTGGTCTACACTGCTCATTCGAACTGGGATGAATACATAAGCTACTTGCTAATTTCACTCCTTTAGGATGCATTCCGTTCTAATATACCTCAACTGATTGTCTATGTTATAATCTTAATCTAGAATTAATAAAAAAAATAATACAATATGGCATTAATAATTTTTCGCCTTATCTAAGATAAGTGGTATATACACTTGTAGTGGAAAAGACATCGGCATGCGCGAACAGAAATTGAGCAAAAATCGATCAAATTCTTAAAGGGATTTTATAGTTTTCGTTGACATTGGTTGAGATGGGAATTCAGCTAGAAACCACATATGAAATATCAAAGAGCATAAATTCGTAGAGGAATTTAACGTTGATATGATGAAAATCGGTTTTGAAATGGCTGAGATATCCAAAAACAAAGTAAAACAAAGCGATCCTAAAAAATGGCGAATCCCATTTTTTATTTGTGTTGAATATCTCAGCCCTTTTAAAACTAATTTTCATCAAATAAACTTTCCTCTTATAGAAGTATTATACTTTTTTTTCATATTATTCATAAGAAGTTTTCTCATGATCTCACATAAAAGTTGGAAACCTGAAGAACCATCCCAAACAAAACTATACAATCTCTTTTTTTTAAAAAAATCAAAATTATTCGACTAGGCATGTCTGAACATTAGCCAATCTAAAAATAATACTCGAAAATTATTCCATATCAGTTTTATTTGTCGGAAGTAACTGGAAAAGTGATAAAATTGGCCTCGAAGAGGGCAGAGTTTCACACATTTTCTAAACATACAGCTCAGATTGACACTTTTGCACATACCTTTTCTGTACGGGGTTGAATTGTATATAAAATGTTTTATCATTAGGTAAAATTTCATTTCATTTGATAAAATAGCAAAATAAATGGATATAACTTTAAGTTCAAAATGAATCTTCACATCGCTCAGAAAGACGGCGGCACCAAATTCCGATCAAAAGAACAAATAATGAATGCACCTGTTAAAATCTTTCGTCCATCTCTACAAAACTGACAGCTGTTTGAATAATTTATTAGTCAGAGTTGTAACTACAACTCTTAAACGTCCTTGCTTTTATCTACTGCCGGCATCCCTGCGTTGCGTGGCAGAAGGTTCCATATATCTATTGCATGCAATCATCCAAAATGCTCACCAAAATGTTATCTATGTCCTTTGACTTGTGAACATTAGTTTCCTTTGTCCTTTCAACGCTAGTTACCCCCAGGCAAGCACAGGTTAGTAGCATGCAAGCAGCTTTATCTTGAAAGTCAATTGACATTGGCCTATAGGAAATCCAAAAAGACGACACGCCCCCTCCCATCTCTAGCGTGTAAGATACAGTAACCGTAACCTTCAATGTGTGATTCAACTCATCTGCGTGTCAGAGTTCATGGTATGATAATCATACTTCTGTATAGGGCCTTCAAACATCATGTGCACGTGTACCTCCCATTGAGTGAGTTCAAATGTTCTGCATGCCGTCGCTCGCATGATCTGAGGTCAATAGAAGAAACAAAACGAAAACACACACACACAAACAAACAAACAAACAAAAACACAAAAAACACACGCATGGATTAATCGTATACGAATGACGACATTCATGATACATAAGTGCACTATACCATGAATGTCGTCATGGTGTATAACACATCTTTATCCACTGCCATTTTGTTTTCAGCATCCCCAATATCCAATTAACAATGTTACGTTATTCGGACACATCAAAAAATCATTAACAGGCATGAAAGGATATCATTATAATGAGGGATACATTAAATAGACCTACATACATGTATGATATACATAATATACATAAATACATACGTACATACATGTATAAAATACTACAACATGTATATATCCGTTAAGTAACTTTCCAAAGGAATGGTATCCATAATCGTCAGGCCTGGGTCACCAGGAGGAGGTTGGAGCTCCCCCCCCCCCCCCCCCCCGCCTCTCTGGCGTAAATCATAGTGAACACCTCCCCAACCCTCCAATTTCAGGGTCATGGACCGGTCTCCGCCACAGATAACGCTC
The DNA here is from genome assembly GCF_040938485.1 of Diadema antillarum. Classification (NCBI taxonomy): domain Eukaryota; kingdom Metazoa; phylum Echinodermata; class Echinoidea; order Diadematoida; family Diadematidae; genus Diadema; species Diadema antillarum. The sequence continues at coordinate 801,343 of NW_027271053.1, forward strand.
AATAAAATCAATGATCCAGCCCCGGGATCCAGCACAAGTGAGAGAATAAAGTCCACCATCTCCGGACCACAAGTAGAAAAGACTTCATTGTTGATCAAGCCACGAATACGTTGTAGACCTGCGTCGATTGAGGTAGTATCGTCGCACGATCGGTCTCAGATTAATTCCAGGGTATATCTACTTTGATCTGCCGAGGAGTCGAAGAAATGGCGGAGAAATTTGCCGATATATACCGTGATAATTACAAGCAGTATATGAATTTAGAGCTGGAGAAACGACAAGCTTTCTACGATGACTGGGTCCAGAAAGGCGACTATGACAAGGTACCATCCTTCAACTTCATGTTCTCGGGGCAAGTCACCTATAGTCCGAATTTCGGACTAGTTGACTTGCCGAAAACACACCTTAATACACGCTCGCTGAAGACAGCAAAGAGGCTCCTGAATCATGATCACGATACGGGTGGCATGCGGTCAGACTAAACGGCGGCGTATTTGCAAGCTCTCAACTCTTTGATTTTATTTCACGCATTGTCATTTAGCCATTTTGAATTTTTATTGTTTTAAGATAAGGAGAAAATGGCTATGGAGTCTGTTGGTATGCTATTAGATATTCCACATAGACTCTCTCTGCAACATTGACGCCCCTAGATACGTTTTGACGCCTTGGCACAGATATTCCATGTTTGTCCTTTATTCGGGGGAAGAAGAGATTCGCAAATTTTTCTCGTTAACGCTCTGAGGTACGCAACGATGACAATTTCCACGTGTGAATAAATAATAATGATAAAAATGATGATAATAATAACAGTAAAAATAATAGTAATAGTAATGATGATAATGATAATGATAATAATAATAATGATGATGATGATAATAATAATAATAATAATGATAATGATAATAATAATAATAATAATAAAAATGGTTAATGAATAGGAGAGCATTACAGATTTAGAATGGAGAGAGTCGTAAGCCAATTGTTCTATTTATTCGTTTCTACACAATATACTAGTACTTTCACCAGCCTAGAGGATCTACTGCGTATTGGCAGTGCAAAAAAGAAAAAAGTAGTCAGTGAAAGGGAAACAGTGAGGCAAGAAAAAGATGGAATAATTGCGGTGATGCTATGATGGTTGGTATCTGTGCTTCTTGTTTGGGATAGGAAGTCGTGGAGCAGGAATATTTCGGACCGAGACTCGTGGCGAAGAAGATGAACGAGGTACTGAGCAACAAAGATGCCAAAATACTAGACGTTGGTGCGGGTACTGGACTTGTCGGAGAAGAGGTAATCGTCCTCATGTATACATCGTCTCTAATAATGACAAGAATGCGTTTTGAGATTTGATTTCATTGTCATTGTATGCACGACGGTTTGTTTCTCTTACATCATCGCTCACATAATTATGTGAGTTATCATCTAAGAGTCATTCCTAATTTCCAGCTTCTAACGTGATTTATCTATTGGTTTGGTTCATATAACTTAATAGAAATTTTCTCTTGTGATGGATGAATAACAACAAAATAGCTTGAGATGATGTACGAAGAGTAAAGAGGTTCAGATGCGAGAAAAGAGAACGAAAAGAAAGAAAGAAAGCGGAAAGTTGTATGTCCATGTAGCCGATCTGCGTACTGCCACATAGAACGTTAAAGGCTTTTCACGACATGAATGTAATTCTGTGACCATCACTGGATCCGTTTTGGTTTTTATCTATATTCATTTATTTATTAATTTTTTTGTTGTTTTATTTTTTCACTTGTTTATGTTTTTGGTGTGTTTTTATAAGACGTGACGTGTATACCTGAGATGGAATTATGGTTGAAAAAAAAAACACAAAAGTTTTTGTAACGTAATAACATGGAGTGATATACGCAGGGTCGTTTCCGCAGTGATCTGGCACGGTTTCACTTGCGTCATTTGATATTGGTCACTCTGTTAAAGGATATAGCGATACGATGTACCCATTTTTGTTCTTTTTCTTTTTATTTCATTACTAGCTGAGCCAATTGAGGACCAGTCGTGAGTTATTACTCATCTCGTCCACTTATAATGTTAGAGCTGGGCAAGATTCAAAGCCAGATTAGCACTTTGATTATCGTTGACGACCAGTTTGCACACATATACGTCAATAACATTTGGAGAAGTGGGGTTTTATTTCTATACGATTGCGTTGTATGATTATAATAGTCATGCATATAAGCAGATATGCTATTATGTAATATTGTTTTTAATTCAGTTGTAAATCATGTGAGTTCTATGATATAAAGCAACCGTATCAGCCTTCTTCGGATTGTTATTTGATATTTGAACAGTTAAAGGAGACCTCCGGATGATTTTCAGATTTTTACATTTGAACAAACTATAAATTAGTTACACTGAGGACAGAGTTTCAGAATTTGTGATAATTGGGATGAAGAATAAGAATATTTTCAAAATTTAAAACAAATTGCAATGAACAAGGATGATGACATGGCAGAGTCACCATAAGAATGCATGAGTTGGGGCTCAAGGAAGCAGAACAAAAGACGAAGGCATGCATAGATTATACACAGGTGAACTTGCAAGCAATCGGTATTGTAATGGAATTACACTGCGACATTTCTGAAATATGTGAACCTCCTATGTCATCATCCTTTTTCAGTGTAATTTGTTTAAGGTTTTTTCACACTAATTGTTTCTCTTTTCAAGAACCACAATAAATTCTACAAATCTGTATATGGAGTTGTCGATTTATGTACTACATGATGTGAAATTATGAAAATCGTCTGGAATGTCCCTTTAACCATCTAAAGGCGGGGGGGGGGGGTTAGAGTGTGAGATTGTGAATGCGCTCATAACGTTGTGCTTCTACACGTGACACTTAGCTCCTTATATCTTCACTTCACACTGTCTTGTCTGGAAGATAGTAACAAAGTCATTGCACGATTAACTTCCATGTAAAATCTTCTGCTTAATTGCCTGAATTCAACTTTTTCCGGGAGTCGAGGTGCCCTATTTCGAACGTAGATCTGATTAAATACACATGAAACAGTTTATGTTCGCTTTGAACATAAAAGCGGGCAATATTTCTTTAGAAAAGATCACCCACCCGGCACATGCACCAAAAAATCGCTGAATAAGGCTGCAGACAAGGTTATAACATGTGCATAAGTTGTATAATTAGCTATCATAATACAATTCAAGAAAAGAAATAAGGACCATACAGAACGTCAGACACCCACTCCTGCAAGACAATAATAAAAAAAAAATGAACTCTTCATGAACATTTAAGTTGTTTACAAAGGAAACAACAATACAGCTGTAAGTTACGCAAGAACCAGAAGAAGAGTACAAATAACTATCTTATCTTATAGGAAACACATGCATGGCACAAAGGTTAATGAGGCTCTGCAATTGTGTTTGCCCGATACACCATGGTGCATTAAATTATTCAAAAAGTTATGCCAGACAGAACGAGCGCAACTAAAAGCTGTCTCCAGTTGACAACACAAGTAACAACATGAGATGATTTCAATTCTGCTATAATACACCGCAGCTAGTATTCAATTTGCTAACCGCTATATGTATGATCATTTTTCCCCTTTCTTGTCTTTCGTCACTTTTTTCATTGGTTCTTTGCCACTCAAGAAGGGAAAACGTACACCCAAAGCCCCGTCGGCAGAGCGTTTCACGCGGGGCCTGAAATACTCTGTGTCTTGCCCAGCGGCCAACCATGCTGGAAGGTCGAGATTGTATTGAGATTGTGAGTCGTGTTGTATACAGAAGTCTGCTTTTATATATTTTAAGGGTTTAAGAATGTTTATGCATTTATTCATTTATTTAAAAAAAACTATCGTGTTATACCGGTTCCTCCCAAACTGATTTCATTTTACTTTATTATTCACTGAAGGTATTCATATAAGAATAATCGAATACAAAACTACCGTATCGCCTTATGTTATGGAGATAGATAATATTAAGATAAATAGATGTGGATATATATATATATATATATACATATCGACAGATAGACAGATAGAAAGATAGAAATAGCACAAAGGTCAGAATGCAATACGACTCTTAGAGTAGAAAATTTTTTCATAATTATTGTGTTCTCAAAAAATTGCTAATATTGGTGACAACAACATACTTCTTTTCAAATCAGACAATGTAATGGTGTCTCCCTTTTCACCTGTGTTTAAAACTAAACGCGACTTCCTTTTGCTGAAACAGGAATAAAACTCTCTTTGTATCTCTCTATGTATCATTCCAATGCCATGTGATTTTTACAAGGTGGTGGGCGGGTAAAGGGATTGTATCGTTACTGAATTCTCCACCAAAAATATTATTTCATAATGGATATGATCATTGATGATTGTGAAGAAACCTATATACAGTAGTGTTGTAACGTGATGGCATCCCCAGTGTTCCGTATTTCGCATTTGTTGTTCCGAGCGATATTCTTGTTTCGTGAATTTGACATTCCGTAACCATCTTAATAATGATGTGTCCGTTGTAAATAAATCTTTAAAGGATTAGTCTAGCGGATATAGACCACATATAGGGTGAATCATGCACATTATGGTAAAAGCACCATACTTGGTACACATGTACATGATGCCAATACAAGTCATTTCTGATATGGAAGCCACTCTGATTCTGCCTGTGGCGGCCGTGGCGGCCATTTTTCAAAATGGCCGCCATGTGATATAGCAATGCTGTGTATTTTGGAAACTATAAGTCCGATTGTCGTGATTCTTGTACCAAAGTATAGGTTTTGAGGGTCAAGGATTCCAATAGAATAATTTTTGAAAGGATAAAACCATGGCAACCTACTTATTGGCGGCCATTTTGAAAAAATATGGCCACCATGCTAGATATAACATATCCTTAAAACGTATGGACAAAGGGTCATGACTCTGGTACCAACTTATATGTTTTGGGGGTCAAGGATTCTGATAAATTCAACTGTAAGTGAATATGAATCGTTTCATCCTACGTTTTGGCGGCCATTTTAATACATATGGCTGCCATACAACAGATAATGAATATTGTATATCTTCGAACTCAAAAGATATATAATCCCGATTCAAGTGTAAAAGTATAGTTTTTGGGTGAAGGTTTTCAATATAATGATGTTTTAGCAAAGTGAATAGGTTCATCACATCCTTTGTTTTGGCGGCCATTTAATAAATATGGCCTCCCTCCAGTTAAACGTGGCTGCCGCTCTACATTCTATTCATATATCTTTAAAACCAATGGATGCATCTTCATGATTCTGGAACAAAAATATGTTTTTGAGATTCATTTATTTAAATGGATACATCTTTTCGTGTATACAACCATCGCATCCTATGTTTTGGCTGCCATTTTAAAACATGGCCACCGCAATATATACTTTACTGTACGTCTTTGAAACTAATTGGGGTCAATGATTTTAAACAAGCATTTGTTGATGAATAGAACTAACACATTTCGTTTTCATGTCCATTTTGATAAATATGACTGATGCACTACATAGAGTATGCACACACACACACACACACACACATTATATACAGTGTGGCCTAGAATTAACGGAAACGCGAGTTTTCGCAAATATCTGCACATTTGCATTACTTTGATGCCAAAATGAATGACATAGAGTTGTAGAGAATTTATCTAGAAGAAGAATGACACCAAAATCCCTCGATTTGGTTGAGTAGTTTTCATTCTACAGATGTTTTTGTAAAGACGGGTCGAGCGTAAATTTCTTAGCTCAATTCAACAAATTTCAGCATCGAACAAAAGCCACTGCCTTGGGAGACTAACAAAGAATCGAGGCCGCACATCACAATGTGGAATGTTTGAATAGGATTATTGTCGAAAATAGACCTTCAATTGTTGAGTAGTCTCCGTTGCTGAGCTTTGATAAAATAAAGTAAGAAATTAATGATTAACAAAAACATGTCTAGAAAGAAAAGTACTCAACCAAATTGGACAATTTCGTTTTGGTTTTGAAAAAATATTCGTTTCCATTTTCTGAGGGGCCAACCTGTAGTGTATATATTATATATACACCCTCACTTGCCATATGTATTGTCCCATTGACAAGAATCGTTCACCTATTATTGGTAAATGAACCTCCTATGTTGTTGCGGCGTTTAGTTCTTTATTGTTCATTGATTGTTGTTGATTGACCATACCTCTATCACATTCACTATTCAAGTAGGTATTGAACATCACATAAGTACAATTGTTGCATACCTAGAATACTAAAGATAATTATGTTGAATATCAAAGGTAGAATAAAATGGTGAGAATGGAAAAGAAGACTTTCCCCCCAATTTTGGATGCATAGACAGGAGAGTACAATTAGTGTACTGTCATAGTTTCCAGCCACAAAGACATGATAATTGCAGTCTTATAAGACCTACTGATTTCTAAAGGTTTTTTTTCAGTTCTTGATCATTATTTCATAGTATGAACCTTGTCAAAACAGTTACACAACATTATAAGAAATCATATGAAGGAATCGAATTAGCTCTGACAATCCAAAACAATTATTGTTCCTGATCATCCATTGATGAGCGGTGATGAACGTGAATGCATATATAGATGCAGGTGCGCTTTAGAGAACTTCTTCAGTATTTCTACTGGTGCCGGTAAGTAAGATCGATTTACTGAATATTTTATTCTGCAGTTTTATCTTCCAATAATTATGAACCTAAAAATTTGTATTTCTTTGAGGTTTTCCTTAAATTCATAAATTAGCATAATTTTTCTTGTAAAGTGTAGTTTATATTTTGCTAGTAGACTCATGTGGAGCTGCAAATGACAATTAGATGTAAACCTATAAAGATGTATTGTATAATACCTATTATATTTGCCGGAGAGATGATGAACTACAACACCTAACCGCCTTAGGAGTTCCGCTCCGGATTTGGATAAGGTTTACTCCCTAGCCTTTGATTAACCAAAAAACTGCCCGCAAGGCAGCGGGAGACTCGTGGAGGGCGGGGACGTCTCTCTACCCGTACAGGACCAGAAGGACCTGCCCACTGCCACTATTTACTTTATCGTTTGATGTATGAGATTCAGTGTAGTTATAAGTATCAGAACAGCCTGGTCAATCATGGATTTTATAGACATACATGTAGTGTGTTTACATTTGATGTAAGTGACCCAAGAAGTTTTAGAAGTTTTCTCACACTTAGTGTCATGTTTCCAAAGAAAACAGATATACCATATTGGTTGGAAACTATGATTTTCATTCCATAGTCCAGGGACCAGAGAAAGCGAGAGTCTATATTTCTAGAAAATGTATAATCTTGATTAAAATGTACTTCAGACATGAAATTGTGAAGATCATGTTTTTCACATACACTGTACACACAGAAATCCTATAAAGGAAGTTGAGCATATTTTCCAAAATGCTTACAAAGTTAAATATGCCCAGATGTTCCACATTAGAATACTTAAAATGAGTGAACAAGTAATTGTTGACCCCTAAAACAAACGTTTACACCAGAATCAATCCACAATGGGCATCCCGCTTTCATAACACTCGTACGCTATTTATTAAATGGCCGTCAAAACAAAGGATGTGATGAACCTATTCACTTTGCTAAAACATCATTATATTGAAAACCTTCACCCAAAAACTATACTTTTACACTTGAATCATGATTATATATCTTTTGAGTTCGAAGATATGCAATATTCATTATCTGTTGTATGACAGCCATATTTATTAAAATGGCCGCCAAAACGTAGGATGAAACGATTCATATTCACTTACAGTTGAATTTATCAGAATCCTTGACCCCCAAAACATATAAGTTGGTACCAGAGTCATGACCCTTTGTCCATACGTTTTAAGGATATGTTATATCCAGCATGGTGGCCATATTTTTTTCAAAATGGCCGCCAATAAGTAGGTTGCCATGGTTTTATCCTCTCAAAAATTATTTTATTGGAATCCTTGACCCTCAAAACTTATAGTTTGGTACAAGAATCACGACAATCGGACTTATAGTTTCCAAAATACACAGCATTGCTATATCACATGGCGGCCATATTGAAAAATGGCCGCCACGGCCGCCAAAGGGAGAATCAGAGTGGCTTCCATATCAGAAATGACTTGTATTGGCATCATGTACATGTGTACCAAGTATGGTGCTTTTACCATAAAGTGCATGATTTTTTCTATATCCACTGGACTAAATGGTTTTAGTTGAGACCTGGCTTCAGGTTTCTAACCTTTTTGGTGAGATAATGAGAAACCTCATACGAAATATGATGGGATTCAACTTTTTTTTATGATTTTTTTTTAATGGCTGAGATTTCCAAAACAGGAAATCCTTTTATTAGGGTCTCTTTGTTTTACTTTTTTTGTTGATAATTCAGCCATTTCAAAACCGATTTTCATCAAATACACTTTGAAGTCCTCTTAAAATGATATGCTCTGTAACATTTCATAAGTGGTTTTTCAGTATCTTGCAAACAGTTATTAAATGCTCAATTTTCATCCCCACCAATACTACACCATCCCTTTAACCATTCTCCTTAAAGATTCCCTGCAATCAATATGTTTAAATGCTTCTTGGTCTATACACAACCAAATCACTAAATATGTCATAAAGATATGCTTCATACATATATCTTTAAACATTTTTCTTATTTTTTACGAAACTCCGTGCTAAGCCGTGCCTTATGCCCCATAAGGTATGCCATTCATTGCTTATAGTATTAGCTTATGGAATCGTTGGCAATAGCACAGTACTAGTTGAGGTGAGGAGTCAGCTTGTATACGTTTTGCGAGATATTTAGGAACCAGTCTACCAATGTCAAAGAGCAATATTCTATAAGAGGAATCAAAAGTGTATTTGATGAAAATCGGTTTGAAATGACTGAGATATCCAAACACAAGATAAAACAAAGAGATATTAACAAAAGTCGTGGCCTGTCAATTTTATTAGGATCGTGTGTTGTTTTTTTTTTATATCTCAGCCATTTCAAGACCAATTTTCATCAAATAAACGTTGAATCCTTCTTGGAATTACATGCTCTTTCATATTTCATGAGAGGTTTCTCATTATATCACACAAAAAAAAAATTATAAACCTGATGTTAGGTCTCGACTAAAGCTATACTATCCTTTTAAGGCACGTAGCTTTTTCTATCGTTCAGTTAAAGTGTTACAAGATGATGTCTCAGCTAGAATATGAATAAAGATTATTTGAAGGATTTTCATTTTGTGTGTATAGAGGTGGAGCTGACCAGCTTGCAGAAAAAGTAAGAATGTTTTGAATGGTTTTTTTTTTTCAGAAGTATTTAGTGATACAGTTATGTATACAGACCAAAAGGCATCAATAGAGGTCAACATACATTTTATCTTAAATGCAGGTATCTTTCAGTTGTTTTGAGTATAGAGTCTATACCTTATTTATTCAAGTCACAATACTGTGAAACCTGGCTGGCTTTAATGTATATGTCGACGCTCTCTTCGGGTTTAAAGCTATTTGATCGATAAACGAACAGAAGCTTGCTTATGATTGTCGAGTATTATAAAATCTTTGCTCTATATTTTCCATTTTACCGTTGATCTTGTTGGGGCTTACAACGTGTTCATTCTTTCTTATTTGATTACTCCCTATAACTTCCATTCGCTCTCCCTCCCTCTCTTTCTCCCCCTCTCTGTTTTCTCTGCTGGAGAGAACATAGTGTCCCACAGCGTTTTCACGAAATGTTCACTTATATGTGAAAACGCTCAAATTGTATCAGAACGTGTACACAATCCAATGTGAAAACGCTCGAATTTAACACTGTGTTCACAATTTGTTCGCTCTGTGTTTCACACTGCGAGACACTGTTCTTTCCAGTAGGGTTTCTATATAGGATTCTATCTTACCTATCGACTGAACCCTGACTTATCACTACACTTCTTTCTACTAAAGAGAAATAAATGGGACTTGACGTAATTATGATATATATGAAGAGTACTCGAAATGATAAAGCACATTATTATTTTTCGATTGTTCATTGTCCGATAACCTTTTCTTTCCATTCTCTAGAGAGCTACCATGGCGCTCTGTCAAATATTGACTGGGCGCATAGATTGTGACTGTGATGACGGTCATGGACGTCATGATATATCATATGGTACTATCATCATGTCAATAGCATGTACTGGTGATCATTTCAACACACCATATTCCCTTTTTGCCATCAAACAGTCATCATTTACTTACATGAATTACCTCTCGCCCTAATTCTTTTTCCTAAAGTCTCAAAGGTTATGTAGGTTTTCGGTTTTTGGAAATTGAATTCAACTACAAAGTATAAACTTCAAAGTAACACACCATATTCCCTTTTTGCCATCAAACAGTTATTATTATAGATGTACTTACATAAATTAACCTCACTCCCTAATCTTTTTTCCTAAAGTCTAAAAAGGCTATGGTAAGATTTGTTTTTGGGAAATCGAATTCAACTACAAAGTATAAACTACAGGGTATAAGGGTATTAGATTCGTGATCGCGGGTATTAAAGGGACGGGACAAAGAGTGTATCTGTCGAGGAATGAATTGCAAACCCATCTTATATCACTCCTATGAGCAAGAGGAGCTTGAATTGACATTTTGCCTAAGTCATTGTTTATAAGCTGGATAGTTAATCATTTGTCATTCATATAAAAATAGTGGATGTATTGTCTGTAATGTCATAATCACCACATTTGACCTGCCTGATTATGAGTTAGGGGGATGGGGTGGGGTGATAAGGTGTTAGAGATATCCCTCGAATGATATGAGAATGTGATTACCCTGGCAGATCATTTTGAACCTTTATGACTACTATAACAGAAGATATAATTTTCGTCCTTACAGTCAGTAAACGTTGTCTCAATGGTCTGATTGCCAGCATTTGTGTCATATTGGACAGCTCATTGAATATGGATGGGAACAAGAAATCATTGCAAGCCCTCCCCCAACTATACAAGATGTAAAAATAAACATAACGAGACGATTAGTAAAAATCATTTTATAAAATAACTCGAACCCCATCCGCAGGCGTTAAAGACTATCGTTTCTTCATTTTTTGTTACTTTTTTGTATAATACATGTTTTATCATAATCACAAGGATTTCTTTTTTCTTAATCTAAGTTAAGGTTTGTTTGCTATGCAAAAGAGAAACGAGTAAGGATTATTCATAATTTATGAGTAATAAAATTATATTTACTTCAAATTTGGATATATTTATTGTATCGATTTCTCTCTACATTATAAATCAACTGAAATTCATTACGCAACTACTAGGTACATTAAGAGAGCAAAGATAGAATGAAAATTTAATCTCATTACAACTTAACTTGACTAATTCAATTATAATTTCTGACTCGACAGCTTGTCAATAAATATGGCTTCAAGAACCTTACGGGAGTAGACGCGTCGGGGCCTAGCCTTGATGTGGCTCGGTCCAAGGGCGTCTACAAGGAACTCCTCGAGTCTTTCGTTGGTCCACAGCCCCTTCCTCTTGAGGACAGTGAGTATCGAAACATTTCTTGGTTTCATTATTTTTATACATATCAAAAATATGTCGATATTTTATAGTAAGTACAGGTATCATATAAAGTGTATAACCCTTGTGTCACTGTGTCTGTCAATATAGCATATAATTAGTATGCTCTATTTACATACACAGTTACACAAGGATTGAAGTTTACACCAATGGACATCGCTGTACATCAATGCCTATGCATTTTTAATAAGCTTTCACGCCTCCTTCTTCAGGTTGGCTATTACAGCATGGGGCAGCACCGCAGGGCTTGCGTGCATGCATATTGAAAATAGTAAATAATTATATATATATATATATATATATATATATATATATATATATAAAAGTATCCAAATTAAAACCCCATTCCCGCTCTGTTTAAGAGTGTGCATGAATTCTATGCTGCCTCTCTCTCTCTCTCTCTCTCTATATATATATATATATATATATATATGTATATATATATATATATATATATATATATATATATATATATATGTGTGTGTGTGTGTGTGTGTGTGTTTGTGCGTGTGTTATATAAAAGTAAGGCGTGTATTCATAACAAGATTTGTGATTGGTCGAATTATAGTATCATGTAACATTCACAGGTTTCGTTATAATATAACGAAACCTGTGAATGTTACATGATACTATAACATGGTATAGTGACCATTCCGAAAATTTCCCGTTTCTCACTTTGCGATTTTCCGCTACCATACGAAGACATAAACTCCCCAACGATCCGACTTCGCTGCTCAAATGTTCGTAAGAATTCCGAAATTTACGTTTAGGCCTATTTGAGGGACTATGTCCTTCTAGATTTATGAAAGTTCGTTCTCCGTCATCACAAACTGGCCCGTATTTTGATGATTTTTCAAATTAACATTGATTGTTTTTTTTCGTTGGAGGAGCATTTTGCTCGGTCGCAGTCACACTGCACGATATGCGTGCTCAATGTCAATGCGTGTGCAAGGCCGCTGAAAATGCATCGCGCTCTACACTGTTGGTGCAAAATTGCACCGGGGACGTTGCGGCGCTCGTTGGTGGCCGAATACTGGTGCAGTAGACATTTGCATTCAACCCTTGCATTGAATAATTCCCGTAGACACTAATCATAGGGGTAATTGCCTAGGGGGTACGTAAATTTTGTTTTTCTTTTTTGCTGCTTTTGTGGATACCATCAAAGATCGTACACTCATACGACCTTTGATATTTGATGATTTTTCAAATTAACATTGATTGTTTTTTTCGTTGGAGGAGCATTTTGCTCGGTCGCAGTCACACTGCACGATATGCGTGCTCAATGTCAATGCGTGTGCAAGGCCGCTGAAAATGCATCGCGCTCTACACTGTTGGTGCAAAATTGCACCGGGGACGTTGCGGCGCTCGTTGGTGGCCGAATACTGGTGCAGTAGACATTTGCATTCAACCCTTGCATTGAATAATTCCCGTAGACACTAATCATAGGGGTAATTGCCTAGGGGGTACGTAAATTTTGTTTTTCTTTTTTGCTTTTGTGGATACCATCAAAGATCGTACACTCATACGACCTTTGATATCATCACACTCTCGGCTTGCTATAATCAAAATATCCCGCAAGAAAACGGCGTATTTCTCGATTTTTAGCGCTTTTTCCGCGACCCGTCGCGTAGACAATTCAGTTATATATCACTTTCCATTCTTGATGTCAGAGTTGCTCTGTGATATCACAATGATTGTTAAAAAATGCTACATAACACAGAGTGACGGGTACAAAGGTGCAATGCGCCCAATTTCAGAATTGCTTTGTGACATCATTTTGCAAATAGTACTTTATGGAGTGTCAACTTTCTGGTATAGCTGAAAATAACTATTATCACGTGAAGCTCTTTCAATCTATCAAGTTTCTAGAGGATAGGATACATTTTTGATCCAAAATATAATAAGTTATATGAAACAGAGTTGTAAATATACTATGTTTGTAAATATACTATATCTACTATAACAAATGGTACGTGCTCTGTTATACACTATAATTCTAGCTAGTATCACTCCAAATGCACGGGACACCATCGTGCAATTCCATTTCAACTCGACCTTCGGCCTCTGTGCCAGGTAAAGATTTTGAGATAAAAGACCGAACCCTTGTGAAATCCAGTTCAATCAGTAAAATGTTCTTCGGTCTCGGGCAACTCGGTTCGCTAAACAATAATGTCCCTTTGCATTTGAATCAGATTATGTTTGCTTATAATATGTATATATGTTTGCATGTATGAGTGCGTATGCATTATATCTTATAACTATAATAAAGTGGCGTATTGAACGATTATTATGTGTAAAGGCTTCTTACGCTCTCACTGATCGTGGTAATTGCCCTAACCCCTGTATGATGTTAGTCAAAAAGTATTGTAATGGCATCAACGTATGTTCACAAACATATCTACACACAAACACACAGATATTAATATCATCTTGTGTAAGTCAGTGTGTGAGTGCATATATCTTTCCTTTTCGATCAGGTCTGATGTATATCTTGTCATTTCTTGTCATCTTTATTTTCAATCGCATAGTGATACAGTGCTAATGGTTTCTTCACTAAAAGGTCATTTCGTCATCGTGACGATAATAATTGTTCAATTAATGGCTCTATAACGATTATCTTGCAGATTCTTTTGATGCCGCCATCTCTTGCGGAACATTCCTTCCGGGTCACTGTGATGGGAATGGTCTGAAAGACGTCGTGAGACTGGTGAAGCCAGGCATGTATAACATGATTCAGAATTACAGATTTCATTTCATTTAATCAATTTCCCTGTGCAGTTGCAATATTTAATTTGAATACACATAATTACACTTAGATTTACGTTTACACCCACATAATAATTTTCCTGGGTAGGCAAAATCTGGGTTTGGGAATCAAAAGTCTCTCTCTCTCTCTCTCTCTCTCTCTCTCTCTCTTGGTAAACCTCGCATTAGAAATACCTTTTATGGTAATCACAATTCAGTGGTTTCGGTTTGAACATATTTTTGGTAAAACTCAGTAAGCTGTCGCTAGTTTGTCCTTATCTATTTTTTCTAATTATGCTAAAATTAATTGATTTCAGCCTTTGAAAGTGAAAATCATCATATCTTTATGAATAAGGTGAGAAAAGTCCACTTGCATAGACTTTGTACCCAAAATCACATTTTTAGCCATTTTCGGTCTGACAGGCATGTATAACAGGTCGTGCAGCATCGTAACGGTATGCCCGAAAATGGTGCCAAAAGATGTGCGAGACTTGAAAGTAAAAAGTCAGCGAACACCGTGGTCAAAAAAAAAGAAAAGAATAGTCGTGGAAAATGTCGAGGGGGGGGGGGGGGGCTCCCCCCCCCCCCCGACTGTTTGATGTGCTGAGTATAAGCAGTCGTGAAAAATATACTGATAGCACTTACAGGGGAAAAGGAAAGGAAAGGAAAAATAAAAAACCCAGTTTGCTGTCATGAATTCATCTGATTTGATCTGATTTGATATCAAATCAAATTGATTTCATAGTAATAATGCAGAACTACAATCCAACTATCTATATTAACTGCTATTACTTCGATAAAATTTCTTCATCCTTTGCATTGGTATGAGAATATCACAATGATTCTCATCCTCCAATTTTCCGAAAAAAAAAGTGAAACGCCTGATTCAGTAATATTGAATCATTTTGACGATAGATTCATTACATCAAAATGTCAGGTCCCGTTTCTAAATTTCCTTATCTATTCCTTGTATGCTGATGATAATGTGTTGCAAATTATGGTGTATTCTCAATGCAATGATAGTCTGACTGATTCTTCAACTAAATTCTACTTTGCAGGTGGTTTGATCCTGATTGCAATGAGACGGGTTCTCTTGGACGAAGTGGTGGAAGGGTTCTATTTCAAGGAAGCTGTCGAAAGTCTTGTGACGAGCAAAACATGCTCACAGGACGTGGACTACGTTTCCGGGTATGCACAGGGACACGATGGGGCCATATTGATATTAACAGTATTGTAAATAAGATTATGTAGCCATTTAAAGTTGACGCACAAGGTCTTTAATTACAGTGTTAGGTTTTAAATCTCTATAACTTCTGAATGGATCGTTATGGCGCACTCTCTGTTGTTCTTTCAATGCAAGAACTTGGGCAGTACATACTCATATAACAGATAATGACTGCTTTTGTATGGGGGAATATTCATATAACCTCAGAAGACTTTGAAGTGCAACGTCAAATTCCCTCGACTTTTGTCAATAACCCCCCCCCCCCCCTAAGTAGCTTTACATTCCATTCGGATTGGTCGTTCTGTATGTTCCTCGCATGTTCTTTACAATGTACTCAGAGCTCTCAGAATTCAAGTTAAGACTCCCGACTCCCAATCGGAGGACCCGAGTTCGATTTCCGCCCAGTGCTTATGTCCTTGGACAAGATGTTTTACCCACTATGTCACTGTCGAATAAGGTGTATGAATCCTGTAAATGGGTACCTGGCAACGCTCGGGTATTAATAATGGCAGGACCCTCTGGTAAAGCGGGGGCAACACTGAAGATGTTACCCTAGATAGATAATACCTTATTATTGGGCCTATTCATTTCATGTTATGAATACGGATGTAAGGATTTTTTTCCGATACAGAGAGAATGAAGACATAATATTATGTCCGAACAAACTCCAAGATAAGAAGTGTATTTTTCACTGTCTCTTCTTCTGTATACTTATTATATACCTCTGCTATGTCGCAAGTGGGCGGTGAGTTGGCTCAGTCGGTAGCGCGTCTGTCTTACGATCACGCGGCCCGGGTTCGAACCCGAGTCTGGACTGAGCAATGTTGTGTGTGAGCATACCGTCCCCTCTGGCAAGAGGCAAAATACTCCGTCCCTCGGACAGGACATAAAATGGAGGTCCCGTGTATGAGAGAGTAACAACTCATGCACGTAAAAGATCCCGCTTCATTCATTCATCGTACTCTCTAAAAAAAAAAATCGAGTGAAAATATTCCCTCTTAAAGGAGTGAATATAAAAAAGAGTGAATTTAGAGTGAAATTGGAGTGAATTTGGAGTAAAAATGTTCATTTTCACTCGTTTTAGAGTGACCTCAGGGATCACTCCAAAATCTTCGAGTGATCCTTGAGGTCACTCCAAAATGAGTGAAAATGAACATTTTCACTCCAAATTCACTCCAACTTCACTCTAAATTCACTCTTTTTTATATTCACTCCTTTAAGAGTGAATATTTTCACTCGATTTTTTGAGAGAGTAAAGAGCAGGGTGTTTAATCCGGTGAAGTGGTTCCACCTCAAATCCAACTGGACCCCATGGACAGTGATGGAAGACCAGCTTAACGTATCTGAATATGGGATATCCAGCCATCTTCTCAGATGGAAAATGAACAAACAAACAAACAAACAAATAAAAGTGCATGACTGCGCATTTTTTCGAGTACTTGTTTACTACTCTATACGTGTAACCCGTGATATTGACGAATATGAAGAATTTAACTATTATAAACCATGGCAAAGTAAAACTTTCGTGTGCGGTCACCAGTCCTCAACTCGAGTTATGTGTGTCATATGATAGCAGAATGCAGAAATACTGTAAATGTTATTTGTACTTTGTCAGAACCCACGAACTCGATATTTTTTTCTTCTTGAACTCTGAATGTATTTTTGTGACCAAAACTTGAATCGCTATACATGAGCGCGCACACACACAAAAAAAAACAAGGAAAAGTAGAAATTACGCGGTGCGTAATATATGTCCCCGCCGGAAGTAGCATTTTGTAGCAAAATGTGCAATATAGGTAAAAAATCAAGGTCAAAGGTCAAAGATGTCAAAGGTCAAAATTCTGTGTAAAAGTTTTGAAGCCCTCACCTAGTGCCATCACATAAAGCAAACGGAATCGAAATCGGGTTAGAAATGGCGAAGGAGTAGCATTTTATAGCCAATGTACAATACAGGTCAAAAATCAAGGTCAAAGGTCAAAGAAGGCAAAGGTCAAAATTCTGTGTAAAGTTTTGAAGCCCTCACCTAGTGCCATCACATAAAGCAAACGGAATCGAAATCGGGTTAGAAATGGCGAAGGAGTAGCATTTTGTAGCAAAATGTACAATATAGGTAAAAAATCAAGGTCAAAGGTCAAAGAAGGCAAAGGTCAAAATTCTGTGTAGAAGTTTTGAAGCCCTCACCTAGTGCCATCACATAAAGCAAACGGAATCGAAATCGGGTTAGAAATGGCGAAGGAGTAGCATTTTGTAGCAAAATGTACAATATAGGTAAAAAATCAAGGTCAAAGGTCAAAGAAGGCAAAGGTCAAAATTCTGTGTAGAAGTTTTGAAGCCCTCACCTAATACCATCACATAAAGCAAACGGAATCGAAATCGGGTTAGAAATGGCGAAGGAGTAGCATTTTGTAGCAAAATGTACAATATAGGTCAAAAATCAAGGTCAAAGGTCAAAGAAGGCAAAGGTCAAAATTCTGTGTAGAAGTTTTGAAGCCCTCACCTAATACCATCACATAAAGCAAACGGAATCGAAATCGGGTTAGAAATGGCGAAGGAGTAGCATTTTGTAGCAAAATGTACAATATAGGTAAAAAATCAAGGTCAAAGGTCAAAGAAGGCAAAGGTCAAAATTCTGTGTAGAAGTTTTGAAGCCCTCACCTAGTGCCATCACATAAAGCAAACGGAATCGAAATCGGGTTAGAAATGGCGAAGGAGTAGCATTTTGTAGCAAAATGTACAATATAGGTCAAAGGTCAAGGTCAAAGGTCACGACTGAAATTCTGTGTAGAAGTTTCAAAGCTCCCTTGTAGTGCTATCATATAAAGCAAACAGAATCAAAATTGGCTCATAAATGACAGAGAAGTAGCAAATTGAAGATTTTGATCACACACGGACGCACACACGGACACACGGACGGACGGACGGACACACACACGTACGGAGCCCGTTTCATAGTCCCCTGCTCGAACTCGTTCGGCGGGGACAAAAAAAGGATAGACCTGCACATTCTGTCAAACCAAATTGAGTTGTTTGCTGTATCACTTGTACTGGTTTATAATCATTCATTCTTATTTGATGAACTAACTGAAACTATATGATCTTGCCGCAATGATACATAAAAATTGTTCCAATTTATTTCCAATTATTTCCTTTCCACAACGCAATGTGGTTACAATCCCACACTCCCATGCACTGTGATGTACTTTTTTTTTGTGGTTGACAATGCACGAACAAATTTATATCACATTGTTTACGCCACTTTTGTGGTCAGGTTTGCTGTTATATCAATCAAACGAAAACGAATGTTATGTTACTATCATTTACTTCCCGGCCTTTGGCAAATCTAAGTGCTATCAATATATATACATGTATATATATATATATATATATATATATATATATATATATAATATATACATATATATATATAATATACATATATATATAATATATACATATATATATATATAATATATACATATATATATATATATAGTATATACATATATATAGACATTGTATATATATATATACTGTATATATATATATATATATATATATATATATATATAGTCGAGACAATGTAGATGACAAAAGATGTCGCATGAAGCCGGCCGTTACGAAGCTTTCGACCTTGGTCTTCCTCGGCTTTATTATCTGCTAAGCAGACGTGAGCAGCCACAAGACACCCAAGTAACTAACACGTCTGCTTAGCAGATAATAAAGCTGAGGAAGACCAAGGTCGACAGCTTCGTAATAGCCGGCTTCGTGCGACATCTTTTGTCATCTACATTGTCTCGACTATAATTCATCCTACGATGACAGAGGCGTACGGTACGAGTATCAGCATGATCGCACTATATATATATAGGCCTATATATAATTATTCTAACAATATCGATGAACAAACTTATTATACAAGAGGTTTACTATTGGACGAGAAAAATAAAACGAGTAAATGCATTAGTAAACTGGACATAGTGTGTACAAGTTTTATTGCCGTCTTTTCGATCAAGAATTTCGAATCATTAATGATCATAAATGAGATGGATTGTTGATTTTAACAAGTATAAGTGGAAGGTCGAGTGCCAGGAGAGAGTGAAGTGATTGATATAATGATTTATTGAAAATAGATAAGATTGTTGAGACTGTGAGAGATCATATGATATCAAACTAGGTTAACAAAACGGACGATATCATGCATGGTAAAACTCCAATATATACAGTCATCAAGTTGGCGTCCGCATTTTCACCTTTATTCTAAACATTGCGTGATACATTGTATCATCATCTCTGAAATAGACGTGCAGGTAAATGAGGTCAAACGAATTCTGCAACTTCCGTGACATTTGGGGCTTTAATATGGCTGTAGGAATGTGAAATTGT
This sequence comes from Diadema antillarum, assembly GCF_040938485.1. Classification (NCBI taxonomy): domain Eukaryota; kingdom Metazoa; phylum Echinodermata; class Echinoidea; order Diadematoida; family Diadematidae; genus Diadema; species Diadema antillarum. Next base: position 821,235 of record NW_027271053.1, read on the forward strand.
ATCATTTAGGAATTTATGTACGATATTTTTTTTTGTCATAATTTCGTTTTGGTGCTCGTGATTTATGGAATCTGCTACTCCAAAATGTTAAACTCGTGTGGCAACAGACGAGGACCGTTGGGCGTCATGGCATCGACCGAGAAGCCTGTCCAACATTAAACACACACACACACACACACACATATATATATATATATATATATATATGTTATATAATAATACATATATATATGTAATATACACATATATGTGTATATCCATATATATGTATAACATACACACACACACATATACAGTATATATATATATATATATATATATATATATATATATATATACAACATACTAGTATTTAGCGCCTCCGCTACAAAGTGTTACCAGAGGCATAATGTTTTCCGGTTGTCCGTCCATCTTTCAGTTCTAAATTGATTTTGTGGACAGGGTGAGCTAAAAGGGATGGTACAGTTTCCGTTAAGATGGAAGTTCAGGTTTCCAACCTTTTTGAAGGTGTTTTTTTTTTTTTAGATGATGAGAAACTTCTAGTGAAATATAAGAGAACATATGATTTCAAGAGGAATTTAAAGTTTATTTGATAAAGATTGGTTTTGAAATGGCTGACATATCCAAAATAAAGCGATCCTAATAGAATTTGGGACCCACCATATATTAGAATAGCTTTCTTTTACGTTGTTTTTAGATATCTCAGCCATATCTAAACTGATTTTTATAAGATAAACTTTGATTTCGTCTTTTACACACATATACTCGTGAATAAATACATACATACAATGCACCAACGTACAGCCGTCAAGTATCTTTCATATCGTCAGGGGAGGTGGGAGACTCCCACGCACATTTCCCCAGTACAGTACCACCCCACCCTCAGGGATCACGCACCTTGTCTCCGTATCGTTACGCTACGGAAGCTTAAAAGTGCCAACCAGATGACGAGATAAGAAGACGAGAAGACAGGCTAAATACCGACAAGCCGAGTTATTGGAACTCGGCAAGTCGACTTGTTTAGGTCAAGAAGACAAGTCGCCGAGTTGTTGAGTCGATTTGTATTGGACGAGAAGACGAGATGATGAGCTGCCGAAACTCGGCAAGTCGACTTGCTTTGGACAAAAATACAAGATGACGAGTTCTTGGAGCTCGGAAAGTTGACTTGTTTGGGACAAGAAGACATGATAACGCGTTGTTGAAACTCGGAATATCGACTTGCTTGGGACAAGAAGTCAAGATGACAAGTTATTGAAACTCTGGAAGTCGACTTGTTTGGGACAAAAAGACATGATAACGAGTTGTTGAAACTCGGCAAGTCGACTTGTTTGGGACGATAAGACATGATAACGAGTTGTTGAAACTCGGGAAGTCGACTTGTTGGGGACAAGAAGACATGATAACGAGTTGTTGAAACTCGGGAAGTCGACTTGTTTGGGACAAGAAGACATGATAACGAGTTGTTGAAACTCGGAATGTCGACTTGCTTGGGACAAGAAGTCAAGATGACAAGTTGATGAAACTCGGCAAGTCGACTTGTTTGGGACAAAAAGACATGATAACCAGTTGTTGTAACTCGGTAAGTGCATCTTGTTTTTGTTTTTTTGGTCTAAACAAAGCGACTTGCCGAGTTTAAACAACTTGTCATCTTGACTTCTTGTCCCAAACAAGTCGACTTTTCGAGTTTCAAAAACTCATTATCATGTCTTCTTGTGCCAAACAAGTCCACTTTTCAAGTTCCAAAAACACAACATCTTGTCTTCTTGTCCTAAATAAGTTGACTTGCCGAGTTTCAACAACTCGGCATCTTGTTTTCTTGGTCTAAACAAAGCGACTTGCCGAGTTTTAACAACTTGTCATCTTGACTTCTTGTCCCAAACAAGTCAACTTTCCAAGTTCCAAAAACTCAACATCTTCTCTTCTTGTCCAAAATAAGTTGACTTGCCGAGTTTCAACAACTCGGCATCTTGTTTTCTTGTTCTAAACAAGTCGATTTGCCGAGTTTCAAGAACTTGTCATTTTGACTTCTTGTCCCGAACAAGTCGACTTGCCGAGTTCCAACAACTCATTATCATGTCTTTTTGACCTAAATAAGTCGACTTGCCGAATTTCAGAAACTCGGCTTCTCGGTATTTAACTTGTCTTCTCGTCTTCTTATCTCGTCATCTGGATGGCACTTTTAAGCTTCCGTATTACGCTCAATAAACAAACACAAATACAAAATACTTTGAACATTGCTCATCAAGTCACCCCATACGTTGTATGATACCTTAGATGGAAGAAGTGTCGTCGCACGGTCGTTCTCCCTTTCCAGGGTAGTCTTCTATACTTTCCCAGGACTCACAAAATATATAAAAAAGAACAAAATGGAGGACAGATGTGGCTACATCTACAGTGACAACTACAGGCAGTTTATGAATTTGGAGCAGGAGAAACGAAGAGCTTACTACGACGAATGGGTCCAGAATGGCGTCTACGATAAGGTAGATATACCATGCTTCAATTTCATATTCTCAGTGCAAGTCACCACATACACCATGCACGGTGTTGTTTTGTATGGCATGTGGCCAGACAAATTAAACAACCGGCTTGTTTGCATTGTCATTGTCATATAGTCATTTCTATCAAAGAAGACAAGGAAAAATGGCTGTCAACTCTGTCACTTATATATCACCATAATACCACATGGACTCTGTAACACTGACGCAGTTGTTTTAGAAGTCTGGCTTTGATTTGTTTGCTTGTTCTTAATTTGAAGCAGCCGGGTGAAGGAGTAATGACTCTGAAAAGATTCCTCGATATTGCTCTGTAAACCAAGCAAATATAACCTTTCAACGCGGATAAAAACTTAGATAATGATATTAATAAATACGAAAGAATAACGGATTTGGGATGAAAGAGTCAAAATAATAATAACAATAGTGAGACTCTTATAAAGCGCACATTTCTACCTAAAAAAAGATACTCAAGGCGCTATAGAACAGAGTACATATTATTATGTCACGTTACAGCAGTATCATAGAAAATAACAAGACAATAAACCAACAAACAATAGGCCTATATACATACACATACTATACATACAGGTATACAATATTGTCACTTTAAATTGAAAATATATGTCTTGAGATTCTTTTTGAAACTATCAATGGAAGATGCTTCTCTAAGAGATTTGGTAGGCCATTCCATAGTTTTGGGACCATATATGAAAAAGCCCGATCCCCCCAATTATGCTTGATTCGAGGTACCTGTAATTTTAGCGAGTTTGATGAACGGAGATTACGTGGTGGTTGGTGAAGATGAAGAGTATTTCGAAGGTAGACAGGGACAAATTTGCGCAATGTACGGTAAACAAGAAGAAGAATCTTGAAGTTAATACGTTTTTCTACAGGAAGCCAGTGTAGGGACCGAAGTATTGGGGTAGTATGCACAGTTTTCTTCTTGAAAGTAAGTAATCTAGCGGCACAATTCTGAAGACGTTGCAGTTTACTGAGTTCTTTTTGTGGAAGTCTGCAAAACAGAGAATTGCAGAAATCTAGACGAGACGAAATAAGAGCATGCATCAGTTTTTTCTGCTGCTGATCTACTTGGTATCTCCGAATTGAGCCCAGGTTACGCAAATGAAATCTTACAGATTGGGATACATATGAAATGTGGTCTTTGAATGTCAGATTTGCATCATAAACAACACCAAGATTACGAACTTTGTTCGAAGGCTTGATATTACTATTGCCAATTCTAACAAAACATGTATCAGAATTCACTTTAGACAACATCTGTTTGGATCCTATCAGAATAAATTCTGACTTACTGTCATTAAATTTGAGACCATTTCTTTCCACCCATGCCTTAACATCATCAATACATAATTCCAATCGTTTTACAGCTTCAGTGAGTTCAGTCCTGGTTGGTGAAAAGGATACAAATATTTGTATATCATCTACATAACAGTGCTACTGAATGTCGTGTCTTTCAAAAATGTGTCTAATCCTTGAAAGATTTAGTGAGAATAGAAGTGGTCCACCTACAGACCCTTGCGGGACTCCGCAAGTAAGTGCAGCCGGATCAGAGTTACTGTCATTGATCTTAACATATTGTGAACGGCTGGTAAGGTAAGATTATAACCACTCTAATGCAAGTCCTGTGACACCAACAGATCTGAGAGTTTGGGTGAGAATGGAATGGTCAACAGTATCAAAAGCTGCCGACATATCAAGTAAAACAACTGCAGTGATATTCCCAGCATCCATTTGTCTCAAACATTGATCAGTTAGGTCAGTAAGTAATGTCTCTACACTATGATCAGGGCGATACGCTGATTGGTGGCTATCAAGAAAATCAGTTCTCCTGCAAGTAGTCTCGTAGCCGTGAAAAGGAAACACGTTTCATAACTTTGCTAACTAATGGCAGATTTGAAATTGGTCGATAATTGTTTAACATGTTCTTATCTAAATGAGGTCTTTTGAGGGTTGGAAATATCACCGCTGTTTTCAATTCATTTGGCAAAACATTTGCTGCAAAACTGCCATTTATTATGCTCGTAATGGCAGGGCAGTCACTGATACACATTTTTTAAATCAGATCGGTACAAAAAGGATCTAATTCACATGACTTATTTGGAGACTTCATAATCATATTCCTAACCTCAGTTACAGAGGTTGGATTTAGTGAGTCTAATTTTGAAGTACTTGCGACTTCAGCTTCACTTTTAACCACACGGACACATGGTAAGGATAAGCGTATATTCGCTATCTTATCGACGAAAAACCGATTAACCTGGTTAGCCAACTCTTTGTCAGAATCATGCTCAGGTAGAGGGGATTTCTGTTTTCTGCCAAGAAGCTTGTTTACAACCTGAAAGAGTTTCTTCGTGTCTTTACCACAGTCATTAACTTGTTTCGAGTGATATTCAGTTTTCGCTTTCCTGAGTAGTGAACGGACATACTGACGTTGTTTACAATACAACTGCCTATCAATCTCTAACAACTGTTCTCTTCATAATGTTTATGTGACATACTTAAACCAACGATGCCGCATGCGTGTTGGAAGAGGAAAATGTATAAGAGAAAAAAAAAACTGGCAGGAAAAAGAGGAGTGATTGTAGTGATACTATGCGATTGTTGTTATATCCGTGCTTGGTTTCTCGTTTGGGATAGGAAATCGCGGAGCTGAAATATTTCGGACCGGGAAAGGTGGCGAAGAAAATGAGCGAGCTGATGAGCAACAAAGATGCCAAAATACTGGACGGTGGTGTCGGAACCGGCCTTGTCGGAAAAGAGGTATATTATGATGCATGATGCATTATCGTAATCACACACACACACCCCCACGCACGCACACACACACACACACACACACACACACACACACACACACTCATAAAACAAAACAAAACAAAAACAACATTTGAGTTTTGGTTCCATTCTCACTGTTCATAATTGTCTGGTTTCTTTTACATCATCGCTCGCAAATTCATTTTCTTTTCTTCACACGTAGAGACACATGCAACGTAAATTATCTAATCTATCTAGCTGGCAAGTCAGAGAGGCGATGAGATTTGATGCAAATAGTAAAGAGGTTCAGATGCGAGAAAAGGAAGGAAGTTTTGTTTTTGTTTCTTTTCTTTTTTTTTGTTGTTTCACTAATCTTATGTCTTTGCAGCCAATCTGCTATGGAAAATTAGAGCGTTAACGACTTTTTCAGTATGGATTCGGTTAGCGTTCAGTATATTCATTTTGGTTTATACGTGTACTCTCAGTATGTTTCACGTACGTCTCTTATCATTGTTATTATTATTATTATTATTATTATTATTATTATTATCATTATTATTATTATTCTTTGTTTACCGGTCCCTCCCCTACCAACTTCAAACTGCACTCTTAGGATATAATTAAGCGGCCTCTTTTGTTCGGTCCTCTGACATGGACATAAAGTAGGCCTATCTTATATCGTCTCATGTAGATAAATATGAGAGAGAGAGAGAGAGAGAGAGAGAGAGAGAGAGACCGGCATACAGACAGACAGAAAAACCTGAAAATGCAATTGAATCTTAAAAGTACAGTGAAGTGAGAGGTAAATGATGCTTCATATTTCATGCGTTCTCAAAACGGCTGCTGATATTGGTAGCAAATCCCGTACTTCGTTTGAAATTTGATTTATTTATTGGTGCCACTCCCTCAATACTCTCCCTTTTCATCCGTATTTAAAATTCCACTTTTTGTACTTTCTTTCATTGGAATCTGAATAGTGTCCTTATAGTAACTCACACAATGTTATTCTAGTAGTACTGTTTCTGGCGTTCATGGGATTTGATAAGATTCTGATCATAATAATACAAGTGAGGTGTTCTCGAAATGATAAAGCACTTTTTTCAGTTGTATATTGACCGATTAACCTCTCTTCCAATTCATTCAATATAATATAGCTGACACAGCTTTGTCAGTCGTTAACTTGTACATAGATTGTGACTGTGATAACGGTCACGGTAATGATACTTAATCGTTTAGTATCATCTCAAAAGCATGAGATCCTTCTTTTTTTTCAACAAACCGTACTTTCCTTTGGATGTATAGGCAGATCATTATTTGGAACCTGCGATAACTGAGTGCGATCACTAAAAAGACTTAAGTTTGCTCTTTGTAGTCAGTTGTCCCAATGTTTCGATTGCTTTTGTGTCATAAAATTATTAGGCAGATCATATCTGGAGATAAATTACGTGATAAGAAGTCAATGCAAACAAAGACAAATTCTTCCCTAAACTGCACCATGTAAATGTAAACCAATCTACTCATACCTTGATATACTGAAATTCATTACGAAAGTACTGCAAACATAAGAGAGGGGCTGAAAATTGAAGTAAATTTAACTACTGAAGCTGAACTTGCTTAATTCCTGACACGACAGCTTGCCGCCTATGGCTTCAAGAACCTTACGGGCGTAGACCCGTCAAGGCCTAGCCTTGATATTGCTCGGTCCAAGGGCTTCTACAAGGAACTCCTCGAGGCTTTTGTTGGTCCGCAGCCCCTTCTTCTGGAGGACAGTGAGTATACCGTGACATCTATTTTTCGTTTATTACACATCATGTTTAGTGTAAGTACCTACGTGTTATATTGCACGTATTAAAGTGACCAGTGCTTGGACGTCGCTATAACGTAAAAACCCATTCAACGTGTTTAGTATGGTTTGGGCCTCAACCCCCCTCCCACATCAGACTGGCTTTGATGGAGCAGCTGGGATTGCGTGCATGTTGTATATCGTACAATAACTGCATTTGTACTTTATATAGCAGAAGTGGATCCAGGAATTCCGTAAAGGGGTGGGGGGGGGGGGCCTTTACAAAAGTAAAGGGGACGCAGCCCTCCCCCATTTTTTCTTTTTATTTCTCTTGTTTTAACAAAAAAATAAAGGGGCCGGGGGCGCGCGCCCAGTGCGCCCCTCTGGATCTGCCACTGCTCTAGAATATTCCAGGCCTCTGATTGGTCAAAGGTGCAGTCATGGAAACTGCTGCATGCTATCTGAGTGCTGGGCAGCAGAATCATAGCGATATCTACTGACTGTACATTAGACCAATCAGAAGTCTAGAAACTAGTATAGAATCCAAATCTTAGTTAGAGTAAGGTGCATTCATGGGTCATAATATCGACTGCTTCTTTTCGGGTCAAAGTTGAAACTCTTTGCCCTCTAGTCTATCCAGTACTTGTAGCCCAGAGACGTCGACTCGGAGCAAAACATTGTTGAGAAATTACCTTCTGGCAAATAGTTATAAACTTTGAAATGAAAATGGAACTACAGATAATCAATTTGATACTACAATTTGTATAAATGAAAACAAAGCGGGCAATTACATGTAGAAATATATATAGCATGACTTACATATAATTTTTATACTGGGTGTCAGAAAAAAGCGGAACGGTGGATTTTCAGTACATTGCATTCTAAAAGTGATATATTTTTTGACATCATTAGAAAAAACATCTTCCGCAGAAGACAATGATACCAAAATCATTAAATTTGGTTCACTGCTTTTTATTCTACGCCATTTTCTGTAAATACAGTCATTTTCAAATTTCTGCGACTTATGAGATAATAATTGGGCGCGACACGCGATCCATACGGTGAATATTGTGTAAGCTCGTTGATCCACGTCAACAAAAGATACAGCTTCCACATTGGGCGCGCACACACACACACATACTTTTTTTTCCTAGCCCGCTCCCAATGTGGAAGCTGTATCTTTTGTTGACATGGATCACCGAGCTTACACAATATTCACCGTATTGGATCGCGTGTCACGCCCAAATTGTTATCTCATAAGTCGCAAAAATCCGGCGAAATTTGGAAATGACTGCATTTACAGAAATTGGCGTAGAATAAAAAGTATTGAACTAAATATAATGATTCTGGTATCATTGTCTTCTGCGGAAGATGCTCTTTTTAATGATGTCAAACAAATATATATCACTTTGAGAACGCAAGGTACTGAAAATCCATCGTTCCGCTTTTTTGGGGGGGGACACCCGGTGTAGAATTTGTTTTTGTTGATTGAATTCGCGTTCAAAATGCGAAGTTGTGTACCTTTAAACTAATTTGAAATTGGTATACTTGTGAAAGAAATTGAATATCTATCCAGCTGGCGTGGAATTGAAAGCCAACTTTGAGTCGTTATGCTGAATAAATTCTCTCCAAATTGAATGGAATAGAATCTAAAGAAATGATACAAGACGAAAATGAATCCTGAGAGTAGAGCGTTGACGAAAATTGCCTGAATTTGAAAGTCTTTTCAAATGCATATCTGATAAAATCTGGTGGGGAAAACGTCAACATTACCGAGGTATAAGTATCAAAGTGTGTGTACTCCAAACTCTCAAGGAGCCCTGTCAATAGTCCAATGCTGTTTAGTGGTTCTTCGGTCTCTGGTAACTCCATGAGCTAATCAGTTATTCATTTAGTGTTCATAAATCATGACATTGTATCTTTGGAAGTATGTATGTGTGTGTGTGTGTGTGTGTGTGTGTATTTATGTATGTGATGTATATAGATTGTGTGTCCATGCTGTACACAATATTGTGCGCGAAACGTGAATGTATTACATACACTATGATTATGGTAACAATAGTTGCACCTGATATTACCCAAAGTATGCAAGGACATGTGCACAGATTAGTATAAACGTACACAAACATACAAATAACACACAAATATCCATATCATCATCGTGTGGGTATGTGTGTGTGTGTGTGTTTGATGTGTATTCTGTGTAAATGCATATATAAGTTGATTGTTAAATCATCGTAGGTGTATATTTCTTGTCATTTCCTTTATTTTTTATCAATCTCGTGACAATATACAGTGCACGAACTTCTTACCGTAATTCGAAACAACGTATGATTTTGATATCATCATGACGAATTCGAAAAGTAATATCAATAATATTAATTCAATAGTGAATGACTCAATAATGATTACCCTGCAGACTCTTTTGATGCTGCCATCTTTTCCGGTGCTTTCGCTCCGGGTCACTGCGATGGGAGTAGCCTGAAAGACGTAGTAAGACTGGTGAAGCCAGGTATAACGTGATTCAGAATTAAAGATTTCATTTCATTTGATCAATTTCATTATGCAATGTCATATTGCAATATTTCATTTGAATACACATAATAATCGATACTTAACTTTACATTTACACCCAAATAATATTTCCCTGGGTCGGCTAAATCTGGGTTTACACGACACAGTTAAGTGTGTGTGTGTGTGTGTGTGTGTCTCCAGTCTCTCTCTCTCTCTCTCTCTCTCTCTCTCTTTGGGAGGGGGAGGAGCACACATATAAAAAAATAATGCTTTTAATGGTATACACATATAATCGCGGTTTGAAATAGTTATTTTTTAATTAAGTTATTTTAAGGGATACTTTTGGTAAAGCTTGGTAAGCTGGTGGTCGTTTATCTTCTCAGTTGATTCAAGAACCGAACAAATTTTACTTCATGGATGCATTCCAACATACCATTAAAGACTGGTGTTGATATGATATACGATTTGAAATGATATTGAAATCTTTGATTATAGTTGTGGTGGTGAAAAGTCAATTGCTGATTATTAGTAATCTATTTCATGTACACCTGTGGGTCCCACCTTTCATTACAACCATTTTGTTTTACTTTGTTTTGGACTCAGTATCTCAGCCATTTCAAAGCCGATTTTCATCAAAGAAAAAAGAAACTTGGAATTCCTCTAAGAATAACAATTGTATGCTCTTTGATCATTCGTCAGTACTTTCTAATTATATCGCAGAAGGTTAAGATCTGAACCCCCACCATCTCAACCAAAACTATTCCATCCCTTTAACCAGATGACAGCTGAAAATTTAGAGGAAAGATATTTTCCACTGAGATCAAAGGTTAAAACCAATTTCAGATCTAAGGAAGATGGTAATACTGGGTAAAGGTATGATTATCAAGGATTTGTGAATGTGATAAACAGACAGTTTTTTGATATCAGGTTATATCAGGTATCTTTACAGTAATTAGCAACTGTGATGTTAATCAATAGCACTGTGTCCCAAAAGCATGTACAACATAATGTTTTGAATGATAGGCATAAGCATAAGTTCAAATTCGTATTGTGTGTGAGATATGAATGAGAAGTCCGTCGTTCCATTTCTTGATCTTGCTCCTTCAATAAGTTATGACATCAAATTAAGATAAAATTAAGACAAGATACCAAAATTATCAGCTTAAACCATATCAAGCAGAAAGAAATTCACGAAGTGCAAAATGTCGCTGCTTTCAACAGATATAAAAAAAGACAACAGCAGCAGCAGCAAGAAGTTAGATTCCGTTTATTATACATTGAGTAAAATGTCTGAAAGTTAGCTGACTTCATTTCGTTTGGCATGATAGACCATGATAATTGTTTTGGCATGATAGACCATGATAATTGTTTTACTTTATACGTTAAATCATTATGGAATTTGGGATGGGCCTTACGGTCGACAGATTGTATCAAAACAAATATAGGAAACTATTTGTAAGTATATGTGTCTATGAATGACTACCGTTCTAAACTGATTTCTTGCGGTGTCCAATAAGGCTCCCTCGGTCCTCTCATATTTTGTAACACTCATAACTCATCCAAGATTCTTTGTTTGCTTTGCAGATAATTCAAATTTGTTCTTCCCACATTGAATTCCCAGTGCAATTTCAAATGTAATAAACGAAACGATCATTTTGTTAAATCTCGGATCTTGCACGCAAACATCTCAGTTTTCTCTAAACATTGGGAAAACTGACAACATGATTTTTAGTAAATCATCACGTATTCATGCATGCTTGTGGAGGTGGGAATCTTCCCACCGCCCTAATAGCACTGAGGTTTTAGACCTCTACTGTTCATAATCTTTTATCTTCGAAAACTAACACGTGTGTGTCATTGCCCCCATTGTCTTCTGTAAATGGTGGAGAAATAATTGTATTTATCTCAAATCATCAATGTGTTTTTCTGACCTGTAAAATTGGATAGAAAAGTTCAGCATAATGGGAAATGCAGAGACACGATTATAGAGTAAACTCTGGACAAACCATGCAAGGAGGAAATATACCTCCTTGGATAAATGAAACAAATTGCCAGGCACCTTCCCTCCCGTGTGTGCAGAGAGTCACAACTCATGCACGTGGAGATCTCATTTCATTCATTCATCGCAAAGAGCAGGGTGTTTAACCGGGTGAAATGGTCCCGCCTTACATCCAACTGGACCCCGTGTATGGAAGACCAGCTAGCACGGCTAGTGCAGCGAATATGGGCTACTAATATACAGCCAACTTCTTAGATGGAAAACGACACAAACCAACAAATGAACAATACAAGTACTCTTTTCTGAGGAGAAAATGAAATAACATAACACTATGCAGTAATATAAGTAAATCATATCATATAACAATTTCCGTGAACGGATTATAGGAAAGATTTTGAAACATATCATAAATCTCCCTCATGATTACATACGTATATCGTGACGTAATATACCATAATACAAGTACAGCAAAATGAAATAACCATCGTATGCAATATAACATGCATGTGCTATGTGAACCAAGTTATATAGTTAACGCTGCAGACATATTCCCTTATAATACCGTTATCTTTCCCTCCCACATCTTCACGAAATCTGCAGATGATTTTGGTGAATCCTCTAAAAGGAGGCATCAGTATCAAATCTACCAATTTCTTGTGCATGTAACGGACTTTCCTTTTCAAATTCAAATCCAAAATGATTTTATTTCCATATTAAGTAATACAAAGTAATATATGTCTCTTCCTAATGTCTCTCCGATTTTTTTTTGATCCTCTATCACTAATTTCCTAATATTTGTCTTTCTTTTATTACATTCCATAAAGTATCTCTCATTATTTCCTCAATTTGAGTAAAAAAGAAAAAAAACATAGATTTTAATTGAAGACATTCCTTCACAAAAAGCGCTTTCAACTATGCATTTTTACAGGCTAAATTTTGTTTACTATACAAACTGCATTCTATTCAATTTCCTTCAATTCGAAACTTTTTCTTTTTCAAATTTTGATCGCAATTAGAAAAATATACAACAAAAACATTAAATTAAATTATTTTATCGTTTTCAGACTGATATCCTTCATTTGTTTTATGAGTGTACTTGTTACAGACTGTATCTCCACATAAACTATTATTTGATATCTATGCGGTAAAACTCTTTATTCTTTTTTTTAACAGAAATAACAGACTCATTATACACTTTGTATAACTTCAGTTGAACGGCGAAATTGTCTGGGGCTATAATGATTGAATGATATCTCATTCCACAGCTATTTCCACTTCTTTTCACTGATAACCAATTCCTGTTTGTTTGTTCATTTTCCATCTGTGAAGATGGCTGAATAGCCCATATTCAGCTATGATAAGCTGGTCTTCCATGGGGTCCAGTTGGATGTCAGGTGGGACCACTTAACCGGGTTAAACACCCTGCTCTTTGCGATGAATGAATGAAGCGGGTTCTTTTACGTGCATGAGTTGTTACTCTCTCTTACACGGGACCTCCATTTTATGTCCTATCCGAGGGACAGAGTGTTTTGCCTCTTGCTAGAGGGGACGGTATGCTTACACACAACATTGCTCAGTCCAGACTCGGGTTCGAACCCGGGCCGCGTGATCGTGAGGCAGACGCGCTACCGACTGAGCCAACTCACCGCCCTGTAGACGACTTACCATAATTTTGCTGGCTTGTCGAAAATTAATTGTAACCGCATGCAGACCATTCTTTTCTTTCCAAATATCCAGCAATTTTAAATCCTCTGTGTGTTGATGAGAACGTCTATCAAATGAAAATTGAAACTGTGCTTTATCGTTAACATATAATCTAAATCAATGTTTAAATCCAAATATCAAAATCGCCACTAACGATAATTATGTCGAGTGTCCCCTCTTTGTTTTCCTGAAAAACCTTATCAAGATTGCTTTCAAATTGCATCTGGTCTACACTGCTCATTCGAACTGGGATGAATACATAAGCTACTTGCTAATTTCACTCCTTTAGGATGCATTCCGTTCTAATATACCTCAACTGATTGTCTATGTTATAATCTTAATCTAGAATTAATAAAAAAAATAATACAATATGGCATTAATAATTTTTCGCCTTATCTAAGATAAGTGGTATATACACTTGTAGTGGAAAAGACATCGGCATGCGCGAACAGAAATTGAGCAAAAATCGATCAAATTCTTAAAGGGATTTTATAGTTTTCGTTGACATTGGTTGAGATGGGAATTCAGCTAGAAACCACATATGAAATATCAAAGAGCATAAATTCGTAGAGGAATTTAACGTTGATATGATGAAAATCGGTTTTGAAATGGCTGAGATATCCAAAAACAAAGTAAAACAAAGCGATCCTAAAAAATGGCGAATCCCATTTTTTATTTGTGTTGAATATCTCAGCCCTTTTAAAACTAATTTTCATCAAATAAACTTTCCTCTTATAGAAGTATTATACTTTTTTTTTCATATTATTCATAAGAAGTTTTCTCATGATCTCACATAAAAGTTGGAAACCTGAAGAACCATCCCAAACAAAACTATACAATCTCTTTTTTTTTTTTAAATCAAAATTATTCGACTAGGCATGTCTGAACATTAGCCAATCTAAAAATAATACTCGAAAATTATTCCATATCAGTTTTATTTGTCGGAAGTAACTGGAAAAGTGATAAAATTGGCCTCGAAGAGGGCAGAGTTTCACACATTTTCTAAACATACAGCTCAGATTGACACTTTTGCACATACCTTTTCTGTACGGGGTTGAATTGTATATAAAATGTTTTATCATTAGGTAAAATTTCATTTCATTTGATAAAATAGCAAAATAAATGGATATAACTTTAAGTTCAAAATGAATCTTCACATCGCTCAGAAAGACGGCGGCACCAAATTCCGATCAAAAGAACAAATAATGAATGCACCTGTTAAAATCTTTCGTCCATCTCTACAAAACTGACAGCTGTTTGAATAATTTATTAGTCAGAGTTGTAACTACAACTCTTAAACGTCCTTGCTTTTATCTACTGCCGGCATCCCTGCGTTGCGTGGCAGAAGGTTCCATATATCTATTGCATGCAATCATCCAAAATGCTCACCAAAATGTTATCTATGTCCTTTGACTTGTGAACATTAGTTTCCTTTGTCCTTTCAACGCTAGTTACCCCAGGCAAGCACAGGTTAGTAGCATGCAAGCAGCTTTATCTTGAAAGTCAATTGACATTGGCCTATAGGAAATCCAAAAAGACGACACGCCCCCTCCCATCTCTAGCGTGTAAGATACAGTAACCGTAACCTTCAATGTGTGATTCAACTCATCTGCGTGTCAGAGTTCATGGTATGATAATCATACTTCTGTATAGGGCCTTCAAACATCATGTGCACGTGTACCTCCCATTGAGTGAGTTCAAATGTTCTGCATGCCGTCGCTCGCATGATCTGAGGTCAATAGAAGAAACAAAACGAAACACACACACACAAACAAACAAACAAACAAACAAAAACACAAAAAACACACGCATGGATTAATCGTATACGAATGACGACATTCATGATACATAAGTGCACTATACCATGAATGTCGTCATGGTGTATAACACATCTTTATCCACTGCCATTTTGTTTTCAGCATCCCCAATATCCAATTAACAATGTTACGTTATTCGGACACATCAAAAATCATTAACAGGCATGAAAGGATATCATTATAATGAGGGATACATTAAATAGACCTACATACATGTATGATATACATAATATACATAAATACATACGTACATACATGTATAAAATACTACAACATGTATATATCCGTTAAGTAACTTTCCAAAGGAATGGTATCCATAATCGTCAGGCCTGGGTCACCAGGAGGAGGTTGGAGCTCCCCCCCCCCCCCCCCCCCCCGCCTCTCTGGCGTAAATCATAGTGAACACCTCCCCAACCCTCCAATTTCAGGGTCATGGACCGGTCTCCGCCACAGATAACGCTCAATAAAATCAATGATCCAGCCCCGGGATCCAGCACAAGTGAGAGAATAAAGTCCACCATCTCCGGACCACAAGTAGAAAAGACTTCATTGTTGATCAAGCCACGAATACGTTGTAGACCTGCGTCGATTGAGGTAGTATCGTCGCACGATCGGTCTCAGATTAATTCCAGGGTATATCTACTTTGATCTGCCGAGGAGTCGAAGAAATGGCGGAGAAATTTGCCGATATATACCGTGATAATTACAAGCAGTATATGAATTTAGAGCTGGAGAAACGACAAGCTTTCTACGATGACTGGGTCCAGAAAGGCGACTATGACAAGGTACCATCCTTCAACTTCATGTTCTCGGGGCAAGTCACCTATAGTCCGAATTTCGGACTAGTTGACTTGCCGAAAACACACCTTAATACACGCTCGCTGAAGACAGCAAAGAGGCTCCTGAATCATGATCACGATACGGGTGGCATGCGGTCAGACTAAACGGGCGGCGTATTTGCAAGCTCTCAACTCTTTGATTTTATTTCACGCATTGTCATTTAGCCATTTTGAATTTTTATTGTTTTAAGATAAGGAGAAAATGGCTATGGAGTCTGTTGGTATGCTATTAGATATTCCACATAGACTCTCTCTGCAACATTGACGCCCCTAGATACGTTTTGACGCCTTGGCACAGATATTCCATGTTTGTCCTTTATTCGGGGGAAGAAGAGATTCGCAAATTTTCTCGTTAACGCTCTGAGGTACGCAACGATGACAATTTCCACGTGTGAATAAATAATAATGATAAAAATGATGATAATAATAACAGTAAAAATAATAGTAATAGTAATGATGATAATGATAATGATAATAATAATAATGATGATGATGATAATAATAATAATAATAATGATAATGATAATAATAATAATAATAATAATAATAAAATGGTTAATGAATAGGAGAGCATTACAGATTTAGAATGGAGAGAGTCGTAAGCCAATTGTTCTATTTATTCGTTTCTACACAATATACTAGTACTTTCACCAGCCTAGAGGATCTACTGCGTATTGGCAGTGCAAAAAAGAAAAAAAGTAGTCAGTGAAAGGGAAACAGTGAGGCAAGAAAAAGATGGAATAATTGCGGTGATGCTATGATGGTTGGTATCTGTGCTTCTTGTTTGGGATAGGAAGTCGTGGAGCAGGAATATTTCGGACCGAGACTCGTGGCGAAGAAGATGAACGAGGTACTGAGCAACAAAGATGCCAAAATACTAGACGTTGGTGCGGGTACTGGACTTGTCGGAGAAGAGGTAATCGTCCTCATGTATACATCGTCTCTAATAATGACAAGAATGCGTTTTGAGATTTGATTTCATTGTCATTGTATGCACGACGGTTTGTTTCTCTTACATCATCGCTCACATAATTATGTGAGTTATCATCTAAGAGTCATTCCTAATTTCCAGCTTCTAACGTGATTTATCTATTGGTTTGGTTCATATAACTTAATAGAAATTTTCTCTTGTGATGGATGAATAACAACAAAATAGCTTGAGATGATGTACGAAGAGTAAAGAGGTTCAGATGCGAGAAAGAGAACGAAAAGAAAGAAAGAAAGCGGAAAGTTGTATGTCCATGTAGCCGATCTGCGTACTGCCACATAGAACGTTAAAGGCTTTTCACGACATGAATGTAATTCTGTGACCTCACTGGATCCGTTTTGGTTTTTATCTATATTCATTTATTTATTAATTTTTTTGTTGTTTTATTTTTTCACTTGTTTATGTTTTTGGTGTGTTTTTATAAGACGTGACGTGTATACCTGAGATGGAATTATGGTTGAAAAAAAAAACACAAAAGTTTTTGTAACGTAATAACATGGAGTGATATACGCAGGGTCGTTTCCGCAGTGTCGGCACGGTTTCACTTGCGTCATTTGATATTGGTCACTCTGTTAAAGGATATAGCGATACGATGTACCCATTTTTGTTCTTTTTCTTTTTATTTCATTACTAGCTGAGCCAATTGAGGACCAGTCGTGAGTTATTACTCATCTCGTCCACTTAATAATGTTAGAGCTGGGCAAGATTCAAAGCCAGATTAGCACTTTGATTATCGTTGACGACCAGTTTGCACACATATACGTCAATAACATTTGGAGAAGTGGGGTTTTATTTCTATACGATTGCGTTGTATGTTATAATAGTCATGCATATAAGCAGATATGTATTATGTAATATTGTTTTTAATTCAGTTGTAAATCATGTGAGTTCTATGATATAAAGCAACCGTATCAGCCTTCTTCGGATTGTTATTTGATATTTGAACAGTTAAAGGAGACCTCCGGATGATTTTCAGATTTTTACATTTGAACAACTATAAATTAGTTACACTGAGGACAGAGTTTCAGAATTTGTGATAATTGGGATGAAGAATAAGAATATTTTCAAAATTTAAAACAAATTGCAATGAACAAGGATGATGACATGGCAGAGTCACCATAAGAATGCATGAGTTGGGGCTCAAGGAAGCAGAACAAAAGACGAAGGCATGCATAGATTATACACAGGTGAACTTGCAAGCAATCGGTATTGTAATGGAATTACACTGCGACATTTCTGAAATATGTGAACCTCCTATGTCATCATCCTTTTTCAGTGTAATTTGTTTAAGGTTTTTCACACTATTGTTTCTCTTTTCAAGAACCACAATAAATTCTACAAATCTGTATATGGAGTTGTCGATTTATGTACTACATGATGTGAAATTATGAAAATCGTCTGGAATGTCCCTTTAACCATCTAAAGGCGGGGGGGGGTTAGAGTGTGAGATTGTGAATGCGCTCATAACGTTGTGCTTCTACACGTGACACTTAGCTCCTTATATCTTCACTTCACACTGTCTTGTCTGGAAGATAGTAACAAAGTCATTGCACGATTAACTTCCATGTAAAATCTTCTGCTTAATTGCCTGAATTCAACTTTTTCCGGGAGTCGAGGTGCCCTATTTCGAACGTAGATCTGATTAAATACACATGAAACAGTTTATGTTCGCTTTGAACATAAAAGCGGGCAATATTTCTTTAGAAAAGATCACCCACCCGGCACATGCACCAAAAAATCGCTGAATAAGGCTGCAGACAAGGTTATAACATGTGCATAAGTTGTATAATTAGCTATCATAATACAATTCAAGAAAAGAAATAAGGACCATACAGAACGTCAGACACCCACTCCTGCAAGACAATAATAAAAAAAAATTAACTCTTCATGAACATTTAAGTTGTTTACAAAGGAAACAACAATACAGCTGTAAGTTACGCAAGAACCAGAAGAAGAGTACAAATAACTATCTTATCTTATAGGAAACACATGCATGGCACAAAGGTTAATGAGGCTCTGCAATTGTGTTTGCCCGATACACCATGGTGCATTAAATTATTCAAAAAGTTATGCCAGACAGAACGAGCGCAACTAAAAGCTGTCTCCAGTTGACAACACAAGTAACAACATGAGATGATTTCAATTCTGCTATAATACACCGCAGCTAGTATTCAATTTGCTAACCGCTATATGTATGATCATTTTTCCCCTTTCTTGTCTTTCGTCACTTTTTTCATTGGTTCTTTGCCACTCAAGAAGGGAAAACGTACACCCAAAGCCCCGTCGGCAGAGCGTTTCACGCGGGGCCTGAAATACTCTGTGTCTTGCCCAGCGGCCAACCATGCTGGAAGGTCGAGATTGTATTGAGATTGTGAGTCGTGTTGTATACAGAAGTCTGCTTTTATATATTTTAAGGGTTTAAGAATGTTTATGCATTTATTCATTTATTTAAAAAAAACTATCGTGTTATACCGGTTCCTCCCAAACTGATTTCATTTTACTTTATTATTCACTGAAGGTATTCATATAAGAATAATCGAATACAAAACTACCGTATCGCCTTATGTTATGGAGATAGATAATATTAAGATAAATAGATGTGGATATATATATATATATATATATATACATATCGACAGATAGACAGATAGAAAGATAGAAATAGCACAAAGGTCAGAATGCAATACGACTCTTAGAGTAGAAAATTTTTTCATAATTATTGTGTTCTCAAAAAATTGCTAATATTGGTGACAACAACATACTTCTTTTCAAATCAGACAATGTAATGGTGTCTCCCTTTTCACCTGTGTTAAAAACTAAACGCGACTTCCTTGTGTTGAAACAGGAATAAAACTCTCTTTGGTTCGCATCGTATCACTCCAATGTCATGTGATTTTTATAAGGTGGTAGGCGGGTAAAGGGATAGTATAGTTACTGAATTCTCGACCAAAAATATTATTTCATAATGGATATGAACATTGATGATTGTGAAGAAACCTATAACGTGATGGCATCCCCAGTGTTCCGTATTTCGCATTTGTTGTTCCGAGCGATATTCTTGTTTCGTAAATTTGACATTCCGTAACCATCTTAATAATGATGTGTCCGTTGTAAATAAATCTTTAAAGGAATGGTATAGTTTTAGTTGAGACCTGGCTTCAGATTTCTAACCTTTTTGGTGAGATAATGAGAAACCTCATACGAAATATGATGGGATTCAACTTTTTTCTTAATGATTTTTTTTTTAATGGCTGAGATTTCCAAAACAGGAAATCCTTTTATTAGGGTCTCTTTGTTTTACTTTTTTGGGGGGGATAATTCAGCCATTTCAAAACCGATTTTCATCAAATAAACTTTGAAGTCCTCTTTAAATGGTATGCTCTGTAACATTTCATAAGTGGTTTTTCAGTATCTTGCAAACAGTTATTAAATGCTCAATTTTCATCCCCACCAATACTACACCATCCCTTTAACCATTCTCCTTAAAGATTCCCTGCAATCAATGTGTTTAAATGCTTCTTGGTCTATACACAACCAAATCACTAAATATGTCATAAAGATATGCTTCATACATATATCTTTAAACATCTTTCTTATTTTTTACGAAACTCCGTGCTATAATCTATAAGCCGTGCCTTAAAAAATTACATATATATTATGCCCCATAAGGTATGCCATTCATTGCTTATAGTATTAGCTTATAGAATCGTTGGCAAAAGCAATGTATTATAGAGGGACTTCGCAGTACTAGTTGAGGTGAGGATTCAGCTTGTATACGTTTTGCGAGATATTTAGGAACCAGTCTACCAATGTCAAAGAGCAATATTCTATAAGAGGAATCAAAAGTGTATTTGATGAAAATCGGTTTGAAATGACTGAGATATCCAAAAACAATATAAAACAAAGAGATATTAACAAAAGTCGTGGCCTGTCAATTTTATTAGGATCGGTTTTTTTTTAATATCTCAGCCATTTCAAGACCAATTTTCATCAAATAAACGTTGAATCCTTTTTGGAATTACATGCTCTTTCATATTTCATGAGAGGTTTCTCATTATATCACACACAAAAATTATAAACCTGATGTTAGGTCTCGACTAAAGCTATACTATCCTTTTAAGGCACGTAGCTTTTTCTATCGTTCAGTTAAAGTGTTACAAGATGATGTCTCAGCTAGAATATGAATAAAGATTATTTGAAGGATTTTCATTTTGTGTGTATAGAGGTAGGGCTGACCAGCTTGCAGAAAAAGTAAGAATGTTTTGAAATATATTATGCATATTTTTTTTCAGAAGTATTTAGTGATACAGTTATGTATACAGACCAAAAGGCATCAATAGAGGTCAACATACATTTTATCTTAAATGCAGGTATCTTTCAGTTGTTTTGAGTATAGAGTCTATACCTTATTTATTCAAGTCACAATACTGTGAAACCTGGCTGGCTTTAATGTACATGTCGACGCTCTCTTCGGGTTTAAAGCTATTTGATCGATAAACGAACAGAAGCTTGGTTATGATTGTCGAGTATTATAAAATCTTCGCTCTATATTTTCCATTTTACCGTTGATCTTGTTGGGGCTGACAACGTGTTCATTCTTTCTTATTTGATTACTCCCTATAACTTCCATTCGCTCTCCCTCCCTCTCCTTCTCCCCCTCTCTGTTTTCTCTGCTGGAGAGAACATAGTGTCCCACAGCGTTTTGACGAAATGTTCACTTATATGTAAAAACGCTCAAATTGTATCAGAACGTGTACACAATCCAATGTGAAAACGCTCGAATTTAACACTGTGTTCACAATTTGTTCGCTCTGTGTTTCACACTGCGAGACACTGTTCTTTCCGGTAGGGTTTCTATATAGGATTCTATCTTACCTATCGACTGAACCCTGACTTATCACTACACTTCTTTCTACTAAAGAGAAATAAATGGGACTTGACGTAATCATGGCATATATGAAGAGTACTCGAAATGATAAAGCACATTATTATTTTTCGATTGTTCATTGTCCGATAACCTTTTCTTTCCATTCTCTAGAGAGCTACCATGGCGCTCTGTCAAATATTGACTGGGCGCATAGATTGTGACTGTGATGACGGTCATGGACGTCATGATATATCATATGGTACTATCATCATGTCAATAGCATGTACTGGTGATCATTTCAACACACCATATTCCCTTTTTGCCATCAAACAGTCATCATTTACTTACATGAATTACCTCTCGCCCTAATTCTTTTTCCTAAAGTCTCAAAGGTTATGTAGGTTTTCGTTTTTTGGAAATTGAATTCAACTACAAAGTATAAACTTCAAAGTAACACACCATATTCCCTTTTTGCCATCAAACAGTTATTATTATAGATGTACTTACATAAATTAACCTCACTCCCTAATCTTTTTTCCTAAAGTCTAAAAAGGCTATGGTAAGATTTGTTTTTGGGAAATCGAATTCAACTACAAAGTATAAACTACAGGGTATAAGGGTATTAGTTTCGTGATCGCGGGTATTAAAGGGACGGGACAAAGAGTGTATCTGTCGAGGAATGAATTGCAAACCCATCTTATATCACTCCTATGAGCAAGAGGAAGTTGAATTGACATTTTGCCTAAGTCATTGTTTATAAGCTGGATAGTTAATCATTTGTCATTCATATAAAAATAGTGGATGTATTGTCTGTAATGTCATAATCACCACATTTGACCTGCCTGATTATGAGTTAGGGGGATGGGGTGGGGTGATAAGGTGTTAGAGATATCCCTCGAATGATATGAGAATGTGATTACCCTGGCAGATCATTTTGAACCTTTATGACTACTATAACAGAAGATATAATTTTCGTCCTTACAGTCAGTAAACGTTGTCTCAATGGTCTGATTGCCAGCATTTGTGTCATATTGGACAGCTCATTGAATATGGATGGGAACAAGAAATCATTGCAAGCCCTCCCCCAACTACACAAGATGTAAAAATAAACATAACGAGACGATTAGTAAAAACCATTTTATAAAATAACTCGAACCCCATCCGCAGGGGTTAAAGACTATCGTTTCTTCATTTTTTGTTACTTTTTTGTATAATACATGTTTTATCATAATCACAAGGATTTCTTTTTTCTTAATCTAAGTTAAGGTTTGTTTGCTATGCAAAAGAGAAACGAGTAAGGATTATTCATAATTTATGAGTAATAGAATTATATTTACTTCAAATTTGGATATATTTATTGTATCGATTTCTCTCTACATTATAAATCAACTGAAATTCATTACGCAACTACTAGGTACATTAAGAGAGCAAAGATAGAATGAAAATTTAATCTCATTACAACTTAACTTGACTAATTTAATTATAATTTCTGACTCGACAGCTTGTCAATAAATATGGCTTCAAGAACCTTACGGGAGTAGACGCGTCGGGGCCTAGCCTTGATGTGGCTCGGTCCAAGGGCGTCTACAAGGAACTCCTCGAGTCTTTCGTTGGTCCACAGCCCCTTCCTCTTGAGGACAGTGAGTATCGAAACATTTCTTGGTTTCATTATTTTTATACATATCAAAAATATGTCGATATTTTATAGTAAGTACAGGTATCATATAAAGTGTATAACCCTTGTGTCACTGTGTCTGTCAATATAGCATATAATTAGTATGCTCTATTTACATACACAGTTACACAAGGATTGAAGTTTACACCAATGGACATCGCTGTACATCAATGCCTATGCATTTTTAATAAGCTTTCACGCCTCCTTCTTCAGGTTGGCTATTACAGCATGGGGCAGCACCGCAGGGCTTGCGTGCATGCATATTGAAAATAGTAAATAATTATATATACATATATATATATATATATGAAGTATCCAAATTAAAACCCCATTCCCGCTCTGTTTAAGAGTGTGCATGAATTCTATGCTGCCTCTCTCTCTCTCTCTCTCTCTATATATATATATATATGTATATATATATGTATGTATATATATATATATATATATATATATATATATATGTGTGTGTGTGTGTGTGTGTTTGTGCGTGTGTTATATAAAAGTAAGGCGTGTATTCATAACAAGATTTGTGATTGGTCGAATTATAGTATCATGTAACATTCACAGGTTTCGTTATAATATAACGAAACCTGTGAATGTTACATGATACTATAATTCAGTTATATATCACTTTCCATTCTTGATGTCAGAGTTGCTCTGTGATATCACAATGATTGTTAAAAAATGCTACATAACACAGAGTGACGGGTACAAAGGTGCAATGCGCCCAATTTCAGAATTGCTTTGTGACATCATTTTGCAAATAGTACTTTATGGAGTGTCAACTTTCTGGTATAGCTGAAAATAACTATTATCACGTGAAGCTCTTTCAATCTATCAAGTTTCTAGAGGATAGGATACATTTTTGATCCAAAATATGATAAGTTATATGAAACAGAGTTGTAAATATACTATGTTTGTAAATATACTATATCTACTATAACAAATGGTACGTGCTCTGTTATACACTATAATTCTAGCTAGTATCACTCCAAATGCACGGGACACCATCGTGCAATTCCATTTCAACTCGACCTTCGGCCTCTGTGCCAGGTAAAGATTTTGAGATAAAAGACCGAACCCTTGTGAAATCCAGTTCAATCAGTAAAATGTTCTTCGGTCTCGGGCAACTCGGTTCGCTAAACAATAATGTCCCTTTGCATTTGAATCAGATTATGTTTGCTTATAATATGTATATATGTTTGCATGTATGAGTGCGTATGCATTATATCTTATAACTATAATAAAGTGGCGTATTGAACGATTATTATGTGTAAAGGCTTCTTACGCTCTCACTGATCGTGGTAATTGCCCTAACCCCTGTATGATGTTAGTCAAAAAGTATTGTAATGGCATCAACGTATGTTCACAAACATATCTACACACAAACACACAGATATTAATATCATCTTGTGTAAGTCAGTGTGTGAGTGCATATATCTTTCCTTTTTCGATCAGGTCTGATGTATATCTTGTCATTTCTTGTCATCTTTATTTTCAATCGCATAGTGATACAGTGCTAATGGTTTCTTCACTAAAAGGTCATTTCGTCATCGTGACGATAATAATTGTTCAATTAATGGCTGTATAACGATTATCTTGCAGATTCTTTTGATGCCGCCATCTCTTGCGGAACATTCCTTCCGGGTCACTGTGATGGGAATGGTCTGAAAGACGTCGTGAGACTGGTGAAGCCAGGCATGTATAACATGATTCAGAATTACAGATTTCATTTCATTTAATCAATTTCCCTGTGCAGTTGCAATATTTAATTTGAATACACATAATTACACTTAGATTTACGTTTACACCCACATAATATTTTATTTTCCTGGGTAGGCAAAATCTGGGTTTGGGAATCAAAAGTCTCTCTCTCTCTCTCTCTCTCTCTCTCTCTCTCTTGGTAAACCTCGCATTAGAAATACCTTTTATGGTAATCACAATTCAGTGGTTCCGGTTTGAACATATTTTTGGTAAAACTCAGTAAGCTGTCGCTAGTTTGTCCTTATCTATTTTTTCTAATTATGCTAAAATTAATTGATTTCAGCCTTTGAAAGTGAAAATCATCATATCTTTATGAATAAGGTGAGAAAAGTCCACTTGCATAGACTTTGTACCCAAAATCACATTTTTAGCCATTTCGGTCTGACAGGCATGTATAACAGGAGCATCGTAACGGTATGCCCGAAAATGGTGCCAAAAGATGTGCGAGACTTGAAAGTAAAAAGTCAGCGAGCACCGTGGTCAAAAAAAAAAAAAAAGAATAGTCGTGGAAAATGTCGAGGGGGGGGGGGGGGGCTCCCCCCCCCCCCGACTGTTTGATGTGCTGAGTATAAGCAGTCGTGAAAAATATACTGATAGCACTTACAGGGGAAAAGGAAAGGAAAGGAAAAATAAAAAACCCAGTTTGCTGTCATGAATTCATCTGATTTGATCTGATTTGATATCAAATCAAATTGATTTCATAGTAATAATGCAGAACTACAATCCAACTATCTATATTTACTGCTATTACTTCGATAACATTTCTTCATCCTTTGCATTGGTGTGAGAATATCACAAGGATTCTCATCCTCCAATTTTCCGAAAAAAAAAGTGAAACGCCTGATTCAGTAATATTGAATCATTTTGACGATAGATTCATTACATCAAAATGTCAGGTCCCGTTTCTAAATTTCCTTATGATTCCTTGTATGCTGATGATAATGTGTTGGAAATCATGGTACTATATTCTCAATGCAATGATAGTCTGACTGATTCTTCAACTAAATTCTACTTTGCAGGTGGTTTGATCCTGATTGCAATGAGACGGGTTCTCTTGGACGAAGTGGTGGAAGGGTTCTATTTCAAGGAAGCTGTCGAAAGTCTTGTGACGAGCAAAACATGCTCACAGGACGTGGACTACGTTTCCGGGTATGCACAGGGACACGATGGGGCCATATTGATATTAACAGTATTGTAAATAAGATTATGGAGCCATTTAAAGTTGACGCACAAGGTCTTTAATTACAGTGTTAGGTTTTAAATCTCTATAACTTCTGAATGGATCGTTATGGCGCACTCTCTGTTGTTCTTTCAATGCAAGAACTTGGGCAGTACATACTCATATAACAGATAATGACTGCTTTTGTATGGGGAATATTCATATAACCTCAGAAGACTTTGAAGTGCAACGTCAAATTCCCTCGACTTTTGTCAATAACCCCCCCCCCCCTAAGTAGCTTTACATTCCATTCGGATTGGTCGTTCTGTATGTTCCTCGCATGTTCTTTACAATGTACTCAGAGCTCTCAGAATTCAAGTTAAGACTCCCGACTCCCAATCGGAGGACCCGAGTTCGATTTCCGCCCAGTGCTTATGTCCTTGGACAAGATGTTTTACCCACTATGTCACTGTCGAATAAGGTATATGAATCCTGTAAATGGGTACCTGGCAACGCTCGGGTATTAATAATGGCAGGACCCTCTGGTAAAGCGGGGGCAACACTGAAGATGTTACCCTAGATAGATAATACCTTATTATTGGGCCTATTCATTTCATGTTATGAATACGGATGTAAGGATTTTTTCCGATACAGAGAGAATGAAGACATAATATTATGTCCGAACAAACTCCAAGATAAGAAGTGTATTTTTCACTGTCTCTTCTTCTGTATACTTATTATATACCTCTGCTATGTCGCAAGTGGGCGGTGAGTTGGCTCAGTCGGTAGCGCGTCTGTCTTACGATCACGCGGCCCGGATTCGAACCCGAGTCTGGACTGAGCAATGTTGTGTGTGAGCATACCGTCCCCTCTGGCAAGAGGCAAAATACTCCGTCCCTCGGACAGGACATAAAATGGAGGTCCCGTGTATGAGAGAGTAACAACTCATGCACGTAAAAGATCCCGCTTCATTCATTCATCGTACTCTCTAAAAAACAAAAATCGAGTGAAAATATTCCCTCTTAAAGGAGTGAATATAAAAAAGAGTGAATTTAGAGTGAAATTGGAGTGAATTTGGAGTAAAAATGTTCATTTTCACTCGTTTTAGAGTGACCTCAGGGATCACTCCAAAATCTTCCGAGTGATCCTTGAGGTCACTCCAAAATGAGTGAAAATGAACATTTTCACTCCAAATTCACTCCAACTTCACTCTAAATTCACTCTTTTTTATATTCACTCCTTTAAGAGTGAATATTTTCACTCGATTTTTTGAGAGAGTAAAGAGCAGGGTGTTTAATCCGGTGAAGTGGTTCCACCTCAAATCCAACTGGACCCCATGGACAGTGATGGAAGACCAGCTTAACGTATCTGAATATGGGATATCCAGCCATCTTCTCAGATGGAAAATGAACAAACAAACAAACAAACAAATAAAAGTGCATGACTGCGCATTTTTTCGAGTACTTGTTTACTACTCTATACGTGTAACCCGTGATATTGACGAATATGAAGAATTTAACTATTATAAACCATGGCAAAGTAAAACTTTCGTGTGCGGTCACCAGTCCTCAACTCGAGTTATGTGTGTCATATGATAGCAGAATGCAGAAATACTGTAAATGTTATTTGTACTTTGTCAGAACCCACGAACTCGATATTTTTTTCTTCTTGAACTCTGAATGTATTTTTGTGACCAAAACTTGAATCGCTATACATGAGCGCGCACACACACAAAAAAAAAACAAGGAAAAGTAGAAATTACGCGGTGCGTAATATATGTCCCCGCCGGAAGTAGCATTTTGTAGCAAAATGTGCAATATAGGTAAAAAATCAAGGTCAAAGGTCAAAGATGTCAAAGGTCAAAATTTTGTGTAAAAGTTTTGAAGCCCTCACCTAGTGCCATCACATAAAGCAAACGGAATCGAAATCGGGTTAGAAATGGCGAAGGAGTAGCATTTTATAGCCAATGTACAATACAGGTAAAAAATCAAGGTCAAAGGTCAAAGAAGGCAAAGGTCAAAATTCTGTGTAAAGTTTTGAAGCCCTCACCTAGTGCCATCACATAAAGCAAACGGAATCGAAATCGGGTTAGAAATGGCGAAGGAGTAGCATTTTGTAGCAAAATGTACAATATAGGTAAAAAATCAAGGTCAAAGGTCAAAGAAGGCAAAGGTCAAAATTCTGTGTAGAAGTTTTGAAGCCCTCACCTAGTGCCATCACATAAAGCAAACGGAATCGAAATCGGGTTAGAAATGGCGAAGGAGTAGCATTTTGTAGCAAAATGTACAATATAGGTAAAAAATCAAGGTCAAAGGTCAAAGAAGGCAAAGGTCAAAATTCTGTGTAGAAGTTTTGAAGCCCTCACCTAATACCATCACATAAAGCGGAATCGAAATGTTAGAAATGGCGAAGGAGTAGCATTTTGTAGCAAAATGTACAATATAGGTCAAAAATCAAGGTCAAAGGTCAAAGAAGGCAAAGGTCAAAATTCTGTGTAGAAGTTTTGAAGCCCTCACCTAATACCATCACATAAAGCAAACGGAATCGAAATCGGGTTAGAAATGGCGAAGGAGTAGCATTTTGTAGCAAAATGTACAATATAGGTAAAAAATCAAGGTCAAAGGTCAAAGAAGGCAAAGGTCAAAATTCTGTGTAGAAGTTTTGAAGCCCTCACCTAGTGCCATCACATAAAGCAAACGGAATCGAAATCGGGTTAGAAATGGCGAAGGAGTAGCATTTTGTAGCAAAATGTACAATATAGGTCAAAGGTCAAGGTCAAAGGTCACGACTGAAATTCTGTGTAGAAGTTTCAAAGCTCCCTTGTAGTGCTATCATATAAAGCAAACAGAATCAAAATTGGCTCATAAATGACAGAGAAGTAGCAAATTGAAGATTTTGATCACACACGGACGCACACACGGACACACGGACGGACGGACGGACACACACACGTACGGAGCCCGTTTCATAGTCCCCTGCTCGAACTCGTTCGGCGGGGACAAAAAAAGGATAGACCTGCACATTCTGTCAAACCAAATTGAGTTGTTTGCTGTATCACTTGTACTGGTTTATAATCATTCATTCTTATTTGATGAACTAACTGAAACTATATGATCTTGCCGCAATGATACATAAAAATTGTTCCAATTTATTTCCAATTATTTCCTTTCCACAACGCAATGTGGTTACAATCCCACACTCCCATGCACTGTGATGTACTTTTTTTTTGTGGTTGACAATGCACGAACAAATTTATATCACATTGTTTACGCCACTTATGTGGTCAGGTTTGCTGTTATATCAATCAAACGAAAACGAATGTTATGTTACTATCATTTACTTCCCGGCCTTTGGCAAATCTAAGTGCTATCAATATATATACATGTATATATATATATATAATATATATATACATATATATATAATATATACATATATATATATATATATACATATATATATAATATATACATATACATATATATATATATATACATATATATATATATATAGTATATACATATATATAGACATTGTATATATATATATACTGTATATATATATATATATATATATATATATATATATATAGTCGAGACAATGTAGATGACAAAAGATGTCGCATGAAGCCGGCCGTTACGAAGCTTTCGACCTTGGTCTTCCTCGGCTTTATTATCTGCTAAGCAGACGTGAGCAGCCACAAGACACCCAAGTAACTAACACGTCTGCTTAGCAGATGTTATAGAATGGGTAGCGAGAATCCTGCGATCTGATTGGTCGAGAGCTATGTGTTCATTTTTACTGGCCGCACGCTGAGTCACAGTGGTAGACATGTTATCGCGCACTTAGCAAGAGTACGCGTACTTGTAACAAAGGTTCGCGCACTAAAGCAAGCGTTCGCGCACTCAGCTTGGCCATGCATCCAGTAAAAACTTATGCATGGCTGGCCATGCATCCAGTAAAAAACGGTAAGTACGGGTATGCATGCCCTTTACGGAAAGCCAAAAGGAAATGCATCCAGTAATTTTGTCATCGGGTAACACGATAGAAAACTGGGTTTTTGACAAGAAAATTACCCATTCTATAAATCAAATGACGCACATGTCTTTTCGTGCGTCAGTCGGAATATAGTGTGCATGCGGTAACTATGGAATTTAGCCTAAACCCACTCGGCTTCGCCTCGTGGGTTAAGCATTCCATAGTTACCTTATGCACACAATTCCGACTGACGCACTCAGACCTGTGCGTCATTTGTATAATAAAGCTGAGGAAGACCAAGGTCGACAGCTTCGTAATAGCCGGCTTCGTGCGACATCTTTTGTCATCTACATTGTCTCGACTATAATTCATCCTACGATGACAGAGGCGTACGGTACGAGTATCAGCATGATCGCACTATATATATATAGGCCTATATATAATTATTCTAACAATATCGATGAACAAACTTATTATACAAGAGGTTTACTATTGGACGAGAAAAATAAAACGAGTAAATGCATTAGTAAACTGGACATAGTGTGTACAAGTTTTATTGCCGTCTTTTCGATCAAGAATTTCGAATCATTAATGATCATAAATGAGATGGATTGTTGATTTTAACAAGTATAAGTGGAAGGTCGAGTGCCAGGAGAGAGTGAAGTGATTGATATAATGATTTATTGAAAATAGATAAGATTGTTGAGACTTTGAGAGATCATATGATATCAAACTAGGTTAACAAAACGGACGATATCATGCATGGTAAAACTCCAATATATACAGTCATCAAGTTGGCGTCCGCATTTTCACCTTTATTCTAAACATTGCGTGATACATTGTATCATCATCTCTGAAATAGACGTGCAGGTAAATGAGGTCAAACGAATTCTGCAACTTCCGTGACATTTGGGGCTTTAATATGGCTGTAGGAATGTGAAATTGTATCATTTAGGAATTTATGTACGATATTTTTTTTTGTCATAATTTCGTTTTGGTGCTCGTGATTTATGGAATCTGCTACTCCAAAATGTTAAACTCGTGTGGCAACAGACGAGGACCGTTGGGCGTCATGGCATCGACCGAGAAGCCTGTCCAACATTAAACACACACACACACACACACACACACATATATATATATATATATATATATATATATGTTATATAATAATACATATATATATGTAATATACACATATGTGTATATCCATATATATGTATAACATACACACACACATATACAGTATATATATATATATATATATATATATATATATATATACAACATACTTGTATTTAGCGCCTCCGCTACAAAGTGTTACCAGAGGCATAATGTTTTCCGGTTGTCCGTCCATCTTTCAGTTCTAAATTGATTTTGTGGACAGGGTGAGCTAAAAGGGATGGTACAGTTTCCGTTAAGATGGAGCTTCAGGTTTCCAACCTTTTTGAAGGTGTTTTTTTTTTTTTAGATGATGAGAAACTTCTAGTGAAATATAAGAGAACATATGATTTCAAGAGGAATTTAAAGTTTATTTGATAAAGATTGGTTTTGAAATGGCTGACATATCCAAAATAAAGCGATCCTAATAGAATTTGGGACCCACCATATATTAGAATAGCTTTCTTTTACGTTGTTTTTAGATATCTCAGCCATATCTAAACTGATTTTCATAAGATAAACTTTGATTTCGTCTTTTACACACATATACTCGTGAATAAATACATACATACAATGCACCAACGTACAGCCGTCAAGTATCTTTCATATCGTCAGGGGAGGTGGGAGACTCCCACGCACATTTCCCCAGTACAGTACCACCCCGCCCTCAGGGATCACGCACCTTGTCTCCGTATCGTTACGCTACGGAAGCTTAAAAGTGCCAACCAGATGACGAGATAAGAAGACGAGAAGACAGGCTAAATACCGACAAGCTGAGTTATTGGAACTCGGCAAGTCGACTTGTTTAGGTCGAGAAGACAAGTCGCCGAGTTGTTGAGTCGATTTGTATTGGACGAGAAGACGAGATGATGAGCTGCCGAAACTCGGCAAGTCGACTTGCTTTGGACAAAAATACAAGATGACGAGTTCTTGGAGCTCGGAAAGTTGACTTGTTTGGGACAAGAAGACATGATAACGCGTTGTTGAAACTCGGAATATCGACTTGCTTGGGACAAAAAGTCAAGATGACAAGTTATTGAAACTCTGGAAGTCGACTTGTTTGGGACAAAAAGACATGATAACGAGTTGTTGAAACTCGGCAAGTCGACTTGTTTGGGACGATAAGACATGATAACGAGTTGTTGAAACTCGGGAAGTCGACTTGTTGGGGACAAGAAGACATGATAACGAGTTGTTGAAACTCGGAATGTCGACTTGCTTGGGACAAGAAGTCAAGATGACAAGTTGATGAAACTCGGCAAGTCGACTTGTTTTGGGACAAAAAGACATGATAACCAGTTGTTGTAACTCGGTAAGTGCATCTTGTTTTTGTTTTTTTGGTCTAAACAAAGCGACTTGCCGAGTTTAAACAACTTGTCATCTTGACTTCTTGTCCCAAACAAGTCGACTTTTCGAGTTTCAAAAACTCATTATCATGTCTTCTTGTGCCAAACAAGTCCACTTTTCAAGTTCCAAAAACACAACATCTTGTCTTCTTGTCCTAAATAAGTTGACTTGCCGAGTTTCAACAACTCGGCATCTTGTTTTCTTGGTCTAAACAAAGCGACTTGCCGAGTTTTAACAACTTGTCATCTTGACTTCTTGTCCCAAACAAGTCAACTTTCCAAGTTCCAAAAACTCAACATCTTCTCTTCTTGTCCAAAATAAGTTGACTTGCCGAGTTTCAACAACTCGGCATCTTGTTTTCTTGTTCTCAACAAGTCGATTTGCCGAGTTTCAAGAACTTGTCATTTTGACTTCTTGTCCCGAACAAGTCGACTTGCCGAGTTCCAACAACTCATTATCATGTCTTTTTGACCTAAATAAGTCGACTTGCCGAATTCCAGAAACTCGGCTTCTCGGTATTTAACTTGTCTTCTCGTCTTCTTATCTCGTCATCTGGTTGGCACTTTTAAGCTTCCGTATTACGCTCAATAAACAAACACAAATACAAAATACTTTGAACATTGCTCATCAAGTCTCCCCATACGTTGTATGATACCTTAGATGGAAGAAGTGTCGTCGCACGGTCGTTCTCCCTTTCCAGGGTAGTCTTCTATACTTTCCCAGGACTCACAAAATATATAAAAAAGAACAAAATGGAGGACAGATGTGGCTACATCTACAGTGACAACTACAGGCAGTTTATGAATTTGGAGCAGGAGAAACGAAGAGCTTACTACGACGAATGGGTCCAGAATGGCGTCTACGATAAGGTAGATATACCATGCTTCAATTTCATATTCTCAGTGCAAGTCACCACATACACCATGCACGGTGTTGTTTTGTATGGCATGTGGCCAGACAAATTAAACAACTGGCTTGTTTGCATTGTCATTGTCATAATTATAGTCATTTCTATCAAAGAAGACAAGGAAAAATGGCTGTCAACTCTGTCACTTACATATCACCATAATTCCACATGGACTCTGTAACACTGACGCAGTTGTTTTAGAAGTCTGGCTTTGATTTGTTTGCTTGTTCTTAATTTGAAGGAGCCGGGTGAAGGAGTAATGAATCTGAAAAAATTCCTCGATATCGCTCTTTAAACCAAGCAAATATATATGTATAACCTTTCAACGTGAATAAAAACTATATAGATAATGATATCAATAAATACGAAAGAATGACGGATTTGGGATGAAAGAGTCAAACTGTTCTCTTCATAATGTTTATGTGACATACTTCAACCAACAATGCCGCATGCGTGTTGGAAGAGGAAAATGTATAAGAGAAAAAGAAACCGGCAGGAGAAAGAGGAGTGATTGTAGTGATACTATGCGATTGTTGTTATATCCGTGCTTGGTTTCTCGTTTGGGATAGGAAGTCGCGGAGCTGAAATATTTCGGACCGGGAAAGGTGGCGAAGAAAATGAGCGAGCTGTTGAGCAACAAAGATGCCAAAATACTGGACGTTGGTGTCGGGACCGGCCTTGTTGGAAAAGAGGTATATTATGATGCATGATGCATTATCGTAATCACACACACATACACACACCCACCCACCCACACACACACACACACACTCACAAAACAAAACAAAACAAAACAAAAACAACATTTGAGTTTTGGTTCCATTCTCACTGTTCATAATTGTCTGGTTTCTTTTACATCATCGCTCGCAAATTCATTTCCTTTTCTTCACACGTAGAGACACATGCAACGTAAATTATCTATAGCTGGCTAAGTCAGAGAGGCGATGAGATTTGATGCAAATAGTAAAGAGGTTCAGATGCGAGAAAAGGAAGGAAGTTTTGTTTTGTTTTCTTTCTTTTTGTTTTTGTTTCACTAATCTTATGTCTTTGCAGCCAATCTGCTATGGAAAATTAGAGCGTTGACGACTTTTTCAGTATGGATTGTAATTCGGTTAGCGTTCAGTATATTCATTTTGGTTTATACGTGTACTCTCAGTATGTTTTACGTACGTCTCTTATCATTGTTATTATCATTATTATTCCTATTATTATTATTACTATTATTATTATTATTATTATTATTATTATTATTATCACTATTATCATTATTCTTTGTTTACCGGTCCTTCCCCTACCAACTTCACACTGCACTCTTAGGATATATTAAGCGGCCTCTTTTGTTCGGTCCTCTGACATGGACATAAAGTAGGCCTATTTTATATCGTCTCATGTAGAGATAAATATGAGAGAGAGAGGGAGAGACCGGCATACAGACAGACAGAAAAAAAAACCTGAAAATGCAATGTGAATCTTAAAATTACAGTG
The DNA here is from genome assembly GCF_040938485.1 of Diadema antillarum. Lineage (NCBI taxonomy): Eukaryota > Metazoa > Echinodermata > Echinoidea > Diadematoida > Diadematidae > Diadema > Diadema antillarum. Next base: position 856,495 of record NW_027271053.1, read on the forward strand.
AATTTAGAGGTAAATGATGCTTCATATTTCATGCGTTCTCAAAACGGCTGCTGATATTGGTAGCAAATCGCGTACTTCGTTTAAAATTTGATTGATTGATTGGTGCCATTCCCTCAATACTCTCCCTTTTCATCCGTATTTAAAATTCCACTTTTTGTACTTTCTTTCATTGAAATCTGAATAGTGTCTTTATAGTAACTCACACAATGTTATTCTAGTAGTACTGTTTCTGGCGTTCATGGAATTTGACAAGATTCTGATCATAATAATACAAGTGAGGTGTTCTCGAAATGATAAAGCACTTTTTTTAGTTGCATATTGACCGATTAATCTCTCTTCCAATTCCTTCAATATAGCTGCCACAGCTTTGTCAACTATTGACTTGTACATAGATTGTGACTGTAATAACGGTCAAAGTAATGATACTATATCATATGGTATCATCTCAAAAGCATGAGATCCTTTTTTTTTTCAACAAACCGTACTTTCCTTTGGATGTATAGGCAGATCATTATTTCGAACCTTGGATAACTGATCACATGCAAACAAAGACAAATTCTTCCCTAAATTGCATCATGTAAATGTAAACCAATCTACTTATACCTTGATATACTGAAATTCATTACGAAAGTACTGCAAACATAAGAGAGAGGCTGAAAATTAAAGTACAGTAGATTCAATTTAACTACTGAAGCTGAACTTGCTTAATTCCTGACACGACAGCTTGCCGCCTATGGCTTCAAGAACCCTACGGGCGTATAGACCCGTCAAGGCCTAGCCTTGATATTGCTCGGTGCAAGGGCTTCTACAAGGAACTCCTCGAGGCTTTTGTTGGTCCGCAGCCCCTTCCTCTGGAGGACAGTGAGTATACCGGAGCCCCGTTTTATGAAAAGATGAAATCGATTTTAAATTTCCTTACCACACAGGCTGCCATAGACTTACAGTTGAAATCAACTATATAATCAATTTTAACTCTTCATAAAACAGGGCCCGGGACACCTATTTTTCGTGTATTACACATCATGTTTAGTGTAAGTACCTACGTGTTATATTGCACGTATTAAAGTGACCAGTGCTTGGACGTCGCTTTAACGTAAAAACCCATTCAACGTGTTTGGTATAGTTTTGGCCTCAACCCCCCTCCCACATCAGACTGGCTTTGATGGAGCAGCTGGGATTGCGTGCATGTTGTATATCGTACAATAGCTGCATTTGTACTTTATATAGCAGAAGTGGATCCAGGAATTCCGTAAAGGGGTGGGGGGCCTTTACAAAAATAAAGGGGACGCAGCCCTCCCCAATTTTTTCTTTTTATTTCTCTTGTTTTAACAAAAAAAATAAAATAAAGGGGGCCGGGGGCGCGCGCCCAGTGCGCCCCTCTGGATCTGCCACTGCTCTAGAATATTCCAGGCCTCTGATTGGTCAAAGGTGCAGTCATGGAAACTGCTGCATGCTATCTGAGTGCTGGGCAGCAGAATCATAGCGATATCTACTGACTGTACATTAGACCAATCAGAAGTCTAGAAACTAGTATAGAATCCAAATCTTAGTTAGAGTATAAGGTGCATTCATAGGTCATAATATCGACTGCTTCTTTTCGGGTCAAAGTTGAAACTCTTTGCCCTCTAGTCTATCCAGTGCTTGTAGCCCAGAGACGTCGACTCGGAGCAAAACATTGTTGAGAAATTACTGGCAAATAGTTATAAACTTTGAAATGAAAATGGAACTACGGATAATCAATTTGATACTACAATTTGTATAAATGAAAACAAAGCGGGCAATTACATGTAGAAATATATATAGCATGACTTACATATAATTTTTATACCGGGTGTCCCAAAAAAAGCGGAACGGTGGATTTTCAGTACCTTGCATTCTAAAAGTGATATATTTTTGACATCATTAGAAAAAACATTTTCCGCAGAAGACAATGATACCAAATCATTGAATTTGGTTCACTGCTTTTTATTCTACGCCATTTTCTGTAAATGCTGTCATTTTCAAATTTCTGCGACTTATGAGATAATAATTTGAGTGCGACAAGCGATCCATACGGTGAATATTGTGTAAGCTCGTTGATCCATGTCAACAAAAGATACAGCTTCCACATTGGGCGCGCGCGCGCACACACACACACACAGACACACACACAGACACACATACACACAGACACACAGACACACAGACACACACACACACATACTTTTTTTCCTAGCCCGCTCCCAATGTGGAAGCTGTATCTTTTGTTGACATGGATCACCGAGCTTACACAATATTCACCGTATTGGATCGCGTGTCGCGCCCAAATTGTTATCTCATAAGTCGCAAAAATCCGGCGAAATTTGAAAATGACTGCATTTACAGAAATTGGCGTAGAATAAAAAGTATTGAACCAAATATAAAGATTCTGGTATCATTGTCTTCTGCGGAAGATGCTCTTTCTAATGATGTCAAAAAAATATATCACTTTTAGAACGCAAGGTACTGAAATTCCATCGTTCCGCTTTTTTTTTTTTGGGGGGGGGGCATCCGGTGTAGAATTTGTTTTTGTTGATTGAATTCGCGTTCAAAATGCGAAGTTGTGTACCTTTAAACTAATTTGAAATTGGTATACTTGGGAAAGAAATTGAATATCTATCCAGCTGGCGTGGAATTGAAAGCCAACTTTGAGTCGTTATGCTGAATAAATTCTCTCCAAATTGAATGGAATATAATCTAAAGAAATGATACAAGACGAAAATGAATCCTGAGAGTAGAGCGTTGACGAAAATTGCCTGAATTTGAAAGTCTTTTCAAATGCATAACTGATAAAATCTGGTGGGGAAAACGTCAACATTACCGAGGTATAAAGTGTGTGTACTCCAAACTCTCAAGGAGCCCTGTCAATAGTCCAATCATGTTTAGTGGTTCTTCGATCTCTAGTAACTCCATGAGCTAATCAGTTATTCATTTGGCATTCATAAATCATGACATTGTATCTTTGGAAGTATGTGTGTGTGTTGTTACGAATTTGCCCATATAACACTTACCAATGCGGTTTTATGTTTAATGATCATGTGTATGCGATCACACGTGCGCGATCGCGAATGTTTGTAAATACCACCGGTTACGTAATCTTAATGTTGAGTCATTCGTTTTGACCCGCAGCCCCACACATTTCGCCCAGGTTGAGTGTAATGTTGTGAATATATTAAGCTGGGCGTGTCTGATGGAATTTTCCATGTATATAATATTACTCATGTTAAAATCCATTGCTCGCGTCAGTCGACAATAGGACTCCGGTTAGAGAGGACCGCTATCTTTTTCTCGGCGTTCCCGTCCACAATCTTGGGAGGAATTGCTTTCCCCAAGAAACGTGCTCTGCTAACTGAATTTTAAGTGCTAAGAGGCGAGATAAACCAGGACATGCCAACCTGCCTCTAGCCCGTTTTCTTTCGACGACGACGGCGACAATAAGTTTCGTCGATTTGGCCAGGCGAACCACCAGGCGGTCTTGAGCCAACGCCCACCTGTGATTGCTGCACGGCAACTAGTGGGAGCCGCGCCGAGGTCGATGCAGGGCGCCGAGACGCTGTGAAGTACCACGCGCACCCGGCGGCCAACGCCCTTCTGTCTGGCATAGGCTGTGTTTATCAACTTTCCCCAGTTTGAACGACTTTCGAAAGCCCTTTCGATAGCCCTTTCCATAGCCCTTTCCATAGCCCTTTCGAAAACCCTGTCTACTCCCTGTACTATTAATGTGCCACTTGTTTTCGTCAGCTGCGTTTATCAACTTTCGATAGCCCTTTCGATAGCCCTTTCCATAGCCCTTTCGAGAGCCCTTTCCAAAGCCCTGACTGCCTGTACTATTAACTATTAATTGTTTTCTAAGACGGGACGGCGAAAAGCAATTACGATCATATATCTTCCTTTGAGAGTGACGAGTCATGATACAATGCCACATGAATCAATTGTCTTCCTATCTGTGAGGCAGCTCCAGTTTAGCACATACTTCAAATATTTCTGAGTGGCGGCATGAGACGTGGGATCAAAGGGAATGAGACTGTTGTTACTCTATTTCTCAAACCTTGTTGGTGAGAGAAACACCTCCTTGTTCCAAGCGTATGCGTGCATTACACACAGCTGTATGTATACATCTGTGTACACGTGCTCGTGCGCTCTTTACGTGGCGCGCGTCTTTTCAGAAACTGGAAATGCATGGTTGCGTAACCGCAGTAGGGCGACCTAAAGGGCTTTCAAAACAGCTTTGCGTTTATCAACGGCTGCGTTTATCAACTTTCCCCTGTTTTAACGGCTTTCGATAGCCCTTTCGATAGCCCTTTCGAAAGCCCTTTCCATAGCCCTTTCGAGAGCCCTTTCCAAAGCCCTGACTGCATGCCTGTACTATTAATGTGCCGCTTGTTTTCTAAGAAGGGACGGCGAAAAGCAATTACCATCATAAAGACATATCTTCCTTTGAGAGTGACGAGTCATGATGCAATGCCACATGAATCAATTGTCTTCCTATCTGTGAGGCAGCTCCAGTTTAGCACATACTTCAAATATTTCTGAGTGGCGGCATGAGACGTTGGCTGCGTTTATCAACTTTCCCCTGTTTAAACGGCTTTCGATAGCCCTTTCCAAAGCCCTTTAAGGCCGTGTCACACCAGCCTTGCGTGCGACTTCCGAAGAACATTTTTGCTATCCGGAGGTCCCCGCAGATGACCCGCACATGACCGTACCTAGCATGTATCTCAAAAGCAGTTACCCGGAGGTGCGCACGCTGGCTCTATTTACCCGCTGCCAAAAAAGGCCCTGTCACACCAGCTAAGCGGGCTTATTGCGTATGGAGATTTTTCAGCACGTAGAATAATTTCTGCGGCCGGACAAGGTTTAGGGCGAGTTTGGCGTGGGTATTACATGATAAACGCGTGATACCTAAGTCCTTCTTGCGTGTATTCCGTTGAACTGCATGTTAGGCGCGTGGGTGTCACGTGATAGCTTCGTGATAGCTTCTTTTATGTCAGTTACGGGTGACATACGAGCTCTGCGAAGTACCTGCGCCAAAACTGCGTGTTATCTGCGTACTAGTCGCCTGTGAGGTGAGCGCTAGCCTGAACAATAGGCTGGTTCGAGTGGATGGGCAAACAATCATTTGTCAACTAGCTTTCAAGAAGTGAAGATGCCCCGTAGACGGAAAGTGCACAAGGGCAGAGAACGTCCAGTGGATGGACAGCCACAAAGCCCGGAAGATTAACAGCAAATGCATCAAATTGCTGCTGAAGTCCATTCGGCGGATGAAGTCCTGTCCGAAAGGGACCAGGACCCTAGTCCTCGACGCCATCGAGGACAGAGGACAGAGAAGAGAATGAGCCTACAAATGGCACGCACTCCCTTCACATAGGCATAGATCAGCGGGCAATTTACCTATACTTCAAGTGGGTCAAATGCCTGTGAATTGCGGCGGCTACGGCCCTCCTACGGGTGTTCTGCGTGGAACTCTTCGGGCAATCCTCGCGACTCATCCGGAAATAGTTTTGGTCATGCTCAAAACTTTGCTGCGGGAAAATTGGACTAGCGTGCGCACCTTCGGGCAACTAAGGACGAAATAAGTGCTAGGTACTGTCAAGTTCGGGCCAACTGCGGAGAGCTCCGGGTAGCAAATTTGTTTCCCCGCAAGTCAAGCCGCAAAACTTCCCCAGATACGGTATGACAAGGCCTTGAGCATGCTCAAAACCTGTTCCGGAAGAGTCACGGGAGTTGCCCGTATAGGTACGCGCAGAACACAAGTAGGAAACCCTTACCGGTAGCACCTCACAGGCAAATCCAAATCAGGTACTTCGCAATCCCCGTAAGTCGCTCGTAACAGAAAATGGATCGGTTTCAAAGCTCTCACGCGAGTCACACGGAACGCACGCATGTAGAAGCTAAGTAGCACGCGTCTAGTAAGTAAGAAACAAGTGCGGAAATTGCAAACATTCTTGTCCGCCCGCGGAAAATCTTCTACGTGCTTTAAACTACCTCCTCGCCACAAGCCCGCGTAGCTTGCCCGGACAGGTGTGGCACCGCCTTTAGAAACGGCTTTCAAAATAGTTGCGTTTATCAACTCTCTTCGCGAACACGATTTTTTAACTGGCCTGTCACTGCACAGCTGCATTGCGCTATTCGACCCGAGGAGAAGTACAAGTACTGAAGTACAAGACTCCAAAGCCGTTTCAAAACAGCTTTGCGTTTATCAACTTCCAAAAGGCTTTTACAAACAGGTTTCTGAAAACCTGTTTAGGAAACCTGTTTGGATAGCCACAAATTTGGGGCTTTCGAAAAGGCTTTCCTAAAGGGCTTTCAAAACAGCTTTGCGTTTATCAACTCGTAAAAATTCCTTGAAAACTGTTTGGATAACCTGTTTCTGCTGAGAAAGGAGAGTTGATAAACGCACTCTTTCGTAAGGGCTTTCCTAAAGGGCTTCCAAAACAGCTTTGCGTTTATCAACTTGTAAAAATTGGAGGGCGCTATTGACAGACAAAATGGCTGAACCGGAATAAATTTTCTCTACCAAATTTGACGGTTTTTTGGAGTTTACAAAGACAGTGATCGAGTCATTTGTTCATATTATGTGTTTTGGACCATAAGTGCTGACTAGACAGTGAAAATGGATCAGAAAAAGCATTGTGTGGATCAGCAGGACACAACTCCAGTGTCGCCATTCCAGCCCCCGAAGAAGTTGAAATCAGCTACGGACGATGAAGGAGGTGCTTACTCTTACTCTGACGAAGCAGCCGCCGATGAGGGCGATCCACCACCCCGGTGGTTCATTCGATTCATGAAAGATTTCGATAACAAGTGGGAAGAGAGATTTTCCAAGAGATTGGACGAATTGACGGTGAAAGTTCTGGAACATGACGACACAATTGTTGGGGTTACACATCAGTTAGACGTCTTGGAGCAGGAGGTGAAGAAGCTGAAGAAAGAAAGAAATGAATTAGTATCAAAGCTAGATGATCTCGAGAACAGGTCACGCAGGAACAATCTTGTGTTCCATGGGATTGCTGAGTCCCCAAAAGAGAACTGTTACAACTTGATTACAAAGGAGCTCCTCGTAGACTTCATTGGTCTTTCACCAAATAACTTCAAAGTGGAGAGATGCCACCGCACGCCAGGCTCGCACACAACAACAGCTCCTGGAACCAACGCCGGTCCAAGGCCCAGAATCATCCATGTAGCTTTCAGTTCTTACTTGGAGAAGGAGCACGTTCGCAAGGCATACGTAGAGAAATTCCGAGCCAACAAATTCAAGGATGGTAAGATCTTCGTCAGTGACGACTTCTCTAAGAGGGTCCTAAACAAGAGAAAAGAGAAAATGGATACATTCAGACGCTTGAAAGAAGAGGGGAAAAGGCCCTTTTTTCTATACCCTGACCGCCTTGGGTTTAGAAGCAAAGAGGGGAAATTGCACATCGTTGAATAAACTCGAACTTATTTGCTGCCCATGGAAAAACTACTGATTTTGTTCACAAAACTCTGTCTTCTTATTTAATTTGTTAAATACCAGGAATTCACAAAAGAGAGTCTTAAAAGCATTCAACTTCATGAGGTGATATGAGTGGAAAAATGACAGTTTAATGATTGAATGTTTTGTTTTGTTTATATCCCATTTGGTCGGTGCTTATTATAACTTTTTTTTTTTCCCCGCCACTCCAGACCTGTACTGTTGGAAAATAAAAATGTTTCGTCTAGGTCTTTCAATGGTAGTCAAAACAACTGTTGTACCACATTGTTTAGTTTTATCTGCAAACTGCAAACGGTCAGATACATCAGGTTTTAGTTTTTTACATTGTTGTTACGTGCATATAATTATATATATATTTTTTTAATTACTTGTAGAGTTTTAGTCATTGATATTGTTTGCTATGATCATAGAACATTTTTTATTATATTTTTACTCTTATAATGTTTTATTTACTTTCTCATTATTCATATATGTTTTATGATCCGTGTCAATAATTGAAATGCATTTACAGGTTAAACTGGGTGTAATCCTTTTACGTTATTATTATCATTTCTTTTTTGAGGAGAGATATAAATTTACTCTTGCATGTTTATTCAACGATTTTTTTTTAATTTCTCAAAATATATGGTCCTGTATAGGGTTAATGTATATGGATGGCTTTTTTAAATTGCTGATTATACCGTCAGATATGACGCTTTTACTTTTTTTTCTCTTCCTTTCTTAAGGTAATTCAATCTCTAAGTTTTCTTTTTTTTTTTCATTAAGAAATCATTATTAGCCAACTGCTGTTAACCTGCACACTTGGGAAGGGCTGGCTTTTGATTTGAAGCCCTTTCCTTTGTTATCTTGTGCACTTGTGCGCTCTTTTTGTTTGCTTTTCAATTGCTTTTTTTTCTTGCTCTGTTTTGTACCAATTTTTGATGATCTTAAATTATTTATACAAGAATGTTTTTGATGAGTTGCAGCTTTTATTTACAGTGATGTTGAAAGGTATTGTTTCATGCTGGCAGTCATATTGTTCTGTTTTTAGTTTTAATCCATATTTGGATTTAATTTACTTGAAATTAGTTATTTTTAAATCAGAGTAATGGCGCTAAAATTAATAACCTTTAATTGTAGGGGTTTACAAGATTATGTTAAAAGGCGAAAAATTTTTCATTATTTAAGGTCCCTTGATGCCGATATAGTTTTCCTCCAAGAGACTCACTCTTCTAAAATTGACGAAACTTCTTGGAAGCAGCAGTGGGGGGAAAAGATTTGGTTTTCAAGTTACAATTCAAATAGTAGAGGAGTAGCTATTTTAATTCGCAATTGTGTATCCGTTACTTTCAATTCCATGTACAATGATCCTAATGGTAGATATTTAATAATTTCTGCAAGTATAAATGATGTATCTTTGATTTTAATTAATGTGTATGGTCCAAACAATGATGATCCTGAATTTTTTCTTGAGGTGTTTAGTAGATTAGACCAATTTGATTTTTCTTCAATAATATGTGCTGGTGATTTTAACTTAGTTTTGGGATCTTTAGATTATCAAGAAAGCAAAGAAATGCATTCTAACGTAAGAGCGAGGAATATATTATTAACTTTAATTGAGGAATTTAATCTATGTGACATTTGGCGTAGTTTTCATGAAAATTTGAAGCAGTATTCCAGACACCAAAGAAATCCTAAAGTTTTATCAAGGCTTGATTTTATTCTTGTTTCAGATAATTTAATTGCAAATTGTTTACAATCTAAGATAATCCCGGGCATTCAATCTGACCATTCAGCTGTTATGTTAAATTTTAAAGGAATTCAACCAGTAAGGGGTAAATCCTTTTGGAAACTTAATTGTCAATATTTACACAATGATTCAGATTTTATTAAGATTATTAAGGAAAAAATAGAAGAATTTAAAATTATCCATACAAATTCTAACTGCAATCCCAATATTTTATGGGATACTTTCAAATGTACGATAACAGGATCATGTTTAGAATATTGTGCTAGAAAAAAGAAAGAAAAACACTTTGCTAAAAAACAGTTGTTGAAAGATGTAGAAGAAATTGATAAGAAATGTGGTAATGATATGAATAATGAAGACCTTCTTGCTGAAAAAGAGGTGTTAGTTCAAGCATTAGATGATATTCTGCAGGAAGAAACTAAAGTTCTTATAATTCGTTCTCGATTAAGATGGGCTGAGGAAGGTGAAAAAAGTTCAAGGTATTTTTGCAATTTAGAGAAAAGAATGGGAGAAAAGAAGACTATTTTTACATTAAAAGATGAGAATGAAAATAATATTGTAAATCAACAACAGATACTCGATCAAATGCACTCCTTTTATCAGAATTTGTATAAAGATGAACACAATAGTAGTCAAGGTATTGTTATTGACAATTTTCTTAAATCCATAGAGGCTCCAAATTTGAATGAAGTTGATAAACTTTTTTTTGATAAACCAATTTCGAAACAAGAATTATATAAGACTGTTATTTCCATGAAACACAATAAATCACCCGGCTTTGATGGTCTGCCTGTGGAGTTTTATATTGTATTTTGGAAGGACATATCAGATATGCTTTTGAGTTCTTTTAATTTTTCTTTACAAAATGGTTTAATGTCCTCTTCCCAAAGATATGGAATAATTACTTTAATTCCTAAAAAAGATAAAAATAGTAATTATTTGAAAAATTACAGACCCATATCTCTTTTAACAGTTGATTATAAAATTTTAGCTAAAACTTTTGCAAACCGGCTTAAAAGATGTTTGTCATATTTAATTCATTCAGATCAGTCTGGTTTTTTTAAAAGGAAGAAATATTGGAAATAACGTTCGTTTAATTACTGATATAATTGAATATACAAAATTAAACAATATTCCAGGTGCGATCCTCCTCCTTGATATTCAAAAGGCCTTTGATAGTGTCTCACACAATTTTCTTTTCTGTGTTCTTGAAAAATTGAACTTTAGTGAGAAGTTTATTAATTGGATCAAAGTTTTTTATTCCGAACGAAAAAGTTATGTTACTAATTATGGTAATTTGACTAGACCTATTGATATGCAAAGACGTATTTTCCAAGGGTGTCCCATATCCCCTTACTTATTTTTATTAGTAATTGAATGTATGGCCCTTGCTATTAGACAAAATTCTAACATTAAAGGAATCCCTGTTAAAGATGTGGATTTAAAAATTTCTTTATTGGCTGACGATTCAACCTGTTTTATTGATGGTTCAGAGAATTCATTTCGAGCTTTGCTTGACACTATTGATTTTTTTCTCAGACAGTTCTGGATGTAAACTTAATATATCCAAATCAGAAGCAATATGGATTGGTTCAAAAGAGGGTTGTCCATCTCACCCATTTTCTGAAAATGGTTTGAAGTGGAATAAGCTCAGTTTTGAGACATTAGGCATTAATTTTTCCTTGAATACAAAACAATTATATGATTTGAATCATAAAGTAAAACTTAAATCTATTGAAAGCATTTTAAATTGCTGGCGTGCAAGAAATTTATCTCTTGTCGGGAAGATCTGTGTGATAAAGACCCTATTGCTGCCACAGCTTCTTTATTTTTTTCAGTACTTTGTATTAAACTACTCAAATCTTTTTTCAAACGATTGAACACTTTATTCAAATTTATTTGGAATAATGGCTGCGATAGGGTCAAAAGACAGCTCATGTGTAATTATTTTTTTTTTCTGGTGGTTTACGCATGATTGATCCATATATTTTTTCTCTGGCTCAAAAAATGTTATGGGTAAAACTGTTGCTAGATGAAAATTATGAAAGTGTATGGAAGACTATTGAAATTTCTGTTTTAAATCAATTTAGTGTAAAGAAGGAAGTATTATGGCAAGCACATGCCCCTGTAAGTGTTCTGGATAAATTATTCTTATCTCAATTGGCTGAATCACTCCAAACATGGTATTTATTTAGAGAAAAGTTTGTTCAACTAGAATGGGGTACCCCATTCTCATCCATTGGTGGTTGTCAATGTATTTGGTATAATAAAAATATTAATTCAAAATCAAAACAGTACTTCCTTTATCAAGATTGGATGGATAAAGGAATTATTTTCATTTCTGATTTATTGAACCCTCCCCATCCTGGCAGTAAGTTATTTGAAGAATTGGTTTTAGATTTTGATATAAGTTCACGGGATAGGAGGAAGTATAATTTTTTGATCAAAAGTATTCCGGAAGATTGGTTGGTTTTATCGGATTTAACTCCAAGTATTATATTGGATAAAATGAAAGTAAAACTTCTTAGTATTAAGAAAATTCCTCGATATGCTTATGGTATATTATTAGAAACTTGTATCCCCCAAAGATGATATTTTGGGAAAATTGTCCTGATCCCGATCAGGAGAAATGGGAAAAAATTCATACAAATAATTTTGGATCAACCATTATCACCCGTATTCGTTCTTTTTATTTTAAATTATTTCGTAGAGCGATAGCTCTAAATGAGTTTTTATACAAAATTAAAAGGAAGGATTCACCAAACTGTGCTTTTTGCAATATTGCCCCAGAAACTTACATACATTTGTTCGTTGAGTGTTCCGTGGTCAAGCCTGTTTGGGAAAAAACTATTAAGGTTATTAAAGAGAAGTCAAAACAAACTTTAAACCCTACTGTTTTTGAAAAAAATGTTCGGTTTTGACAATGATAAATTTCTTACATTTTTGTTTCTTGTACTTAAATATTATATTTATATATGTAAGTTCCAAAATAAATCACCATCTTTTGAGGGCTATAAAGTATATATTGCAAGTAATAAAGAGATAGAATATAGTATTGCCAAAAAGAAAAACAAGTTAGCGCTTCATTTTAGGAAATGGAAGTTCTCTGTATGACTTCTTAATTAAGAATATTTGTTGTTGTTGTTGTTTTTGCTTTTCTTCCTCACTGCTTGTAAAAGTGTAGTAATCTTAAATGACATATTGTTTTTTACATGTATATATTTACGTATTCTAAGAACTGAGTTTGTAAAGTTCAAGAGGACTGCCATTATTATAAGGTGACTAATAATTGTTCATCGCTGTATAGGTTGTATCATGTTATCTAAATCGTCGTTGTGTGCATGTATCATACTGTGTGATTAGTTTTATGCTGAAATGTACGCTGTACACGTGTTTTGTTTTGTATACATAGCAGGGTTGAGGCTTGTTCAAATGATGTTTTGTAAAACTTCAGGGAGAGTTTCCGCGATTTTCGCCGGTTTCATGTTTTACTTCTCTCCAGGGGATGTTTTGTCTGTCTCGCTCCTACCCGAGAGCGGGGGCGGCTCCATGTAATACAAAGAGTTGGTGTTAATATTTCAGTGTGTGTCTCTGTGTCTGTTTGTCTGTGTGTATGTAGGTTAGTGTGTATGTGAGTTAGTGCGAGTATGTGTGTCTATTTAATGTATGTGCGTGTGTGTGTGAATGGATGGGTGTGGGTGTGTTTATTTGTTTCAAACAATATACAAACTACAACAAAGTTAAAAGCAAGTCATATTAAGATGAAGATGGAGTCGGGCCCCGACGGGGAAGTTGTGAGACTGATCAATGGTTACTTTGTTGGTTTAATTGTTTGCGGACCCTGTGGGAGCTGGAAGTTTGTTAGACGGATTCTCTTTCGATTTTAAAGTTTGTTTGTTTGTTTGTTTGTTTTTCGCCAAGCCTCAACTCTTTTTCCTCCACTTCTCTCTCCCTTCCCCTCTGACAGAATGCGATCTCTTAAATCGTTTTGAAAATATATGTATTAGTGCAACTGGTAATCTTATGGATTTGTATTTTTTTTCTGTCGGGGGGGGGGGGCGTATAAGCCGCATTCATTGTTATTATCATTTATTTATTTATTTATTTACCCTTTTTTTCATTCATGCTTGATTTCGCTCATAAATTTGTCTAATCATTTGTAATATTTTGTATATATCATGATTTTGTTGATTCAATAAAACATGAAAAAAAAAACTCGTAAAAATTATTTGAAAGCTGTTTGAATAACCTGTTTCTGCCGAGAAAAGGAGTTGATAAACGCACCCAACTTCGCAAGGCTTTTACAAACAGGTTTCTGATAGCCTGTTTAGGAAACCTGTTTGGATCGTCACAAATTTCGGGCTTTCGAAAAGGCTTTCCTAAAGGGCTTTCAAAACAGCTTTGCGTTTATCAACTCGTGAAAATTCCTTGAAAGCTGTTTGGATAACCTGTTTCTGCCGAGAAAGAAGAGTTGATAAACGCACCCTTTCGTAAAAGGCTTTCCTAAAGGGCTTTCAAAACAGCTTTGCGTTTATCAACTCGTAAAAATTCCTTGAAAGCTGTTTGGATAACCTTTTCTGCCGAGAAAAGGAGTTGATAAACACAGCCTATAGTCACAGCGCTGCAAACTGTGCTGAGATAGCGTCGCCCGCTGATCCGACGACGGCCCCGTGTATTGACGCGTTCTCCACGTGATAGCGTCTGACGTCGCCTCCCCGTCACGTCGCAGATGAGTTGGGCCCCGACGTTGACTCTCTTAGGGTAAAACCCTGGCCAGGTATTATACAATCTGAACTTATGTTTTCTTAGTTGAAACGATCCCGTCTATCTTTCATTGTTATGGTTAATTTCGCTGTAATGTTCTGAACAAGAATTTTGTTATTCCGGTTGGAAACTGATTGTTAAGTAATTTCTTAATAAAGATCCGGAAAATTTGTTCATTTCAATTCGCTGAGACCGCCTTGCATTCATTTGTGTGAACTTGACCGTAACAGTGTGTGTGTGTGTCTGTGTGTGTGTGATGTATATTAATTGTGTGTCCATGCCATACACACAATATTGTGTGCGAAACGTGAATGTATTACATACACCATGATTATGGTAACAATAGTTGCACCTGATATTACCCAAAGTATGCAAGGACATGTGCACAGATTAGTATAAACGTACACAAACATACAAATAACACACAAATATCCATATCATCATCGTGTGTGTATGTGCGTGTGTGCTTGATGTGTATTCTGTGTATGCATGTATATGCATATATAGGTTGATTGTTAAAATCATCGTAGGTGTATATTTCTTGCACTGTATATTTTCTATAATATACAGTGCACGAACTTCTTACCGTAATTCGAAACAACGTATGATTTTGATATCATCATGACGAATTCGAAAAGTAATATCAATAATATTAATTCAATAGTGAATGACTCAATAATGATTACCCTGCAGACTCTTTTGATTCCGCCATCTCCTCCGGTGCTTTCGTTCCGGGTCACTGTGATGGGAGTAGCCTGAAAGACGTAGTAAGACTGGTGAAGCCAGGTATAACGTGATTCAGAATTAAAGATTTCATTTCATTTGATCAATTTCATTATGCACTGTCATATTGCAATATTTCATTTGAATACACATAATAATCGATACTTAACTTTACATTTACACCCAAATAATATTTCCCTGGGTCGGCTAAATCTGGGTTTACACGACACAGTTAAGTGTGTGTGTGTGTGTGTGTGTGTGTGTGTGTGTGTGTGTGTCTCCAGTCTCTCTCTCTCTCTCTCTCTCTCTCTCTCTTTGGGAGGGGGAGGAGCACACATATTAAAAAAAAATAATGCATTTAATGGTATACACATATAATCGCGGTTTGAAATAGATATTTTTTAATTAAGTTATTTTAAGGGATACTTTTGGTAAAGCTTGGTAAGCTGGTGGTCGTTTATCTTCTCAGTTGATTCAAGGACCGAACAAATTTTACTTCATGGATACATTCCAACATACCATTAAAGACTGGTGTTGATATGATATACGATTTGAAATGATATTGAAATCTTTGATTATAGTTGTGGTGGTGAAAAGTCAATTGCTGATTATTAGTAATCTATTTCATGTACACCTGTGGGTCCCACCTTTCATTACAACCATTTTGTTTTACTTTGTTTTGGACTCAGTATCTCAGCCATTTCAAAGCCGATTTTCATCAAAGAAAAAAGAAACTTGGAATTCCTCTAAGAATAACAATTGTATGCTCTTTGATCATTCGTCAGTACTTTCTAATTATATCGCAGAAGGTTAAGATCTGAACCCCCACCATCTCAACCAAAACTATTCCATCCCTTTAACCAGATGACAGCTGAAAATTTAGAGGAAAGATATTTTCCACTGAGATCAAAGGTTAAAACCAATTTCAGATCTAAGGAAGATGGTAATACTGGGTAAAGGTATGATTATCAAGGATTTGTGAATGTGATAAACAGACAGTTTTTTGATATCAGGTTATATCAGGTATCTTTACAGTAATTAGCAACTGTGATGTTAATCAATAGCACTGTGTCCCAAAAGCATGTACAACATAATGTTTTGAATGATAGGCATAAGCATAAGTTCAAATTCGTATTGTGTGTGAGATATGAATGAGAAGTCCGTCGTTCCATTTCTTGATCTTGCTCCTTCAATAAGTTATGACATCAAATTAAGATAAAATTAAGACAAGATACCAAAATTATCAGCTTAAACCATATCAAGCAGAAAGAAATTCACGAAGTGCAAAATGTCGCTGCTTTCAACAGATATAAAAAAAAGACAACAGCAGCAGCAGCAAGAAGTTAGATTCCGTTTATTATACATTGAGTAAAATGTCTGAAAGTTAGCTGACTTCATTTCGTTTGGCATGATAGACCATGATAATTGTTTTGGCATGATAGACCATGATAATTGTTTTACTTCATACGTTAAATCATTATGGAATTTGGGATGGGCCTTACGGTCGACAGATTGTATCAAAACAAATATAGGAAACTATTTGTAAGTATATGTGTCTATGAATGACTACCGTTCTAAACTGATTTCTTGCGGTGTCCAATAAGGCTCCCTCGGTCCTCTCATATTTTGTAACACTCATAACTCATCCAAGATTCTTTGTTTGCTTTGCAGATAATTCAAATTTGTTCTTCCCACATTGAATTCCCAGTGCAATTTCAAATGTAATAAACGAAACGATCATTTTGTTAAATCTCGGATCTTGCACGCAAACATCTCAGTTTTCTCTAAACATTGGGAAAACTGACTACATGATTTTTAGTAAATCATCACGTATTCATGCATGCTTGATATTTCTTGTTAAATAAACGATATAGAGTTCACTTCAGATCGATAGCACCAGGGCGGTGGGAATCTTCCCACCGCCCTGATAACACTGAGGTTTTAGACCTCTACTGTTCATAATATTTTATCTTCGAAAACTAACACGACACGCCGTGTGTGTCATTGCCCCCATTTGTCTTCTGTAAATGGTGGAGAAATAATTGTATTTATATCATCGATGTGTTTTTCTGACCTGTCAAATTGGATAGAAAAGTTCAGCATAATGGGAAATGCAGAGACACGATTATAGAGTAAACTCTGGACAAACCATGCAAGGAGGAAATATACCTCCTTGGATAAATGAAACAAATTGCCAGGCACCTTCCTTCCCGTGTGTGAGAGAGTCAGAACTCATGCACGTGGAGATCTCATTTCATTCATTCATCGCAAAGAGCAGGGTGCTTAGCCGGGTGAAATGGTCCCGCCTTACATCCAACTGGACCCCGTGTATGAAAGACGAGCTAGCACGGCTAGTGCAGCTGAATATGGGCTACTAATATACAGCCAACTTTTTAGATGGAAAACGACACAAACCAACAAATGAACAATACAAGTACTCTTTTCTGAGGAGAAAATGAAATAACATAACACTATGCAGTAATATAAGTAAATCATATCATATAATAATTTCCGTGAACGGATTACAGGAAAGATTTTGAAACATATCATAAATATCCCTCATGATTACACACGTATATCGTGACGTAATATACCATAATACAAGTACAGCAAAATGAAATAACCATCGTATGCAATATAACATGCATGTGCTATGTGAACCAAGTTATATAGTTAACGCTGCAGACATATTCCCTTATAATACCGTTATCTTTCCCTCCCACATCTTCACGAAATCTGCAGATGATTTTGGTGAATCCTCTAAAAGGAGGCATCAGTATCAAATCTACCAATTTCTTGTGCATGTAACGGACTTTCCTTTTCAAATTCAAATCCAAAATGATTTTATTTCCATATTAAGTAATACAAAGTAATATATGTCTCTTCCTAATGTCTCTCCGATTTTTTTTTTGATCCTCTATCACTAATTTCCTAATATTTGTCTTTCTTTTATTACATTCCATAAAATATCTCTCATTATTTTCCTCAATTTGAGTAAAAAAGAAAAAAAAACATAGATTTTAATTTCAGACATTCCTTCACAAAAAGCGCTTTCAACTATGCATTTTTACATGCTAAATTTTGTTTACTATACAAACTGCATTCTATTCAATTTCCTTCAATTCGAAACTTTTTCTTTTTCAAATATTGGTCGTAATTAAAAAAATAACAAAAACATTGAATTAAATTATTTTATCGTTTAGAATCCTATTTCATTTTGGTATTTTCCGTTTCAAACTTATATCCTTCATGTGTTTTATGAGTGTACTTGTTACAGACTGTATCTCCACATAAATTATTATTTGATTTCTATGCGGTAAAACTCTTTATTCTTTTTTTTAAAATAGAAATAACAGACTCATTATACACTTTGTATAACTTCAGTTGAACGGCGAAATGGTCTGGGGCTATAATGATTGAATGATATCTCATTCCACAGCTATTTCCACTTCTTTTCACTGATAACCAATTCCTGTAGACGACTTACCATAATTTTGTTGGCTCGTCGAAAATTAATTGTAACCGCGTGCAGACCATTCTTTTCTTTCCAAATATCCAGCAATTTTAAATCCTCTGTGTATTGATGAGAACATCTATCAAATGAAAATTGAAACTGTGCTTTATCGTTAACATATAATCTAAATCAATGTTTAAATCTAAATATCAAAATCGCCACTAACGATAATTATGTCGAGTGTCCCCTCTTTGTTTTCCTGAAAAACCTTATCAAGATTGCTTTCAAATTGCATCTGGTCTACACTGCTCATTCGAACTGGGATGAATACATTAGCTACTTGCTAATTTCACTCCTTTAGGATGCATTCCGTTCTAATATACCTCAACTGATTGTCTATGTTATAATCTTAATCTAGAATCAATAACAAAAAATAATACAATATGGCATTAATAATTTTCCGCCTTATCTAAGATCAGTGGCATATAGTGGAAAAGACGTCGGCATGCGCGAACAGAAATTGAGCAAAAATCGATCAAATTCTTAAAGGGATGGTATAGTTTTCGTTGACATTGGTTGAGATGGGAATTCAGCTAGAAACCACATATGAAATATCAAAGAGCATAAATTCGTAGAGGAATTTAACGTTGATATGATGAAAATCGGTTTTGAAATGGCTGAGATATCCAAAAACAAAGTGAAACAAAGCGATCCTAAAAAATGGCGAATACCATTTTTTATTGGGACCGCTTTGTGTTGAATATCTCAGCCCTTTTAAAACTAATTTTCATCAAATAAACCTTCCTTTTATAGAAGTATTATACTTTTTCATATTATTCATAATAAGTTTTCTCATGATCTCACAGAAAAGTTGGAAACCAAGAACCATCCCAAACAAAACTATACAATCTCTTTTTAAAAAAATCGAAATTACTCGACTGGGCATGTCTGAACATTAGCCAATCTAAAAATAATACTCGAAAATTATTCCATATCTACGGAAGCTTTAAAGTGCCATTCGACTTGGAGACTTGGCGAGATAATTTATCTTGTCAAGTCAACATAATAGCTCTATCATGTCGACTTATCAACTTTATAAGTTGACATGGAGACAAAAATGATCATGTCAAGTCGACATCTAAAAAGTTACATGTCGTCATGGTGAGATAAGGTATCTTGCCAAGTCAACATCGAAAAAAGTTACATGTCGTCATAGTGACATAATGTATCTTGCCAAGTTGACATCTAAAAATTTACATGTCATCATGGTGCATAAGGTATCTTGCCAAGTCGACATCTGAAAAAGTTACATGTCGTCATGCCTACATAACGTATCTTGCCAAGTCGACATCTGAAAAGTTACATGTCATCATGGCGACATAAGTTATCTATCCAAGCTGATATCTAAAAAGTTACATGTCGTCATGATGACATAAGGTATCTTACCAAGTCGACATCTAAAAAGTTACATGTCGTCATGGTGACATAAGGTATCTTGCCAAGTTGACTAACAAAAAATTACATGTCGTCATGGTGCATGGGTCATCAAGTCTCCATTGCATTCTCTGTACATAAGAATTTCCCATTTTCTAAATTTTCTTGAAAGCTACATTTTTTCTACCCTATACTCTAAGGCAGGAGTTGTTTGACAAAGAGTGACAACTGTTCTAAATATACTCAGAGTTTAAGATGTGAAAATACATGCTCTGAAAAATGAGAAATTTTGTGTAAAATGTGAATGGAGAACTACTCCTAAAAATACTGTGATTTCATCAGCATTGCCATTTTGCATAACTGACAATGAAGTACTAGATAATATTAATGAGTGTAGTTTCCTTATTCACTCATGATTGGATCAATTATTTTTTTTTAATTCATCGTCTTCCGTACAGTGTGTTCCTAAAAAGGAAAGGCAAGTTCAAAAGTCAACTGAACAATACATAGTTTTTTTTCTTGTAATTTGTATAATGGAATAAAAAGTAGCTCTCCAGCTTTAATTTAACACCTTGCTTGCGTCAACGTTGACATGAGTTAGAGAGTTAGGGTTCTTTGAAACTTGGAAAAAGTAGATGTTGTATCATTTTCTTTCAAAGAGACCTTACTCGATCTGTAACAAAACCCATGGCAATGTTGACGCACGCAAAGTGTCAAATTTAACTTAATGAGCTACTTTTTAATCCAGCACACAAATTACAAAAAAAAAACCTATGCATTTGTGATATAATTTACCTTTGAGGTTTGGTTTCCCTTTTTGAGGAACACACTGTAGAAACCACGGACTGACTTGGGTGGAATTCCCCTTTTATCGAGGACTGCCACATAGGCATGAACTGGGAGATCATTATGCATTAATGCACCTCTTTCAGACACAAACTAAGGGTCTAAGGTAGCTAATAATACAAAATGCGAACAGACTGTATTTTCTGCTTGCAAAATGGGCAATCTCTTCCTTCATTCTCTTCAAGGAATGTGCTGCATGGAAGGCAGAGTGTGTGCCCACATGGAATGAAAAAGCTGTCTTTCTTTCTATCACAGCATATCCCACACAATCCTTATGATTCTTGCTTGATCAGGACCTATAAAAAGGGTGAGAGAAGATGAGGAGGAAGATGATCAAAATTAATACCATGGTATATATTTAACCAAAAAAATGAAATCAAACCATCAAATATAACAAGTGAATGCGTGTGTGTGTGTGTCCGTCCATGCGTCCGTGCGTCTGTCCGTGTGTGCTCAAATGTTAGAAAATGCTACTTCTCCGTCATTTCATGGCCGATTTTGATTTTGATTGTTTTATCTAATAGGGCTTGGTGAGGGCTTCCAAACTTCTACACGAAATAGTGAAATTCATTAATTATGCAAATTCATGCAAATTCAGCATGATTCATTCAGCAAATTCATTCAGCTTGGAGAGATAACTTATGTCACGATGATGACATGTAACTTTTAAGATGTCGACTTGGCAAGATACGTTATGTAGGCATGACGACATGTAACTTTTTCAGATGTCGACTTGGCAAGATACATTATGTCACCATGACGACATGTAATTTTTTTCGATGTTGACTTGGGAAGATACCTTATCTCACCATGACGACATGTAACTTTTTAGATGTCGACTTGGCAAGATACATTATGTCACCATGATGACATGTAACTTTTTAGATGTCGACTTGGCAAGATACATTATCACACCATGACGACATGCAACTTTTTAGATGTCGACTTGGCAAGATACCTTATCTCACCATGACGACATGTAACTTTTTAGATGTGACTTGGCAAGATATGTTATGTTGCCATGACGACATTTAAATTTTTAGAAATCGACTTGACATGATAATTTTTGTCTCCATGTCAACTTATAAAGTTGATAAGTCGACATGATAGAGCTATTATGTTGACTTGACAAGATAAATTATCTCGCCAAGTCTCCAAGTCGAATGGCACTTTAAAGCTTCCGTACATATCAGTTTCATTTGTCAGAAGTAACTGGAAAAGTGATAAAATCGGCCTCGAAGAGGGCAGAGTTTCACACACTTTCTAAACATACAGCTCAGATTGACACTTCTGCACATACTTTATCTGTACGGGGTTGAATTGTATATAAAATGTTTTATCATCAGGTAAAATTTCATTTCGTTTGATAAAACAGCAAAATATGTAAATGAATATAACTTTAAGTTCAAAATGAATCTTCACATCGCTCAGAAAGATGGCGGCATCAAATTCCGATCAAAAGTACAAATAATTAATGCATCTGCTAAAATCTTTCGTCCATCTCTACAAAACTGACAGCTGTTTGAATAATTTATTAGTCAGAGTTGTAACTCCAGCTCTTGAACGTCCTTGCTTTTATCTACTGCCGCCATCCCTGCGTTGTGTGGCAGGAGGTTCCATATCTATTGCATGCAATCATCCAAAACGCTCACCAAAATGTTATCTATGTCCTTTGTCTTGTGAACATTAGTTTCCTTTTCCTTTCAACGCAAGTTACCCCCAGGCAAGCATAGGTTAGCAGCATGCAAGCAGCTTTATCTTGAAAGTCAATTGGCATTGGCCTATAGGAAATCCAAAAAGACGACACGCCCCTTCCCATCTCTGGCGTGTAAGATAGTATACAAATATCGACTGCTGCAGAGGGAGATGGTAAAACTATTTGCACCGAGGTGATGTCTCAACAGTGCTATGTCCCGAGACGAAGTCGAGGGACATGGAACTGTTGAGACATCACCGAGGTCAAATAGTTTTACCATGGCCCGAAAGAAAGCAGTCGATATTTGTTTTATATCCCTCTCGAGCATTTTACTAGAGTAATGACGGTTCCCTTTTGGAAAAGTGTGCAGGTTTCGTGAACGATAAATCTAACGTTCGGCCGTAGCAGTGCAGCAGCAGTGCGTGCAGCGCGTATGAGTACCGAACGACACCGCTGCGCTGTTGTTGATTCCTACACACGAGCTACACTACAGCGTGCATAACTCCGAAAGATCGAGGAGGTCCAGGACTACGTTAGATTTCAGAAGTAGGCCTAAAGCGGCTTCGTTACCCAGATCATCTTCAAAATCGGTATAATTCGTACCTGATATGGTGTCCTCCTGCGATCATTCTTTCGTTACTTGAAGCAGTCACTTTGTCAATTGGGCTGAATGCATTGATCACACGTCCACAAACGTTACACACACCCACGCCTGCCATCGCACCACAGAAGATTTCTGTAATGCTGTCGCACACCGCGCGCTCCGCGCTCTCTAGCTAGCTCTTAGCGCTAGCTAGCTAGCTACAGGACTGTCGCTCAAAAGTATCGCTACTACGCGCACTGCGTACATTCTTAAGTGAGAAATGTAGATATCGATCACACGATCACGATTGGGTGCAAATCGTGGATTCCCAAAAGTACTATATCACGCTGGCTAGTAACCAATTGCACCGCATCCAGCTGCTCGTAGCTAGCTAGTAAAACTACACCATGTTCGTGCTCTGTACAATCCTATGGCAAGAAGCTTTACATGAGGGATATAATAAGCTGTACCCTTCAATGTGTGACTTAACTCATCTGCGTGTCAGAGTTCATGGTATAATTATACTTTTGTATAGGGCCTTCAAACATCATGTGCACGTGTACTTCCCATTGAGTGAGTTCAAATGTTCTGCATGCCGTCGCTCGCGTGATCTGAGGTCAATAGAAAAAAACAACACACACAAAAACAACACCAAAAACAAAAACACGCATGGATCGATCACATACGAATGACGACATTCATGATAGATAAGTGCACTATACCATGAATGTCGTCACGGTTTATAACACATTTCTATCCATTGCCGTTTTGTTTTCAACATCCCCAATATCCAATTAACAATGTTACGTTATTTGGACACATTAAAAATCATTAATAGGCATGAAAGGATATCATTATAATGAGGGATACATTAAATAGACCTACATACATGTATATACATAATATACATAAATTCATACATACATACATGTATATAAGATACTACAACATGACATTGTATATATCCCTTTCCAAAGGAATGCCATCCACAATCGCCAGGCGGAGGTGGGAGACCCCCCCCCCCCCCGCCTCCCTGGCGTAAATCATAGTGAACACCTCCCCAACCCTCCAATTTCAGGGTCATGGACCGGTCTCCGCCACAGTTAACGCTCAATAAAATCAATGATCCAGCCCCGGGATCCAGCACAAGTGAGAGAGTAAAGTCCACCACCTCCGGACCACAAGTAGAAAAGACTTCATTGTTGATCAAGCCACGAATACGTTGTAGACCTGCGTCGATTGAGGTAGTATCGTCGCACGATCGGTCTCAGATTAATTCCAGGGTATATCTACTTTGATCTGCCGAGGAGCCGAAGAAATGGCGGAGAAATTTGACTTTGTCTACCGTGATAATTTCAAGCAGTATATGAATTTAGAGCTGGAGAAACGACAAGCTTTCTACGATGACTGGGTCCAGAAAGGCGACTACGACAAGGTACCATCATTCAAATTCATATTCTCGGGGCAAGTCACCTATCGTAAGTCCGAATTTCGGACTAGGTGACTTGCCAAAAACACACCTTATTAAATTCACTCTCGCTGAACACAGCAAACATACTCCTGAATCATGAACACGATACGGGTGGCATGCGGTCAGACTAAACGGGCGGCGTGTTTGCAAGCTCACAACTCTTTGATTTTATTTCACGCATTGTCATTTAGCCATTTTGAATTCTTATTGTTTTAAGATAAGGAGAAATGGCTATGAAGTCTGTTGGTATGCTATTATATATTCTACGTGGACTCTCTCTGCAACATTGACGCCCCTAGATACGTTTAGACGCCTGGGCACAGATACTCCATGTTTGTCCTTTATTCAGGGGAAGAAGAGATTCGCAAATTTTCTCGTTAACGCTCTAAGGGTACGCAACGATGACAATTTCCACGTGTGAATAAATAATGATAATAATAATAATAATAATAATAATAATAACGATAATAATAACAATAACAATAATAATGATAGTAATAGTAATAATAATAATAATGATAATAATAAAATGGTTAATAAATAGGAGAGCATTACATATTTAGAATGGTGAGAGTCGTAGGCCTATTGTTCTATTTATTCGTTTCTACACAATATACTAGTACTTTCGCCAGCAGGATTTACTGCGTATTGGCAGTGCAAAAAAAGAAAAAAAAAGTATATAGTCAGTGAAAGGGAAACAGTGAGGCAGGCAAAAGATGGAATGATTGCGGTGATGCTATGATGGTTGGTATCTGTGCTTCTTGTTTGGGATAGGACGTCTTGGAGCAGGAATATTTCGGACCGAGACTCGTGGCGAAGAAGATGAACGAGGTACTGAACAACAAAGATGCCAAAATACTAGACGTTGGTGCGGGTACTGGACTTGTCGGAGAAGAGGTAATGATCTCCATGTACATCGTCTCAAATAATGACAAGAATGCGTTTAAGATTTGTCATTGTCATTGTATGCACGACGGTTTGTTTCTCTTACATCATCGCTCACATATTTGAGCTATCATCTAAGAGTCATTCCTAATTTCCAGCTTCTAACAGGATTTATCTATTGGTTTGGTTCATATAACTTAATAGAAATTTTCTTTTATTATGGGTGAATAACAACGGAATGTAGCTTGAGATAATGTACGAAGAGTAAAGAGGTTCAGATGCGAGAAAGAGAACGAAGAGAAATAGTCTAGCGGATATAGACCACATATAGGGTGAATCATGCACATTATGGTAAAAGCACCATACTTGGTACACATGTACATGATGCCAATACAAGTCATTTCTGATATGGAAGCCACTCTGATTCTGCCTGTGGCGGCCGTGGCGGCCATTTTTCAAAATGGCCGCCATGTGATATAGCAATGCTGTGTATTTTGGAAACTATAAGTCCGATTGTCGTGATTCTTGTACCAAAGTATAGGTTTTGAGGGTCAAGGATTCCAATAGAATAATTTTTGAAAGGATAAAACCATGGCAACCTACTTATTGGCGGCCATTTTGAAAAAATATGGCCACCATGCTAGATATAACATATCCTTAAAACGTATGGACAAAGGGTCATGACTCTGGTACCAACTTATATGTTTTGGGGGTCAAGGATTCTGATAAATTCAACTGTAAGTGAATATGAATCGTTTCATCCTACGTTTTGGCGGCCATTTTAATAAATATGGCTGCCATACAACAGATAATGAATATTGTATATCTTCGAACTCAAAAGATATATAATCCCGATTCAAGTGTAAAAGTATAGTTTTTGGGTGAAGGTTTTCAATATAATGATGTTTTAGCAAAGTGAATAGGTTCATCACATCCTTTGTTTTGGCGGCCATTTAATAAATATGGCCTCCCTCCAGTTAAACGTGGCTGCCGCTCTACATTCTATTCATATATCTTTAAAACCAATGGATGCATCTTCATGATTCTGGAACAAAAATATGTTTTTGAGATTCATTTATTTAAATGGATACATCTTTTCGTGTATACAACCATCGCATCCTATGTTTTGGCTGCCATTTTAAAACATGGCCACCGCAATATATACTTTACTGTACGTCTTTGAAACTAATTGGGGTCAATGATTTTAAACAAGCATTTGTTGATGAATAGAACTAACACATTTCGTTTTCATGTCCATTTTGATAAATATGACTGCTGCACTACATAGAGTATGCACACACATACACACACACACACACACATTATATACAGTGTGGCCTAGAATTAACGGAAACGCGAGTTTTCGCAAATATCTGCACATTTGCATTACTTTGATGCCAAAATGAATGACATAGAGTTGTAGAGAATTTATCTAGAAGAAGAATGACACCAAAATCCCTCGATTTGGTTGAGTAGTTTTCATTCTACAGATGTTTTTGTAAAGACGGGTCGAGCGTAAATTTCTTAGCTCAATTCAACAAATTTCAGCATCGAACAAAAGCCACTGCCTTGGGAGACTAACAAAGAATCGAGGCCGCACATCACAATGTGGAATGTTTGAATAGGATTATTGTCGAAAATAGACCTTCAATTGTTGAGTAGTCTCCGTTGCTGAGCTTTGATAAAATAAAGTAAGAAATTAATGATTAACAAAAACATGTCTAGAAAGAAAAGTACTCAACCAAATTGGACAATTTCGTTTTGGTTTTGAAAAAATATTCGTTTCCATTTTCTGAGGGGCCAACCTGTAGTGTATATATTATATATACACCCTCACTTGCCATATGTATTGTCCCATTGACAAGGATCGTTCACCTATTATTGGTAAATGAACCTCCTATGTTGTTGCGGCGTTTAGTTCTTTATTGTTCATTGATTGTTGTTGATTGACCATACCTCTATCACATTCACTATTCAAGTAGGTATTGAACATCACATAAGTACAATTGTTGCATACCTAGAATACTAAAGATAATTATGTTGAATATCAAAGGTAGAATAAAATGGTGAGAATGGAAAAGAAGACTTTCCCCCCAATTTTGGATGCATAGACAGGAGAGTACAATTAGTGTACTGTCATAGTTTCCAGCCACAAAGACATGATAATTGCAGTCTTATAAGACCTACTGATTTCTAAAGGTTTTTTTTCAGTTCTTGATCATTATTTCATAGGATGACCCTTGTCAAAACAGTTACACAACATTATAAGAAATCATATGAAGGAATCGAATTAGCTCTGACAATCCAAAACAATTATTGTTCCTGATCATCCATTGATGAGCGGTGATGAACGTGAATGCATATATAGATGCAGGTGCGCTTTAGAGAACTTCTTCAGTATTTCTACTGGTGCCGGTAAGTAAGATCGATTTACTGAATATTTTATTCTGCAGTTTTATCTTCCAATAATTATGAACCTAAAAATTTGTATTTCTTTGAGGTTTTCCTTAAATTCATAAATTAGCATAATTTTTCTTGTAAAGTGTAGTTTATATTTTGCTAGTAGACTCATGTGGAGCTGCAAATGACAATTAGATGTAAACCTATAAAGATGTATTGTATAATACCTATTATATTTGCCGGAGAGATGATGAACTACAACACCTAACCGCCTTAGGAGTTCCGCTCCGGATTTGGATAAGGTTTACTCCCTAGCCTTTGATTAACCAAAAAACTGCCCGCAAGGCAGCGGGAGACTCGTGGAGGGCGGGGACGTCTCTCTACCCGTACAGGACCAGAAGGACCTGCCCACTGCCACTATTTACTTTATCGTTTGATGTATGAGATTCACTGTAGTTATAAGTATCAGAACAGCCTGGTCAATCATGGATTTTATAGACATACATGTAGTGTGTTTACATTTGATGTAAGTGACCCAAGAAGTTTTAGAAGTTTTCTCACACTTAGTGTCATGTTTCCAAAGAAAACAGATATACCATATTGGTTGGAAACTATGATTTTCATTCCATAGTCCAGGGACCAGAGAAAGCGAGAGTCTATATTTCTAGAAAATGTATAATCTTGATTAAAATGTACTTCAGACATGAAATTGTGAAGATCATGTTTTTCACATACACTGTACACACAGAAATCCTATAAAGGAAGTTGAGCATATTTTCCAAAATGCTTACAAAGTTAAATATGCCCAGATGTTCCACATTAGAATACTTAAAATGAGTGAACAAGTAATTGTTGACCCCTAAAACAAACGTTTACACCAGAATCAATCCACAATGGGCATCCCGCTTTCATAACACTCGTACGCTATTTATTAAATGGCCGTCAAAACAAAGGATGTGATGAACCTATTCACTTTGCTAAAACATCATTATATTGAAAACCTTCACCCCAAAACTATACTTTTACACTTGAATCATGATTATATATCTTTTGAGTTCGAAGATATGCAATATTCATTATCTGTTGTATGACAGCCATATTTATTAAAATGGCCGCCAAAACGTAGGATGAAACGATTCATATTCACTTACAGTTGAATTTATCAGAATCCTTGACCCCCAAAACATATAAGTTGGTACCAGAGTCATGACCCTTTGTCCATACGTTTTAAGGATATGTTATATCCAGCATGGTGGCCATATTTTTTCAAAATGGCCGCCAATAAGTAGGTTGCCATGGTTTTATCCTCTCAAAAATTATTTTATTGGAATCCTTGACCCTCAAAACTTATAGTTTGGTACAAGAATCACGACAATCGGACTTATAGTTTCCAAAATACACAGCATTGCTATATCACATGGCGGCCATATTGAAAAATGGCCGCCACGGCCGCCAAAGGGAGAATCAGAGTGGCTTCCATATCAGAAATGACTTGTATTGGCATCATGTACATGTGTACCAAGTATGGTGCTTTTACCATAAAGTGCATGATTTTTTCTATATCCGCTGGACTAAAAGAGAGAAAACAGAACGTTTTATGTCCATGTAGCCGATCTGCTTACTGCCACATAGAACGTTAACGACTTTTCACGACATGAATGTAATTCTGTGACCTTACTGGATCCGTTTTGGTTTTTATCTATTCATTTATTTATTCATCTTTTTTGTTGTTTTATTTTTTACTTGTGTATGATTTGGTGTGTTTTTTATAAGACGTAACGTTTACACCTGAGATGGAATTATGGTAAAAAAAAACCACAAAAGTTTTTTTTTAACGCAATAACATGGAGTGATATACGCAGGGTCGTTTCCGCAGTGTCGGCACGGTTTCAATTGCGTCTTTTGATATTGGTCACTCTGTTAAAGGATATAGCGATACGATGTACCCATTTTTGTTCTTTTTTCTTTTTATTTCATTACTAGCTAAGCCAATTGGGGACCAGTCGTGAGTTATTACACATCTCGTCCACTTAATAATGTTAGAGCTGGGCAAGATTCAAGATTATCGCTGACGACCTGTTTGCACACACTGCTATATAGTAGAGGCTACTATGTAATCCCGTGAGATTTTCGTGCCAAAATTTATTTATTTTTTCGCTAACTTTGTCAAATTGGGGGTGCTGAATCCAAAAAACTTGGATTCCATTTTTTCTGACCACGTCTTCAGCCGCCATTTTGAATTTCAAAATGGCCGCCCTAGCAGACTGTATTTTGACCCATATTTCACAAAGTGAGCATTGTAGAAGCTTAAAATTTGGTGCAAAATGCATCGGTGTGATGTCAGACACTCTGATAATTCTTTGTCTGATATTGTGGATTGTTTTAATACAATTTGTAGGCTGCCATTTTGAAATTCAAAGTGGCTGCCATAGCAAGCTGTATTTTTACCCACATTTCATAAAGTAAGCATTGTAGAAACCTCAGACTTGGTGCAAAATACATCGTTATAATGTCAGACACTTTGATATATCATTTTCTGATATTGTGGCTTGCCTTGTAGAGTTTGTAGGGCGCCATCTTGAAATTCAAAATGGCCGCCATATCGTTTTTCCCCTATCTCAGTTTGCAATTATTGTAGAAGCATCAAAGTTTCACGAATGCACATGCTTGTGGTGTCCAACGGTCCAGTACAGCTGTTTCCTAATTGTGGATCACTTCATTTCATTTATTTCCACATTAAAAACAACAATCATTACATTTCAAGTCATAGTATAAACATATTCATTGTGGGGGACCAATTAAAGCCTTTCAGGCTTGTTGGGAATAGGCCCCAAAGTAAATACAAGACTTTCTCAACTTACAATAGGTACAAAATATATAGAACACAAATGGCGCACAATCAAAGCAGGATGAAGAAGGAAAAAAGAAAAGACTAAAGTACTGGCAGAATATACAAAACCATGTTGTTATTACATACGGAAAGTGCGTCTAAAATTGTTTCTGAACTGCTGTAATGATTTGCAGTTTTTCAGTTCCTTTGGTAAAGTATTCCACAAAATGGGACCTTGATAAAAAATTGTTGACTTGGCTAATTCGGTTCGGTAGAGGGGAGGATGAAAATTTTGTTGGTTTCTTGTATCATAAGAATGAATACTGCTGTTGAGATGAAAACATAGTTGTAAGGGGGCTGGTAATGCACCGAATAAATACTGTTGCATAAAAATTCCTGTTTGGAAGCAGATTATATCTTGAATTGGTAATATATTCATTTTTTGGAATAATGCAGAAGTTTGTGACAAATAATGTGAGTGAGTTATAATACGAATAGCTTTCTTTTGCAACAAATGAATACGTTTCACATTCTTTTTAGTTGAATGGCCCCAGACGAGAGTACAATAACTCAAATGAGAGGAAATGAAAGAATGATGTAACAATTTCAACACATGCTTAGGTAAAAATTTCAGTTTTCGCAATATACCAATATTTCTCGACAATGTGTTGCAGAGCATATTAACATGACTATTCAAAGACAATTTATCATCCAACATAACACCCAAAAACTTTATATTTGTTACACGTTTAATCATATCACTATTATAATATAAAACGAAATTATCAGTACACACACGAGTCCCAAATATCATAAAATTAGTTTTTCCAACTTTCAAAATTAACTTATTTGCCTGCATCCATGCATCTAATTTCTTCGATTCTATATTCATGTTGTCAAATAATAATGATAGATCATTGTTACGCATAAAAATATTTGTATCATCAGCAAACAATATATAATTTAACAATTGGGAACAGTTTGGTAAATCATTAATGTAAATCAAAAAGAGACGAGGGCCAAGAATGGAACCTTGCGGGACTCAACATTTTACAGCCTTATAATCCGATTAAAACCATCTACTACAGTATATTGCTGTCGATTATATAAATAACTTTCAAACCACTTTAAAGCCACACCCCGTATACCATAATGACTAAGCTTATGCAATAGAATATCATGATCAATAGAGTCAAAGGCTTTTGACAGGTCAATGAAGACAGATAAAGTAAATTCTTTGTTTTCAATCCCTTGGATGATATTTTGCATAAATTCTAATACTGCGGAAGAAGTGGAGTGCCCGTTTCTGAAACCATGCTGATTCGAAATGAGTGTATTGGAATCTTGAAGAAATGCGGTAACTCTATTGTAAATACATCTTTCAAATATCTTAGCAAATGTATTAAGAATAGATATGGGATGATAATTACTCATAATACTTCTATCACCTTTTTTTATATATTGGGATTACACGTGCAATTTTCATATTACTGTATTTGGGACTATACCAGTTGATAAACTTATATTGAAAATGTCACACAATGTTCTCACAATAAATGGTATAACTTGTTTCACAACCCGGATACTTATGAAATCAGATCCTGCACTAGTGTTATTTTTCATCTCAGAAACAATAGACAAAATTTCACCACATGTGATAGGCTTAAAGAATATTGATGAATACACAGGGGTGCTTAAGAAGGGTATAAACTCACCATCATCTTTAAAACCTTGATTCATTGACAAATTATGACCAATGGTTGAAAAATAATCATTGAACACATTTGAGATTTCAGCTTTATCTGTGACCAACTCATTGTCTATTTTTATTCCGTGTGAATTTAAATTTCTATTCTCATTATTTTTCTATGAGCCCATTTACACATTGCCATATTTTCCGAATATCATTCTTCTCAATATCAAATTTATCAGAATAATATCTACATTTTGCTTTTTTCAACTCTTTCGTAACATAATTTCTGAATTGCTTATAAACATTTCTACGGTATTGAGTTGGGTTTCTCAAATACTTCTTTATACAAAGCAGATCTTTTCCGACATAACTTCTGCAAGTGAAAAGTCATCCAAACTTTCTTATTCTTCCTTTTACATTTACGTTCCTTTAATGGAAAACACTTATTATATATATCTGTTATCTCTTGCACATAATTATCATAAGATTCATTCACATCATTTGTGATCTCTACTGATATACACTGACTTTCAACACAAAATTTATGAAGAGTTTCATTGTTTATGCATCTTGTGCTAAAACAAATTTCAGAGTCATCCTTTGGAGGTAACAATTCAGCCATAATGACAAAGACCGGCAGGTGGTCACTGACGTCACAAACAAGTATTCCAGGTGTATAATAAGTATCTGTATTGAGGAATATATTGTCTAAAGTAGTTCTACTTTCGTTTGTAATACGAGTTGGGGAGCTTATGACTGGATAAAATGAAAAACATGACATACAATCAAAAAAGGCATCAACACTTGGGTTTTGAGTAATTTGAGATAAGTCAATATTGAAATCTCCCATAATACAGCAATCAAACTTATGAATATCAATTTCATCAAACACTTGCATTATTTCTTCAACAAAGCCATGAATGGAAGCATGTGGTGGACGATAAATTATTCCAATTAACCTGTTCTTGCCTTTACGTGGTATTTCTATGAATAAACATTCAAAATTATTGTACTCTCTAGTCAAATCTAGTCTCACAACATTGTCACAAATGTACACACTAGTAGTTATGTACATGTATGATGTACTGTATGCATGGTTGTTTTAATGTGTATGCACACAGGTTGACCAGATTAATGGAGAACATTCTATGTGGTATAGATATAGTACATACAGGCTGACCAGATCAGTGGAGAATTTTCTATAGGTGGTATACAATGTAGCTATACAGTACATGCATGTAACAGGAAAAACATTATAGCTCACTCAATCTAGAATGATTTCACCCATTCCAGAATGTTCTGGGAAGTGCTTACATGTTTGGTTGAGTGAGGCACTGTCCCTGTAGCCAAATGTGATTGGTAGTTAATTTTGGCAATGATGTTATGCAGTGAGTCATCCAGGATTCCTGGAACTTAGATTTGCCAGTATGTTCAGGTGTGTGGCCCCAGGTTGGAGAGAGTTACAGAATGTGCTAGAAAGGGGTGAATGGATAGTATATAAGCCAGATAAATTCTGCAGTAGGTAGAGTACCCAACACCTCTGCTCTGAGAGTTACGTCACTTCTGGCTCTGAAGCGACTTGTTATAGTCAGTCCTGTGTTACCTGCTGACCTGTTATGTTTATGGAGATAAGGCCTGGGAGACATTTTGCTTGCAGATAATTAATTTGCCTGCATTGGAGATAGACTCCATTTTTGTGTCAATGGACATTGCTACGGAAAAGCTGTGACGGGCTGGATTCCTAGCTGAACATTATTGAGCGAATCATCATTCAACGCATCGACTGGACGTGGTCGTTGGATTCTGCACATTTCGCTGTGAACATTATACCGTGGATCTATTGTGGACATATACCCTGGATTTATAACGCGGACTATTGTAACCTGTGCCTCTGGATTTACGTCGAAGGAATCATTCATCGGTGCATCGCGGATCATTCATTTGTGCATCAAGCATCGTATTTGGATACTACCAGGGAATTATAAGGACCTCATGATTTAACAGTTAGCTGCAATACGTGTAAGTGATTCCACTACTGACTTATTGTCCCCGCCGAACGAGTTCGAGCAGGGGACTATGAAACGGGCTCCGTACGTGTGTGTGTCCGTGTGTCTGTCCGTCCGTCTGTCTGTCTGTCTGTGCGTCCGTGTGTGATCAAAATGTTCAATTTGCTACTTCTCTGTCATTTATGAGCCAATTTTGATTCTGTTTGCTTTATATGATAGCACTACATGGGAGCTTTGAAACTTCTACACAGAATTTCAGTTGTGACCTTTGACCTTGACCTTTGACCTATATTGTACATTTTGCTTCAAAATGCTACTCCTTCGCCATTTCTAACCCGATTTCGATTCC
Source organism: Diadema antillarum (assembly GCF_040938485.1). Lineage (NCBI taxonomy): Eukaryota > Metazoa > Echinodermata > Echinoidea > Diadematoida > Diadematidae > Diadema > Diadema antillarum. The sequence continues at coordinate 890,844 of NW_027271053.1, forward strand.
GTTTGCTTTATGTGATGGCACTAGGTGAGGGCTTCAAAACTGCTACACAGAATTTTGACCTTTGACTTCTTTGACCTTTGACCTTGATTTTTGACCTTTATTGTACATTGGCTACAAAATGCTACTCCTTCGCCATTTCTAACCCGATTTCGATTCCGTTTGCTTCATGTGAAGGCACTAGGTGAGGGCTTCAAAACTTCTACACAGAATTTTGACCTTTGACTTCTTTGACCTTTGACCTTGATTTTTGACCTGCATTGTACATTTTGCTACAAAATGCTAAGTAAACACTCCTTTGCCATTTCTAACCCAATTTCATTTCCATTTGCTTTATGTGATGGCACTACAGTCTAGGTGAGGGCTTCAAAACTTCTACACAGAATTTTGACCCTTGACTTCTTTGACCTTTGACCTTGATTTTTGACCTATATTGTACATTGGCTACAAAATGCTCCTCCTTTGCCATTTTCTAACCCGATTTCGATTCCGTTCTCTTTATGTGATGGCACTAGGTGAGGGCTTCAAAACTTCTACACAGAATTTTGACCTTTGACTTCTTTGACCTTTGACCTTGATTTTTGACCTATATTGTACATTGGCTACAAAATGCTACTCCTTCGCCATTTCTAACCCGATTTCGATTCCGTTTGCTTTTTGTGATGGCACTAGGTGAGGGCTTCAAAACTTCTACACAGAATTTTGACCGTTGACTTCTTTGACCTTTGACCTTGATTTTTGACCTATATTGTACATTGGCTACAAAATGCTACTCCTTTGCCATTTCTATCCCGATTTCGATTCCGTTTGCTTTTTGTGATGGCACTAGGTGAGGGCTTCAAAACTTCTACACAGAATTTTGACTTTGACTTCTTTGACCTTTGACCTTGATTTTTTACCGATATTGTACATTTTGCTACTAAATGCTACTTCCGGCGGGGACATATTTTACGCACCGCGTAATTTCTACTTTTCCTTGTATTTGTTTTTAATGATCATTATTGTACTGATGTGAAAACCGATTACGAGTCTGTGCCCAAAATATCACCGTTAATAAACCGCCTGAACATTAGTTGATTGTTTCTTTTATGCGATCATTCTCAGAGCGATTTTGGTCGTAACAAAATATCGAACAGATTTAAGGATATACACTCCTGTTCCACCTCCTCGTCCATGAATTCTATCATTATTTTCAAAAGCATAGTCTTGCAGTTGATACATTTGTAGAGGAGATGACTTTGTTAACCATGTTTCTGTCAATCCTATTATTTCAAATTTATATTTCAAAGTACTGATATATGACTCAAAACTCTCAATTTTTTTTTGCAATACTACGGCAATTAAAATGAACAAAAGAGTGGTGCTGATATAACTGATCAAATTTATGATTACATTCATTCATAGTATAATACTGTTTATATACATTTTCATCCAAATCTTTATTTTTCAATAATTCTAAAAGATCAGAATTGTGAGTGTTATACTGTTTGTAATCGCTTGTGACATACTCAAAGAATGAAGCACATATATCATAACACTCTTCATTTTCTGCGGTATGATTAAATGGAAAAATATTACCAACACAACTAATGCAAATTAATCTTTCTTTACTTTTATCACTCGAAAATTCAGATAAGCTCAGATTCAACAATCCTTCATCAAAAAATGAATCCCAGTTATAACATAAAAAGGTTGTCATGGTGGAGGTTCCATATCCTTAACATGGAGTATTCTGATCCCACGCAAATACATTGTGTACCGTGGCGCACAAAGAAATGGTAGAATGTACTATATGTGCCAGAGTATAGAGAAGAAGTAGGGATAGGACAATGAGATATATCAACGGAGACATCAAGATTCATACCAGAAATTAAAATACCACAAAACAGTAAACATCTGTACAATACAGGTGAGGAGATAGCATTTAAAAGCAACATTGCAATCAAAATAGCAATTGGTTTTGCTCGTTGAAGAACATACATTTCAAGGGTAACATAATTATTGCATAAAATGAATGTATAAGCACAAAGCCTACAACATTCAAACATTATATTTATACCAACACAGTTTCTTCTCTAATTATCTAAGGTATCATAATTGTGATAATATCTGACAAACATACATAGATTACAATTTACGCAAGTCTTCTTCACTGTTGATCTCTCTTGTGATGGACTTCCCCCAGTTGCCGGCAGTAATGCGATGACACGTCCATTTGAGGTCCATGCTTGAGAGACTTTTGGGTGCCCACGCGTCTGCTTGAAGAGTCTTTGGTTTTTCAGGGTAAGGTCCTCCACGATGATGATTCCCGATCCCTTGAGCACTTTTCGTTTTCGGAGGATTTCACTGCGCTTCCCGTATGATGCGAGCTTGACAATTATGGGGCGAGGTGCGGTTGGTCGAGGCTGGTTAGGGGGGGGGGGGGTCGTTGTATGTTGAGAAGTTGTAGATTGTCTTCCTGTCCTGTGAGACCTGTCGATATCGTTGACATCGAAGGTGATACCCAGTTTGGCTGACATTACATTGCAAATCACAGCGTCTGTGTCTTCATCTCTTTAGATAGGCCACCATGTTGAAATTCAAGATGGCCGCCATAGACGATATAATTATAATACTGTGGTAAGCGCCTTAGGTGAATATGCCAAAATTGTCCTAGTTAGACTGAATTCATTTCCAGTTCACGCAGAATGACAGCCATCTCTCAATTCAAAATAGCCGCCAGAAATTCAAGATGTAAGGATGAGGTTCTAATTACGTCAGCAAGAGATGCTGAGGGGCAAAAACTGCGTAAGGGGGAGGGGGCATACCACTGTCCGATAGTGTGGGCAAGCGTGTAAGCGTTACATCCCGTATAGCAAAAAACAAAAACAAAAACAAAAAACAAAAAACCGCTAAAACGGTTCGTTTTTGCCTCTCGGGCAACACGCTATTTTGCGTTGTGGAACCTCGTTAATGATTATGTTTAATCCCAATCAATGAATATTTGTACAAAAGCAAGCATTGATGCAATTACGAAGGTGATCTTCAAAAACTTGATGCTGCCTCAAGAGAATGAAGACAAACAAGGAAAAGTCTCGCAATGGCAAGAAATGCGATAGCATTTCTTGCCATTGCGAGACTTTTCCTTGTCATGTCTCGCAATGGCAAGAAATGCGATAGCATTTCTTGCCATTGCGAGACTTTTCCTTGTCATGAATTGATAATTGAAGATGACCCACTAAAGGGCAATCAGGGAACAGCCTACTTATTCCTTCTTCATTTTGTGTTATTCCAGAAATATATCAAGCAAATCTTAAGTTTAGTGGGTCATCTTCAATTATCAATTCATGACTCTGAATGGGTCATATCTGACCATATTCCTTGTCATTTCTGACCCTGAACAGTGTATGACCCAAACGGACCCAGTTCCGGGTCAGTTCTGACTCGGATGTTTTTAGAGTGTATGGTCACCCTACCAGGCACCCCATTCACAAGCTTGTTTGTTGGCCATAAACTGAAACACTTAAGGTTTGCTTGATATATTTCTGGAATAACACAGAATGAAGAAGGAATAAGTAGGCTTTTCCCTGATTGCCCTTTAGTGGGTCATCTTCAATTATCAATTCATGACTCTGAATGGGTCATATCTGACCCTATTCCTTGTCATTTCTGACCCGGAACAGTGTATGACCCCAACGGACCCAGTTCCGGGTCAGTTCTGACCCGGATGTTTTTAGAGTGTATGGTCACCCTACCAGGCACCCCATTCACAAGCTTGTTTGTTGGCCATAAATTGAAACACTTAAGGTTTGCTTGATATATTTCTGGAATAACACAGAATGAAGAAGGAATAAGTAGGCTTTTCCCTGATTGCCCTTTAGTGGGTCATCTTCAATTATCAAGACTTCCAAGATGCTTACTGCTGTACAGCCAATGATTCTAAAATTACAAAGGAGTAATGATAGCTCTGTTCTGTGGCGCTTGCATCCATCAGAATTCTTCCACAACTTAGAAGATCGTCACACGAGGGTAATGTAAGAAATTGTCACTGCCTTGAAGCTGATGAATATGGTGTTTGGCAGTCAGGTATCAGAAACATTCAAGGGAGATACTCTAGAAAGAGATGAAAAGGGCAGTTTTAATGTTCTGTTCTAAGAATTTGTATCTGAGAGAATTAGAATATATCAATCTCTGGATTATTGTGAGAAAGGCCAGACATATTCAGCTCGTGCAAAAAAAAAAAAAAAAAAAAAAAAAAAAACACCATGAAAGATTGGATCCAAAGCCATTAAGCTTAAGGGACGACCAATTCTTCATAACATTTCTAGTGGTTCTAGTACAGCCTGATAGACTTGTCATTATCCAGTCATTTCTGAACGATACAATTATTGAAAGGTATAGTTCTAAGCAATTCCACAATCACTCTTCATCTCATTGTTTCATGGCCTTCTCGTCATTCCTACCCATGCCTTAGAAACTCACAAAACTGAGCCAAATAATCAGCCTGAAAGTTGAAATACTGAGCAGTCAATTCCATCTGACACAGAGACCACATCATGGAAAGAAAATAAAAGAGTTCATCAAAGATGCCAAAGGAATTACTGTCACCCGTCACTCACAACAGATAGCCTCATACCATGATATGTATTAGAGCAACAGGAAAATCAGAGATATTGATGATTATTACGTAGACTCTAACATTTCAATCATCCTGATGGATCTTGGTGGTTTGCTTCACTTACTGCATTGCACGTTGTCTGCTCCATCACTGGAAAATAAATGATAAAGGTACAATTGACAATTTTGAGAGATTATGCTCAGCAGTTTGTTGCGAAAAAACAGGAACAACTAAAGGTCTGCTTTTTCATGCCTTTCATGTGCTGGCTGAAGTTAGAAAATTTGAGGATGTCTCCAAGAGCAGATGGACCAAGAAGTATCTAGACCTTGAATCATGCAGAATGTGCTATGACACAGTCTGTGCCGCCAGAAGTTTGGCGTGGATGACTTCAATCAGGACAATTTCCTGCATTACCCTCGTAGAGACTTAATACAATATATCCAGAGAACGAACCTCGTAAACTCTCACAACCTAATTTGTGCCTCTAATACTTATGAATATGATATATTAGATTGTAGATATTTCCAAAGGGTATGCATAAATGGTTCAATTATTATAAAATGCTTCGAGCTTCCTACACCAACGGTAGACACAAAATTCATTACCATGCTAAAGAGCAAGAAATGCAAAAGTCATTATTTCTGGAAGAATTTAGAACTAATTCTCCCCTGTGTACAGCTTTAGAGTGTTGTTTCTTTAAAAACATGTGCAGGGAATGAGTCTAGAAAACATTCAATTATCTAAGTTACTATCCCATGAATTATTAGAGTATATAGGGCTAATATCGTAAGTTCTTACAACCAAATTGTCTAAATGGGGCATTATTTAGTCCATCAGACACAGGTTTTTTGAAAGTCATTCGTTTTTAACATCAAAATCACATGACTTCCCATTCACAAATTTTACCCAAACGCTATGCTTTTAAAGGAATGTTTCACATGGCAGCCTTTTTGCATTTCAACACTACAGTGTACCTACAGGACAGGAAACACTTCCGCTCACGCAATATTCAATGAAGTGATTGACTTAAACATGATCGTTTCACCATGCTTGGGTCATTACAGATCTTACAGCACCAAATATGGTCAAAACACTTCGTGAATTTCAAGAATGGCGACCAATACAAATAATCTAATATTACAGAATGTATAGGCCCTATGTGTGTGGATGTGTTTTAAAGAATGTACACTGTACACCACCATAAACATTGATATGTCTAAAAGTTGCTTGTAACCAGAGATATTAGCTGAAAAGCAGCCATTTTGAATTTTAAGAAGGCAGCCTTGAAAGTGATCTGCAATTTTAGGGATGAAAAAAGTGCATCTGAATGTTCAACATCATGAGCCCGGTTTATGCCCGAAATGTGAACTGTCTGTATTGCGTACAACATGAGATATGGGTCAAAATATACATTCAGTTATGGCGACCATTTTGAATTTCAAGATGGCCACCTTTGATATCAAAATGAACCATCGTTTCAGAAAAAGTATTTCAGAATGTCTGACAACATATGCATGCTCTCTGCCCCAAATTAGAACCTTACACAATGCATAGGATGTGAGATATCGGTCCAATTACATTTGTTGTGGTAGCCATTTTGAAATGCAAGATGGCCGCTAAGGAAAATGATCCATCAGCGAATAAAAGAATGTACATACTAGCATGACTGACATCATATGCATGCTTTTTGCCCCAAATTTATAGTCTACATAATGCTTACAACCTGAGATATGGGCATAGGCGCCGGAAGTCGGGGGGGGGGGGGGGCGCCCCCCCCCCCCCCCAATCCAAAAAGTGGGGACAAAACGCATTTTTGCCCCCCCCCCCAAAAAAAAAAATAAATAAATAAATAAATAAAAAAAATAAATAAATAAGAAATAGATAAATAAGAATAAATAAAATAAAATAAATAAATAAATAAATATATATATAAATATATATATATATATATATATATATATAAGTGAAATACAAATAGAGAAATTTATTAGCTAAGACTAGTAATTCTAACTCATAAATGTTTAGACATTCATTTTTCGTTGCGTATGAGCAGATTATCTCAACCGCATTCAACGGTAACCGTTGCAGTTTTTAGAGGCCTTTGGCTATGGAAAATCGTGTAAATATCAAAATGTTAGCTTTAAGCACTGGCGGATTTAGAGGCGGGCACAACTGGCCCATGCCAACCCTCCTTTTGAAGCAACCGCCCCCCCCCCCCCTTCTTAATTTCCAAAGCGAAAAAATATAGCTACAAACGGAAGTTTTTGGACTGCAAAATGTCAAAATTTTCAAACTCGCTCGCTCCGCTCGCTCGCATTCAATCGCTATGCCATTCTCCTGATGTTGCTGCCAGTCATTGCCAGCAGTTGCCAGCAGTTGCCGGTAATTGCCAGCAATTGCCAGCAATTGCCAGCAGTAGGCCTATAGCTACAAACGGCAGTTTTTATACTCTAAAATGTCAAAATTTTCAAGCTCGCTCGCATTTAATCGTTATGCCATTGTAAAAGAGAATGTTACTGCCAGTAATTGCCAGCAGTTGCGCCTGGGCCGCCGCCCCCCCCCCCCCTTAATTTCCAAAGCGAAAAAAAAAAATATATAGCTACAAACGGCAGTTTGGGGACTGTAAAATATCCAAATTTTCAGGCTCGCTCGCTTTGCTCGCTCGCATTTAATCGTTATGCCATTCTCCTAACGTTGCTGCCAGTAATTGCCAGCAGTTGAGCCCAGTGCGCCTCCCCCTTGATTTCCAAAGCGAAAAACATAGCTACAAACGGCAGTTTTTGGGCTGTAGAATGTCAAAATTTTCAAGCTCGCTCGCTTCGCTCGCTCGCATTCAATCGTTATGCCATTCTCCTAATGTTGCTGCCAGTAATTGCCAGCAGTTGCGCCCGGTGCGCCCCCCTTAATTTCCAAAGCGAAAGATATAACTACAAACGGCAGTTTTGGGACTGTAAAATGTCAAAATTTTCAAGCTCGCTCGCTCCGCTCGCTCGCATTTTATTGTTATGCAATTCTCCTGATGTTGTTGACAGTGCTTGTCGTTTCACACCGTCATTCCATAATCCGTGTAAGGAAAACTTACAATGTTGCTCAATGACTGCGTTGTTGAATGTATCACATTCCGTGATGTATTGTAGTCCCATTAAGTTTGCAGACTGACAGCGCACGCACACACGCACAAGCATACACACCCTCAAAATTACTTTTCCACAAGGTGCACCCCCAATGTCTCGACCCACGGTACGCCATTGTACATACATATAATTATACATATATATATATGTGTGTGTGTGCGTGTGTGTGTGTATGTGTATATTGTGTAACATATGTATGGTCTAGATATCGTGCATGAGCCCCCTCCAATATTTGCCCCCCCCCCCCCCCCCCCCCAATCCAAAACTGCTTCCGGCGCGCCTGGATATGGGTAAAAATATATTTAGCTATGGCGGCCATTTTGAATTTCAAGATGGCTGCGTAGAAATTGTAGCAAAGCTATCTACAATATTAGAAAATGGTGTATCAGAATGTCTGACATCACAAACATGTTTTTTTCATCAAATCTGAACCTTCTATGATGCTCACATTATGAGAATTGTTTCAAAATACAGTTTGCTATGGCGGCCATTTTGAAATTCAAAATGGCGACTGAAGACATGGTCAAAAAAAGTGGAACCAAAGTTTTTTGGATTCAGCACCCCCAAATTGACCAAGTTAGCTAAAAAAAGAATCAATTTTGGCACGAAAATCTCACGGGACCCAATATTTCGACATAGTAGACTGTACTAATACGTCAAGAACATTTCGAGGAGTGGAGTTTTATTTCTATAAGATTGCGCTGTATGTTATAGTCATGCATGTAAGCAGATAAGTATTATGTAATATTATTGTGAATTAAGTTGTAAATCATGTGAGTTCTATGATATAAAGCAGCCGTATCAACCTTCTTCGGATTGTTATTTGATATTTGAACAGTTAAACATCTAAAGGCGCGGGGGGGGGGGGGGGTGGTTAGAGTGTGAGATTGTGAATGCGCTCATAACGTTGCGCTTCTACACGTGACACTTAGCTCCTTATATCTTCACTTCACACTGTCTTGTCTGGAAGATAGTAACAAAGTCACTGCAAGATTAACTTCCATGTAAAATCTTCTGCTCGCCTGAATTCAACTTTTTCCGGGAGTCAAGGTGCCCTATCTCGAACGTGGATCTGACTAAATACACATGAAACAGTTTATGTTCGCTTTGAACATAAAAGGGGGCAATATTTCTTTAGAAAAGATCACCCACCCGGCACATGCACCAAAAAATCGCTGAATAAGGCTGCAGACAAGGTTATAACATGTGCGTGAGCTGTATAATTAGCAATCATAAGACAATTCGGGAAAAGAAATAAGGACCATACAGAACGTCAGACACCCACTCCTGCAAGACAATAATAATGATAAAAAATGAACTCTTCATGAACATTTACGTTGTTTACAAGGGAAACAACAATACAGCTGTAAGTTACGCAAGAACCAGAAGAAGAGTATCTTATAGGAAACACATGCATGGCACAAAGGTTAATGAGGCTCTGCAATTGTGTTTGCCCGATATACCATTGTGTATTAAATCATTCAAAAAGTTATGCCAGACAGAACGAGCGCAATTAAAAGCTGTCTCCAGTCGACAACACAAGGAACAACGTGGGATGATTTCAATTCTGCTGTAATACACCGCAGCTAGTATTCAATTTGCTAACCGCTATATGCATGATCATTTTTTCCCTTTCTTGTCTTTCGTCACTTTTTTCATTGGTTCTTTGCCACTCAAGAAGGGAAAACGTACACCCAAAGCCCCGTCGGCAGAACGTTTCACGAGGGCTGGAAGGTCGAGATTGTATTGAGATTGTGAGTTGTGCTGTATATAGAAGTCTGCTGTTATATATTTTAAGGGTTTAGGAATGTTAATGCATTTATTCATTTATTAAAAAAAAAAAACTATCGTGTTATACCGGTCCCTCCCAAACTGATTTCATTTTATTTCATGCACTATTCGATGAAGATATTCATGTAAAAATAATCGAATATCGCCTTATGTATGGAGATAGACAATATTAAGATAAATAGATATGGATCATACTTGTGATCGACAGATAGACAGATAGAAAGATAGAAAAAGCACAAAGGTCAGAATGCAATACGACTCTTTTTAGAGAAGAAAAATGTTTCATACATTGTAAGTATTGTGTTCTCAAAAAATTGCTAATATTGGTGACAACAACATATTTCTTTTTAAATCAGACAATGTAATGGTGTCTCCCTTTTCACCTGTGTTTAAAACTAAACGCGACTTCCTTTTGCTGAAACAGGAATAAAACTCTCTTTGTATCTCTCTATGTATCATTCCAATGCCATGTGATTTTTACAAGGTGGTGGGCGGGTAAAGGGATTGTATCGTTACTGAATTCTCGACCCAAAATATTATTTCACAATGGATATGATCATTGATGATTGTGAAGAAACCTATATACAGTAGTGTTGTGACGTGATGGCATCCACAATGTTTGGTATTTCGCATTTGTGTTTCCGAGCATTATTCTTGTTTTGTGAATTTGACATTTCGTAACTATCTTATGATGTGTCCGTTGTAAATGAATCCTTAAGGGATGGTATAGTTTTGGGTGAGACCTGGCTTTAGGTTCTAGCTTTTTTGGTGAGAATGACAAACCTTACGAAATATGATAGAGTATGTAATTCCAAGAGGAATTCAACGTTTTTTAATGATTTTTTTTGTTGTTGAAATAGCTGAGATTTCCAAAACAAGAAATACTAATAAAAAGTGGACCTACTTTATAGGATCTCTTTATTTTACTTGTTTTTGGATATCTCAGCCGTTTCAAAACAACTTTCCATCAAATAAACTTTGAGGTCCTCCTAGAATGGTATGCTCTGTAACATTTCATAAGTGGTTTTTCAGTATCTTGCAAACAGTTATCAAATGCTCAATTTTCATCCCCACTAATACTATACCATCCCTTTTACTATTCTCCTTAAAGATTCCCTGCAATCCAGATGTTTAAATGCTTCTTGGTCTATGCACAACCAAATCACTATATATGTCATAAAAATATGCTTCACATATCTTTAAACATTTTTCTTACTTTTTAAAGCACCGTGCTAAGTTCTGCCTCATAAAAAAAATCCTTCAGATCATCTTTATTCATATTGGAGCTGTGATATCCTCCGGTGACACTCGAGCGGAACAACACACACAGTTACATACATATGCCCCATAAGGAATGCCATTCATTGCTAATAGTATTACCTTATAATCGTTGGTAATAACAATGTATGTTAAAGGGACTGTACAGAGCGTATATAAAAAAAAAGGTAATCCAACTTTGGAGGGCTGCCATTTCTTAAATGTCAGTTATGAAGAGCACAATGTTAGTTGTCGGGAAAGAAGAACTCTTCCTCTTTCCATTAATACCTAATTATGTTGACTATTGTCATGCATGACTGAGCACATGGACTTTAAAGACAACAATGACAAATTGCACTTTTTCCAAGTTGGCGTGTTAATGTGAAGGAACAATGCATGTCTGACTGCATGGATGAGATCTGTCAATGAAAGTGGTCAAATCATCAGGCCAGTCTGCACGACTGCAGATTCGTGTTTTAGGGTTTCTTCTAACATTTTATGGTTCATAATCATCAACATGGTCACATTGTCGATATTTTTTCCTTCCCATTATGGCGAAACCATTACCCATTTTACTCTCTTCATATTCAAGACATGGTTTGCCACTGGGTTGAATTTGAACAGAGAAAAATGGATTGTGTGGGTTGGCCTCTGTGGGAGCGACCAAGTTATCGGACAAAAGGTTTAAGCCCTCAAAATCATGAGAATTGTGCAAAATTTGACTAAAGTATGAAACTTTTACCAGTGTTAGTACATACCATAAGATTCATTTTAAGACCGGGAGGTAAGTCTGATTTGACCTCTGATGACCTCCAGAGGTCAAGGAATTTTGAATATCAGAATATTGATGTTTGGAGGCATTTGTGAATGATAGGCTTAGATCTTGGTTACGCTGCACTAAATATGCAATTGTACTACAAATCTTCTGATTCCACAGGACATTGACAGGTTTCTACCTTTGTCCTCTGATGACCTTTAGAGGTCAATGACCTCAAAATACCATAATATTGATCTGTGATGTTGTTAGTTAATGATAAACATGGTTAAGATGTGCAAAACAAGCATATCTGTTTTGCAATGAAACTGTCTTCATATTCCAAAGAGCTAGCAAAGACAGGTTTCTAACTCTGACCTCTGGTGACCTTTTAGAGGTCAATGACCTCAAAATATCATAATATTGATCTGTAGTGTCATTAGTTAATGATAAACATTGTTAAGATGTACAAAACAAGCATACCTGTTTTACAAAAAATTGTCTTCATATTCCAAAGAGCACCGATAGGGATATACCTTTGACCTCTGGTGACCTTTAGAGGATGTAAAAAACAAACACAATTGTAGCCCAGATGGCTCCTAGCACATGTTTATGATAAAGAATAAAATAGAATAGAATAGAATAGAATAGGATAGAGAGTAAAAGAAAACAGGACACGGCAATCGTTTTCCCAGACACCCTGTGAGGTCAATTATGCTCAGTCTTTTCCCCTTCTTGGAGTTTATGAAACCGTTTATCTTCCTTCCAGCCATTTCCTTTCTCTTTTTGTGTGTGTGTTCAAAACCACCTATTCCAGGAAAAGTCTATGGTCGTAGGAATTTATGAGTTTGATGTTGGCTACTTTCCCCGCTAGTGGTCAGCACTCTCCATCCCCAAAGCCCCGCGCCAAATTACGGGGAATGACGTGATGACGTGTTTTTGCCTTCTGATCCCCAAACATAAATGACCCTCTGAGCTGGAAGGTGCCCTCCTGCCAGAATTTATCCCTCTATTTTAGCATTTATTGTTTAGTGGAGTGGGTCAAATAGGAACTCCAAAGACAAATTCAGGGATAATGACCCAAAACAAAGATGACGTTGGTTGCCATATAGACACTAATATCCATTTGGTTTATCATTTTGATATCCAAGAAACAAAGTCTTTACCAGTGGTTACAGAGAACATGTTAGTGAATGAAGAGACTAAAAGACAGTGGGCGAGTTAATCAGAAATTGAGATGAATCATTGAAAATTGAGTTTTCACAGAAACGAATAGGAGGAGCAAATTGAACATTTGACCAGTAAGGACTTAATTTCTAGCGAACACCAACCCCAATATAAGATTGAGCCAATGAAATGCTTTAGGGAAAGGCAGTTTGTAAGTAAATTAGTTATAAAAAAAAAATGTCTCAGCCGAAAAATCAGTTAGAGTGGCAAGCACAGTGGGAGCGGCTTCACACTATGTAGTGAAGCAAAGGCTGCAGAGTATTTTGGAATTTTGAGGAACTTTGAGAATAGTTGGAGACCACGGAGATAAAGTCAGGAATTCCCCTTCTTGGTACATCATGCAGCAGGACATTAGGAAAAACTATGAGTCACGATAAGACAAAACTTTGGTTTACGCCAATTTGGAGTGCAATTACAAACTGGTGTCATCGGAGATGTTGAAGCGCACTGTCAGACTGATACAAAGTGGAGAGTGATGGTGACGAAGAGAATACTGACAGCGTGACGGCAGACCGCTCAACGGACGGCCCAGTCACACTGACGAGATCAACCATGACATGCAGACGAGGACCTCATTAGTCGACCGAGAGTAATCATTTAAGAGGAATGACTTTAATTTACGTTTAAAGATATTTCAAGAGATGTAGTAGTCTGATATGTTAAGGGGAAAATCATTCTACACTGTACTGCTTGCAGTCTTGTGAACATACTTGTATCTTTAGCGAAAACTGTTCGAGTACGTGGACAGTGATAAGTAGGCCCCTATAAATCACTCTGTCGAGTAAATTATATATGAACCAAATTGCTTCTTTTGAACATTTATTGTATTGAAAAGTTCTTGGTAATTCTTTTCCAGGCAAAATTTGTACATGAAAATTCCGATGTTAAAAGCATGTGATGGGAAATGTAAACAGTATGTGCGAATGCTTCTACTCTCTAAAAAAAAAAATCGAGTGAAAATATTCACTCTTAAATGAGTGAATACAAAAAAGAGTGAAATTAGAGTGAAATTGGAGTGAATTTTGAGTGAAAATGTTCATTTTCACTCATTTTAGAGTGACGTCAGGGATCACTCCAAAATCTTCGAGTGATCCCTGAGGTCACTCCAAAATGAGTGAAAATGAACATTTTCACTCAAAATTCACTCCAATTTCACTCTAATTTCACTTTTTTTTGTTTTCACTCCTTTAAGAGTGAATATTTTCACTCGATTTTTTTAGAGAGTATGTTTCCTGCTAAACTTGTTTGTTAGTGGGGAAAAGAAAAGAAAAGAGAAGAGAAGTCTCGCTCTACCACGTCTATACATACCACAATGCCTACGGATAACTTTGTTTCACATTGTTAGTTGGGGGAAAGAAAAGAAAAGAAAAGAGAAATCTCGCTTCATGAGAGATGTTCAGATCCCGCTCGACACCACAACGCCTTCTGATGTCTGGGCTGAAGGTGGGTTTGAATGTCCGAAAGGGCCGATAGAGCACCAACAGTAAGTGCAGATTAATTGGCACGCTATCTTTTGAAGAGAAACAATACTTTGTTTCACACAATATGATAGCAGAAAGACAACTGATAATCATCCGCTCATGTGAAATCAAGCAGAAGTTTTTCAAAACAGTTCAAGAGGCATCTTGGTGAGTTGTACAGTCTGTTAAACATGCCAATATACTGTGAAAAACAAATTGAAGGCCACCTGCAATAGGCCACCTGCAATACAGCCTCGCATTTTTCGACATCACAAAAACTTTGATCAACATGTTCCATACTCTTGATGGGGAGGGAAAATAAGAAACAACAACATTGCAAGATTGATGCATTTCTGCCAAGACAACAGACAGGAACTGATTCCACGTAAAATACAGAAACATGTATTTTGATTTTTCCATGCATTTTTCCCATATCATTACACACAATCATTACACACGTACAATGTATACTTGATATGGTGTTCAGCTCACTGTGTGCAGACTGAGTACGACCCGATAATTCAGAACCTCTGCCTGAGAAAGGATTGTAGCCTATCCCGTGAGTCAAAAAGAAGCTTTCTTATCATCTCGTGCATCCTGTACTCTATGTGCAATGCTCTCATCATAGATACAAGCTTGCCTTCACCCTAACTGTTTAGATATTGCCAGTGGAAGACTCTGATGATCGCATACAGTGGCTGTGCACCTATAAGAACGCTGCTGGTCTGACCTCAGGATGTCTATCCAGTTTAGTCGTGGAGGAGATCTGTCTGCCGATCCGTGCAATGTACGTAGGCTCAATCGCGTGCTTCACTAAAGACGCAGATGCTGCCCTGTCTTGACAGAGATCGAGGGTATAGATCTAGACCAATTTCAGCAGGTTACACTGAATCATCACTTGCTGGCAGAGAGTCTTAACCGGATCATGCAGGTGATATTACCCGCTGCCAGCGTACCCTGATTCACACATTGGATGCAAACCGGATGGCAGCCATATTGGAAACAACCAATAATTTGGGCATGGGGGCACAAGTCTTGGCCAGGCCCAAGTGTTAAGAAGTATCGAGCATAAAGAAGGCAATTAGAGTAAATAGTAGTTCCACTCCTATTTGGAATTGAGGTACCTAAACAAGTCATTGAAAAAATGCCCCAAATTGCCTGACGTAATCACCCAAACTTAATTGGATGACAATAACAAGTTGCAAGACACAGGGTTGCTTCATGTGGAATGCATGTTATGCCTCACAGTATGTCGCTTTCCAGATGGTCCATGACGTCACTGCATGCTCCAGGACCATGAGTTATTCATCGGAACCATACAGCCCACGAGCTTGACACTGACCAACACAGGCCCGCCAGCTCGAAATTAGGTAGCATTTTCCATGAGCCTGACACTTAGGCAAACCAGGCCCATAAGAGCCCGACACATGGGGGTAGGGGGAGGTCCACAAGACCTACACTGAATAGATTAAGCTTTCTGATGTAATACACATATTAATCTCGTGGGCCTTGTTTTCCTCGAGTGTCGAGCTCGAGGACCGCACAGCTTGTGGGCCTATTATATTTGATGTCGAGCTCATTGACCTTGTTCATCCAGTGTTTAGGTCACAGGATGTATGACTCGTGGGCCGCGTAACTCATGGGCTGTACGACCAGTGGCGTATCTGGGGGGGGGGGGGGGGGGGGCAAGGGGGCACGTGCCCCGAGCGCCACTCCTTGGGGGCGCAAGAAAAACGAAAAAAACAAACGAATAAAAGACGAAGAAAAAGATTAAAAAAACGAAGAAGAAGGAAAAAAAAAAAACCTCGCCCGGAAAGGAGGGTGGGGCAGAAAAACAAATCAAACAAGAGAAAAACAAAACATGATGATGACACGGACAAAATGACAATGTTTATTGTGTTCACACAAGAATTCCATGTTCTGTCAGCTGAAATACAAAAATTTTCGGCTCGCTCGATGCGTTCGCTCGCCAAAATTTATATAAATAAAGAAGGTAAGAACAAAACGTGATGATGACGCGGACAAAATGACAATGTCTATTGTGTTCACACATGTCATTTCATATTTAGCAGGCGAAATGTTTCACGGAGCAGCGGCTGCAATTTCTTTCGTTCTGAAGTGATCGCCAATTGGATCAAAAGAAGGAGCCAACGGTTTCGAACATATGGGGAGGGGGGCGCAAAAAAAAATCAAGTAAGATAAGAACAAAACGTAATGATGACGCGGAAATATACAAATTTCGGCTCACTAGCTAGTACAATTTAGAGTATTTTTTTCAAGTCTACAGTTTGTTGGTATAAATCGTTATCTATAAGGCCATCACTATATCTTGATTAGGATTGTAAGATTAAATAAGCAAAAAATGACAAGAATTCAATGTTTTGTAAGCTGAAATACAAAAATTTTCTGCTCGCTCGCCAAAATTTATCCAAAAAAAGAGAAGAAGATAAGAACAAAACGTGACGATGACACGCACAAAATGACAATGACTATTGTGTTCACATGTCATTTTATATTAAGCAGGAAAAATGTTACACGGAGCAGCGGTTGCAATTTCATTCGTTCTGAAGCGATCGCCGATTAGATCAAGCGAGGACGCCAACTGTTTCGAATAATGGGGGGAGCAAAAAAAAAAACAAATCAAAAAAGATAACAAAATGTGATGATGACGCACACAAAATGACAATGTCTATTGTGTTCACACATGTCATTTCATATTAAGCTGGAGAAATGTTACGCGGAGCAGCGGCTGCAATTTCATTCGTTCTGAAGCGATCGCCGATTGGATCAAGAGAGGACGCCAAAAGTTTGAAACATATGGGGGGGGGGCAAAAAAACAAATCAAAAAAGATAAGAACAAAACGTAATGATGACGCGGAAATATACAAATTTCGGCTCACTCGCTCGTACTGATTTGGAGTACTAGTATTATAAGTCCTGAGTTTGTTGGTATAAATCGTTATCTATAAGGTCGTCACTATATCTTGATTAGAATTGTAAGATTTAATAAGCAAAAAATGACAATAATTCTATGTTTTGTAAGCTGAAATACAAAAATTTTCGGCTCGCTCGCTGCGCTCGCTCACCAAAATTTATCCAAAAAAGAAAAGAAAAAAGAGATAAGAACAAAAAGGCCGTCACTATATCATGATTGGAATTGTAAGATTTGATTAGCAAAAAATGACAAGAATTCCATGTTTTGTAAGCTGAAATAGGCCTACCAAAATTTTCGGCTCGCTCGCTGCATGTGGACTTTGTTTAAAGTCCCTACCAGGATGGGGTTGGGGTTGAACACTTTTTCAGAAATTAGGGGCGCAATTTTCGCGCTTGCCCCGGGCGCCGTTTTCCCTAGATACGCCACTGTGTACGACTCTGGTTGTTTGACTCGTGACGTACATCTGATGAGGTGGGCCTGTTGTTTCCTGGTTAGCATCTGTCACCGTTTCATCAAGTTCAAGGGACTTTGTCATATGCCTGTTCACAAACTATTAAGCATCAACCCAAAATATGGTACTCCTCACCCCACCTTCCATGTTTAAGCGTACAAATTTTGTCCAGTGCAAATTGGATAATGTTGTACATAATTCATGCAAGCTAGTCTGCATAACTAACCCAAATATAAATATCATATTTGAGGTCACTGCCATCACTGAAGACACGTACGCTTCATTTCTGAAGTAATTGACCGCTAACATTCCTGAGACCTGTTACTATGAACCAATGCTATGTGGATTGTGCATGCATACTTTGATTATAACGTCAAGGCGTGATTTGTACATGATTAAACATTTAGGAGTAAACCAATGAAGCAAAACATCAATATTTGCAATCCTACACAAATTTTGATATTCTAAAAGTCTGACCTCACATTGTCCTTGGAGGTCAAAGTTGGATATCCATAGGGTACCGTAATGACCAATGTTCTGTGGGATGAGAAGACACTTCTTGTAGCATAAATGCTAATAGCATAATGCATAATTGCACACCAGGTATACAGTTAACCATTCAATATACATCAAATATCAATATTTTGATATTTTGAGGTCATTGACCTGTCACAGTCCTCAGCGGTCAAAGGCAGAGACGTGTAAATAATTTCCCTTGATCTGAGGAATAGGAAAACTATTCAGTTGTAACACAAATGGATGTTTAGGACATCGTTATCGTGTTTATCATCAACCAATTGCACCAAATATCAAAATTCTGATAATTTGAGGTCATTGACCTCTGGAGGTCATTAGAGGTCAAAGCTAAAAACCTGTCAAGGATCTGCGGAACATTGAGACAATTCCACTGTTTAAAAAAAAATGGTTTTAGTACATCATTGCCGTGTTTATCATTAATCAATGACAAAATATCAATGTTCTGATATTTTGAGGTCATTGACCTCTGCAGGTCATCAGAGGTCAAAGGTAAACCTGTCAGGGTTCTATGGAACATGAAGACAATTCCACTGTAAGAAAAATGAGTCTTTAGTACATCATTACCATATCTAACATTAATCAATGACGCAAAATATCAATTTTTATCAAATTTTGAGGTCATTGACCTTTGGAGGTCATCAGAGGTCAATTCAGACTTACCTCCCGATCTTAAAATGAATCTTATAACATGTACTAACGCTGGTGAAGTTTCATGTTTTAGTCAAATTTTGCACAATTTTTTGGCTTATCTGCTCTACTACTATCTTACCTATCGACTGAACCCTGACTTATCACTACACTTCTTTCTATTAAAAAGAAATAATTGGGACTTGATGTAATCATTATATATGAAGAGTACTCGAAATGATAAAGTACATTATTATTTTTCGATTGTTCATTGTCCGATAACCTTTTCTTTCCATTTTCTAGAGAGCTACCATGGCGCTCTGTCAAATATTGACTGGGCGCATAGATTGTGACTGTGATGACGGTCAAGGACGTCATGATATATCATATGGTACTATCATCGTGTCAATAGCATGTACTAGTGATCATCTCAACACACCATATTCCCTTTTTGCCATCAAAAAGTCATCCTTTACTTACATGAATTACCTCTCGCCCTAATTCTTTTTCGTAAATTCTCAAATGTTATGTAGGTTTTCGTTTTTGGGAAATTGAATTCTACTACAAAGTATAAACTACAAAGTAACACATCATATTTCCTTTTTGCCATCAAACAGTTATCATTACTTACATAAATTAACCTCACGCCCTAATCTTTTTTCCTATAAAGTCTCAAAGGCTATGGTAAGATTTGTTTTTGGGAAATCGAATTCAACTACAAAGTATAAACTACAGGGTATAAGGGTATTAGATTCGTGATCGCGGGACGGGACAAAGAGTGTATCTGTCGAGGAATGAATTGCAAACCCATCTTATATCACTCCTATGAGCAAGAGGAGCTTGAATTGTCATTGTTATATAAGCTGGATAGTTAATCATTTATCATTGATATTGAAAAATATTAGTGGATGTCTGTGATGTCATAATCACCACATTTGACCTGCCTGATAATGAGTTAGGGGGATGGGGTGGGGTGATAAGGTGTTAGAGATATCCCTCGAATGATATGAGAGGGTGATTACCCTGGCAGATCATTTTGAACCTTTATGACTACTATAACAGAAGACATAATTTTCGCCCTTACAGTCAGTAAACGTTGTCTCAATGGTCTGATTGCTGGCATTTACTGTGTCATATTGGACAGCTCATTGAATATGGATGGGAACAAGAAATCATTGCAAGCCCTCCCCAAACTACAATATGTAAAAATAAACATAAAGAAGATTCTTGAGTATAAACTATTTTACAAATTACCCCGGCCCCTTTCGCAGGCGTTAAAGACTATCGTATTTTTTTTTTATTTTTGTTCCTTTTTTGTATAATACCACTATTATCATAATACACCAGGATTTCTTTTTTCTTAATCAAAGTTAAGGTTTGTTTGCTATTTAAAAAAATAAACGAGTAAGGATTATTCATAAGTTATGAGTAATGAAATTATATTTACTTCAAATTTGGATTTATTTATTGTATCGATTTCTCTCTACATTATAAATCAATTAAAATTCATTATGCAACTACTGGGTACATTAAGAGAGCAAAGATAGAATGAAAATTTAACTCCAATACAACTTAACTTGACCAATTCAATTATAATTTTTGACTCGACAGCTTGTCAATAAATATGGCTTCAAGAACCTTACGGGCGTAGACCCGTCAAGGCCTAGCCTTGATATTGCTCGGTCCAAGGGCGTCTACAAGGAACTCATCGAGTCTTTCGTTGGTCCGCAGCCCCTTCCTCCTGAGGACAGTGAGTATCGAAACATTTCTTGGTTTCATTATTTTTATACACATCAAAAATATATCGATATTTTATAGTAAGTACAGCTTGATAGTGTATAACCCTTGTGTCACTGTGTCTGTGCAATATAGCATATAATTAATATGCTTTATTCACATACACAGTTACACAAGGATTGAAGTTTACACCGATGGACATCGCTGTACATCAATGCCTATGCATTTTTAATAAGCTTTCACGCCTCCTTCTTCAGGTTGGCTATTACAGCATGGGGCAGCACCGCAGGGCTTGCGTGCATGCATATTGAAAATAGTAAATAAATAAATATAAATAAATAAATATATATACATGTATATATAAAGTATCCAAATGAAGACCCCATCTTCCAATGAATCCAATAAGACCTCTTTTTTTTTTTACATTGTCACACCCACTAGACTTTTTTCTTTGTTTTGTTTGTGTTTATATACTCTTCCCTTTTCTAAATCGTTAAGGCTTTAGTTTTTATGTATACATGTAACAGATGTGTAGTTAAGTTGATTTCTTTTGTTTGTTTATGTCACTGATCGGTAATTGTGTGAATCATGTTACTACAAATGTATTTGTTGTTTTATTTTGTGTATATACAGGGCGCCATTGTAAAGCAGTTAGCAAACTGAATGTGCCTACCCTGTATTGTTTTTAAAAGAAAACATGAATAAATAATAAAATATATATATATGTGTGTGTGTATGTGTGTGTGTGTTTGTGTGTGTGTTATATAAAAGTAAGGTGTGTATTCATAACGAAATTTGTGATTGGTTGAATTAGTATCATGTAACATTCACAGGTTTAGTTATATGTCACTTTCCATTCTTGATGTCAGAGTTGCTCTGTGATATCACAATGATTGTTAAAAAATGTTACATAACACAGAGTGACGGGTACAAAGGTGCGCCCAATTTCAGAATTGCTTTGTGACATCATTTTGCAAATAGTACTTTATGGAGTGTCAACTTTCTGGTATAGCTGAAAATAACTATTATCACGTGAAGCTCTTTTAATCTATCAAGTTTCTAGAGGATAGGATACATTTTTGATCCAAAATATAATAAGTTATATGAAACAGAGTTGTAAATATACTATGTTTGTAACTCTACTATATTTACTATTAGAAAATGGTACGTGCTCTGTTAGGCACTATAATTCTAGCTAGTATCACTCCAAATGCACGGGACAACATCGTGCTATTCCATTTCAACTCGACCTTCGGCCTCTGTGTCACGTGTAAAGATTTCGAGATAAAAGACCGAACCCTTATGCAATCCAGTTCAATCAGTAAAATGTTCTTCGGTCTCGGGCAACTCGGTTCGCTTAACAATAATGTCCCTTTGCATTTGAATCAGATTATGTTTGCTTATGATATGTATATTATGTTTGTATGTATGTATACGTATGCATTATGTCCTATAATTATAATAAAGTGGCGTATTGAACGATTATTATGTGTAAAGGCTTCATACGCTCTCACTGATCGTGGTAATTTACAATTGCCCTAACTCCTGTATGATGTTAGTCAAAAAGTAATGTAATGGCATCCACGTATGTACACAAACATATCCACACACAACACATAGATATTAATATCATCTTGTGTGTATGTCAGTGTGTGACTGCATAATCAATCAATCAATAATATATCAATTATATATTACTTTTCGATCAGATCTGATGTATGATCCTTGTCATTTCTTGTCATGTTTATTTTCAATCGCATAATGATATAGTCCAAAGGTCATTTCGTCATCATGACGATAATAGTTCAATCGATGGCTCTATAACGATTTTATATCTTCCAGATTCTTTTGATGCTGCCATCTCTTCCGGTGCTTTCCTTCCGGCTCACTGCGATGGGAGTAGCCTGAAAGACGTAGTAAGACTGGTGAAGCCAGGTACAACGTGATTCAAAATTACAGATTTAATTTCATTTAATCAATTTCCCTGTGCAATTGCAATATTTAATTTGAATACACATAATTACACTTAGATTTACGTTTACACCCACATAATAATTTTCCTGGGTAGGATAAACCTGGGTTTACGGTCAACAAAGTTTTTTTTTTTCTCTCTCTCTCTCTCTCTCTCTCTCCCTTGGTAAGCCTCGCATTAAAAATAAGTGTCATGGTAATCACAATTCAGTGGTGTCGGTTTGAAATAACCATATTTTAGCTAAAACTCGGTAAGCTGCCCCTAGTTTACCTTTATCTAATTTATCTACTTATGCTAGAATTCATTGATTTCAGCTTATGAAAGTGAAAATCATCATATCTTTATGAATATGATGAGAAAAGTCCACTTGAATAGACTTTGTACACAAAATCATATTTTTAGCCATTTTCGGTCTGACAGGCATGTATAACAGGTCGTGCAGCATCGTAACGGTATGAGCAATTTTCGCGAAAATGATGGCAAAAGATGTGCGAGACTTGAAAGTAAAAAGTCAGCGAACAGCGTGGTCAAAAAAATTCTCGCGGCAGACTAGTCATGGAAAATGTCGAGGGGATGGGGGCTGATCCCCCCCCCCCCCGACTGTTTGATGTGCTGAGTATAAGCAGTCATGAAAAATATACTCATAGCACTTACAGGGGAAAAGGAAAGGAAAGGACAAATAATAAAAAACAGTTTGCTGTCATGAATTCATTTGATTTGATTTCATTTGATATCAAATCAAATCGATTTCATAGTAATAATACAGAACTATACAATCCAACTACATTTATCTATATTAACTGTTGTTAATTCGATACAATTTCTTCATCCTTTACATACATTGATCTGAGAATATCACAATGATTCTCATCTTCCAATTTTCAAAAAAAAGAAAAAGAAAATGAAACACCTGATTCAATGATTTTGAATCATTTTGACAATAGATTCATTACATTGAAATGCCAGGGCCCTTTTCTAAATCTCCTTATGATTCATTGTATTGTGGTGATAATGTATTTTGTATATTTTGAATGCAATGATAGTCTGATTGATTCTTCAATTAAATTCTACTTTGCAGGTGGTCTGATCCTGATTGCAGTGAGACGATTTTTCATGGACGAAGTTGTGGAAGGGTTCTATTTCAAGGAAGCTGTCGAAAGTCTTGTAACGAGCAAAACATGCTCACTGGAAGTGGACTATGTTTCCGAGTATGCACAGGGACAAGATGGGGCCATTTTGATATTAACGGTATTGTAGATGAGATTATATAGCCATTTGAAGTTGACGCACAAGGTCTTTAATTACAGCGTTATGTTTTAAATCTCTATAACTTCTGAACGGATCGTTATGGCGGACTCTCTGTTGTTCTTTCAGTTGAAAAACTTTGGCAGTACATTATCATATAACAGATAATGACTGTTTTTGTATGGAATATTTATATAACCTCACAAGACTTTGAAGTTCAACGTCAAAGTCCATCGACTTTTGTCAATAACCCCCCCCCCCCTAAGTATAAGCTTTACATTCCATTCGGATTGGTCGTTCTGTATGTTCCTCGCATGTTCTTTACAATGTACTCAGAGCTCTCAGAATTCAAGTTAAGACTCCCAACTCCCAATCGGAGGACCCGAGTTCTATTTCCGCCCAGTGCTTACGTCCTTGGACAAGATGGTTTACCCACTATGTCCCTCTCGAATCAGGGTGTATAAATCCTGTAAATGGGTACCTAGCAACGCTAGGGAAATAATAATGGCAGGACCCTCTGGTAAAGCAGTGGCAACACTGAAGAGGCTACCCCGGATAGATAAGACCTGATTATTATTCATTTCATGTTATGAAATACGGATATAAGGATTTTTTTCCGATACAGAGAGAATGAAGACATATGTCCGAACAAACTCCAAGATAAAGACACGATTTCATCTGAAAAAGATATTCATCTTGAAATTGTACACAAAATAACTGAAAGTAAGAAAATTGCTAGATATGCATACTCTTCACTGTTTGATGAATGTGTGCCTGACAAATACATCTCTTTTTAGAAGGATTCTTTTCCACCTCCCGTTAAAGGGATAGTACAGTATTGGTGGAGATGAGAATTGGGCTTTTAACTTTTTGCGAGATACCAAGAAAACACATATGATATAGTACAGAGCATACTATTTTAAGAGGAATTCAAAGGTTATTTGATGAAAATTGGGTTTGGAATGTCTGAAACATCCAAAAACAAAGTAAAACAAAGTGATCGTAATAAAGTGTGGGTCCCACACTTTATTAGAATCGCTCTTTTTTGGATAACTCAGCCATTTGAAAACCAATTTTCATCAAATAAACGTTCAATTCCTCATAGAATTACATGCTCTTTCATATTTTATAAGAGGTTTCTCATTATCTCACAAAAAAATGTTAGAAACCTGAAATTAGGTCTCAACCAAAACTATATGATCCCTTTAATTTCACTCTCGATTGGCAAAAAATACACACGCTGAATTTTAAATGCACTATCGATAGTCGTTTGAGATCATTTTATCTTAAAAATTTTCATAAGACAATTGCTTTTAATGCGTTCTTATTTAAAATAAAAAGGAAAGACTCTCCCCTCTGTTCATTTTGTAATAAGGAACCTGAAACGATTGTTCATGTGTTTTGTGAATGCCCAGTGGTAAATCTTGTATGGTATGATCTATTGTTGACAATAAATAGAAAACAGTCCTCCAATAGAATCATCTCCTCTTTTGAAAAAATGTTGGCATTCAGGCTGACACATTTTTGACCTTTTTTATTTCTTGTATTTAAGTATTATATCCATTGCTGTATATTTAGTAGTAAATCGCCTAATATTGTGGAATTCAGAGCTCGATTAAAAAGAATGACGGATACAGAGTATTTTTTAGCAAAAAAGAAAGGTAAACTCCCATTGCGTTTTAAGAAATGAAGATTTGATGTTTAGAGTAATTTTTTGCTAGTCTTTCATGTGTCTGCTAATCTATTATATGGGTAATACCGTGGAAACGTACTACTTATTACAATACCCTTGGTGCCGTGAGGTTTCGTTTCTCATAATTATTAGTTCTTCTGTTTCATAAGTATACGGGTATTTGTACCAATACATAATATGGAAATGGAGATCATTTCGTAGGGATCAAGGAGATAGACTTACTTGGTCAGATTTTTGTTTTTGTACATGTATCTCTGATTCTTGTGTTCATAGTTTCTACTATACAGTCTGGAAACATTTCTTGTAATCATGTGAAAACTGCTCTATCTAATCCTGTGAATATTTTGATTCTGTATGATTGATTTGTTGATTTGATCAATAAAGACTTAAAGAAAAAAAAAACTCCAAGATAAGAAGTGTATTTTTCACTGTCTCTTCTGTATACTTATCATATACCTCTGCTATGTCGCAAGTGATTGCGCATTTTTTCGAGTACTTGTTTACTACTCTATACGTTTAACCCATGATATTGACGAATATGAAGAATTTAACTATATTATAAACCATGACAAAGTAAAACTTTCGTGTGCTGTCACCAGTCCTCAACTCGAGTTATGTGTGTCATGATAGCAGAATGCAGAAATACTGTAAATGTTATTTGTACTTTGTCAGAACCCACGAACTCGATATTTTTTCTTCTTGAACTCTGAATGTATTTTTGTGACCAAAACTTTAATCGATATACATATACGCGCACACAAAAAAGGACAGACCTGCACATTCTGTCAAATTAAATTGAGTTGTTTGCTCTATCACTTGTATTGGATTATAATCATTCATTCTTATGTGATGAACTTACTGAAACTATATGATCTTGACGCAATGATATATAAAAATTGTTCCAATTTATTCCCAATTATTTCAGTCCTCTTAACAACGCAAAGTGGTTACAATTCCACACTCCCATTGCGATGTACTTTTTTGAGACCGACAATGCATGAACAAATTTATATTCTCATGTCATTATTAACACCACTTTTGTGGTCAGGTTTGCTGTTATATCAATCAAACGAAAGTGAATGTTATCATACTATTACTCACTTCTCGGCCTTTGGCAAAACCGAAGTGCTACTAATATATATGCATGTATATATATATATATATATATATATATGTACATATATATATATATGTATATATTATATATATAATTCTAACAATATTGATGAACAGACTTGTTATACAAGAGGTTTACTATTGGACGAGAAAAATAAAACGAGTAAATGCATTAGTAAACTAGACCAAGTTGGTACGAGTTTTATTGCTGTCTTTTCGATCTTTTCGAATTTCGATTCATCAATGATTATAATTGAGATGGATTGTATATTTTATAGCAAATGTAAGTAGAATGTCGAGTGCCGGGAGAAATTGAAGTGATTGATACAGTGATTTACTGAAAAGAAATAAGATTGTTGAGACTTTGAGAGATCATATGATATTAAACTAGGTTAACAAAACGGACGATATTATGCATGGTAAAAGTCCATTATATACAGTCATCAAGTACGCGTCCGCATTTTCACCTTCATTCTAAACACTGAAATAGACGTGCAGGTAAATGAGGTCAAACTAAATCTGCACCTTCCGTGACATTTCAGGCTTTGATATGCCTGTAAGAATGCGAAATTGTATCATTTAGGAGTTTATGAACGATATATATATATATATTTTTTTTTTTTGGGGGGGGGGGGTCATAATTTCGTTTTGGTGCTCGTAATGTAGGGAATCTGCTCCTCCAAAATGTTAAACAGAACGCCACTCGTGTGGCAATAGACTAGGACCGTTGGGCGTCCAACATTAAACACACACACACACACACACACACACACGCATATATATACATATATATGTTATATACATATCCAACATATTTAAATCCTCCTCTACAAAGTGTTACCAGAGGCATTAATGTTTTCGGGTTGTCTGTCCGTCTTTCAGTTCTAAATCCATTTTGAGGACAGGGTGAGCTAAGGCTGTAAGGGATGGTACAGTTTCGGTTAAAATGGAGCTTGAGGTTTCCAACTTTTTTGAAGGTGATTTTTTTTTAGATGATGAGAAACTTCTAATGAAATATAAAAGAACATAATTCTAAGAGGAATTTAAAGTTTATTTGATGAACCGAAGATTGGTTTTGAAATGGCTGACATATCGAAAATAAAGCGATCCTAATAGAATTTGGAACCCATGCACCTGTTATTAGGATCGCTTTTATATACGTTGTTATTAGATATCTCAGTCATTTTTAAACTGATTTTCTTGAAATAGACTTTGATTTCGTATTCTACACACACATACTCATGAATATGCTTTGATTTCGTGTACAGAAATAGAAAAGAAAGAATGGGTGGTGGCGTGGGTTTATACATCCCCAACAAATTTGAATATTCTATCCACGAAGAATTGAATGTCATGACTGATGTAGTTGAATCTCTTTTTGTTGAAATGGTAAACCCGAATGGGAAAAACATACTGATTGGAGTTGTTTACAGACCCCCCTGGATCGAATCCGAATGATTTTTTGTTGTATGTACAAAATTTAATGCAGAACTCTATTTTTACAAATAAACATGTATATTTAATGGGTGATTTCAATATTGATCTTATGAAATGTAACTCCCAACATATTTCGCAAGAATTTGTAGAAACCTTAATGTCTGTTTCTTTATTACCGTTAATTTCTAAGCCGACCCGTGTTACTGACCGATCTGCCACTTTGATTGATAATATTTTTTGTAATATTCTCCCAATTCCCGAGTCTGGTATTGTTTTATCTGACATCTCTGATCATTATCCAATCTTTACACAAGTGCCAATTAAGTTATCTCCTAGGCAAAATAATTATCAGAGACGTCGTAAGATTACGGCCAATAATCTTATTAATTTGCAAAATAGTTTAAAAGATATTGATTGGTTTTTTGTATACAACAATACCGATCTTGATTTGTGTTATGATTATTTTATGAAAACTATCACTTCTAAAATTGATGAACATATTCCGTTTTGCACAAGGAAAAGTTCTTATAAAAGAACTCCAAGACTCCCGTGGATAACCCAATCACTTTTAAGATCGATTAATAGAAAAAATAATTTGTTTTATAAATACAGGAGTAACCCTACGGATAAAAACAGACAAAAATATGTGACTTACAAAAACACGCTTACTAATTTATTGCGTTTACAAAAGAGAAAATTTTATGTCAACCAGATAATGAAATATAAAAATGATAAAGAATACTTGGAAAACAATAAAAGATGTTATGAATACATCTAATGATGCATCTAGTATTTCAGAAGTACGATGGGGTAATACCTCAAGCAATGTACCTGCTGGTATGGCCGAAATTTTTAATGATTTTTTTGCATCGATTGGGAAAAATTTATCACAAAGTATCCCTTCATCTAATAAAGTGTTTTTTGATTTTTTAGATATACCTAATCCTAAAACTATATTCTTGGACCCTACGTATAACGAAGAAGTTATTGATATTATTAATAATTTGAAAGAAGGGAAAAGCCCAGGTTGTGATGGAATCGATAATTATTTGTTGAAAAATATAATTCTTCAAATAATAGATCCTTTAGTATATATTATTAATCTATCACTTAGTACTGGGCTTGTACCAAGTCAAATGAAGACTGCCAAAGTTATACCTATATATAAGAAAGGGGAGAAAAATGATGTCAATAATTACAGACCAATATCGTTATTAACTTCAATTTCTAAAATTTTGGAAAGAATAGTATATATCCGAACTGTAAAATTTTTCAATATGAGTAATATATTTACGAATTTTCAATTTGGATTCAGAGAAAATCACAACACCACCCACGCTTTACTTACCTTTGTGGAAAAGATTACACATGCACTTGATACATTCTCGCATACAATAGGCATCTTCCTGGACTTCTCAAAGGCTTTTGATACGATTAATCACGGTATACTTCTTTCTAAGTTATCCCATTATGGTATTCGCGGAAAAGCCTTGCAATGGTTTACGAGTTATTTATCTGACAGATTTCAATATGTACATGTGAACAGTTTTGATTCTTCTATGAAGAAAATAGAATGTGGTGTTCCGCAAGGAAGTTTGTTAGGCCCACTGTTATTTATAGCTTACATTAATGATTTTTATAGATCTTCAGATAAACTCTCTTTCATATTATTCGCGGATGATTCCAATCTTTTTTATTCCCACCCTGACCCTAATACTTTGATTAGTACAGTGAATGATGAATTGAAGAATGTCTCACAATGGATATATGCAAATAAATTGTCACTGAATATTGAGAAGACAAAGTATATGTTTTTCAGTAATTCTTTAGATAGATTACCAGGTAATGTTATATTTGACACTAATCCCCTAGAAGAGGTTTCGTCTATTAAATTCTTAGGTGTTTGTGTTGATAATAAGTTATCATGGAAGTGTCACATAAACAATATTTGTAAAGTAATTGCACGTAACATAGGCATAGTGAATAGATTGAAATATTATCTTCCTTCTTCGGCTTTGATTACGCTTTATTCAAGTTTGGTATTGCCGTACTTGAATTACGGAATTCTTGCTTGGGGGAATACATATTCGACATTGTTAGATAAACTTTTTCTTCTGCAAAAGATGGCGCTCAGAATCGTTTTTAACCTTCATATCCGAGCACATACTGATAAGCTTTTCCTTGAGCACAAAATTCTGAAAATAAAAGAGTTGTATTTGTTTCAACTTGGTCAATTTATGTTTAATTACAACTGCAATCATCTACCCAAAATATTTTATTCTTTATTTCACCGTAACAGCCACGTACATAACTATCCCACTAGACAATCTAAAGAATTTCATCTTCCCTTAGTTAGAACTGTACACACTCAAAATACATTTGTTTATACCGGACCCAGATTTTGGAATAGCTTAGATAATGATCTAAAAGAATCTGTGAAGTTAATTACATTTAGGTATAAACTCAAAAAATATTTGTTTTCTAAATATACCAGTTAATTCTGTTCAATGAAAAAACCCGTCATGTTTCACTTTTCCTTGAGATTTTGTAGTGTGTCCACAGACCTTTTCCATCCCTCTCCTTTTCCTTCTCTATTCTTCCCTGCTCCTTTTTCCTCGTTCTTCGTTGTCCAGTATCTGTCTGAGTGCATTTCCTCAAATTCTGTTGTTTCTGTGTATTGTGTTATTGTTGTTGTTGTTGTCGTCGTTATGTTTTTTTGTGGCCGATTGCATATCTTCCTTTCAGTTCAATTTTCCTGGCACACCTGGCCCCATAGTGTCTGTGCCACAAATGTGATGTGTTATATAGTTTATACGTTTGCATCCTAAAATCCTAGTAAGTATTGTTCATAGTATCAACATCATTATATCAATGAGTAAAATGTACAATAGTATATAGAAGAATTTAAAATGAATATGTCTTATTGGTATAACAAATTGGTGCTGTTGTTGTTTTGTTCCAGTGTTCCACGTTTTACAAGCGTGGCTTTTTTAGTGGAACACTGTTTTCCATCATTGTGATTATTTACTATTTTTGTTGCCATGACAAAGTGCATTGTTTCTTTTTTACGACATCATTCGTGTATAATTTATATTGTATTGAAAAAAAAAATCCTTTATCGGACGAGTGTAAGAGAAATGAAAAAAAAATTGTATCACTTTGGATTATGTCAACTTTTTCTTTTCTTTTCTTTGTGATGATGGAAATAAATAAACTATTGAAACTATTGAATTGAATAAATACATGCGTTTGTAACAATGCACCAGCATAAGTACAGCCGTCAAGTATAGGCCGTGTCACACCTTTCCGGGCAAGATAAGCGGGCTTGTTGCGAGTAGGGATTTTCCAGCACACAGAAGAATTTTTTCGCGGG
This sequence comes from Diadema antillarum, assembly GCF_040938485.1. Lineage (NCBI taxonomy): Eukaryota > Metazoa > Echinodermata > Echinoidea > Diadematoida > Diadematidae > Diadema > Diadema antillarum. The sequence continues at coordinate 922,184 of NW_027271053.1, forward strand.
CGGACAAGAATGTTTACGAGTTTCGCACTTGTGTCTTACCTGCTACTTACCTTCTACTTGCGTGTATTTCGTGTGACCAGCGTGGGAGCTTTGAAACCAATCCGTTTTCTGTTACGAGCGACTTACGGGTACTAAGAAGTACCTGCGAGCGAACCCCCACGACTCACTCGGAACAAGTTTTGAGCATGCTCAAGGCCTTGTCGTATCGTATCGGGGGAAGTTTAGCGGGTTGACTTGCTGGGGAAACAAATTTGCAACCCGGAGCTCTCCGCAGTTGGTCCGCACCTGACAGTACCCAGCGCGTATCTCACCCGTAGTTACCCGAAGGTGTGTTCATGCAAAGTCCGATTTACCCGCAGCCAAGTTTTGAGCATGACCAAAACTTTTTACGGATGAGTCGCGTGGATTGCCCGCAGAGGTCCACGTAGAACGCCAGTAGGAGGCCCTTAGCGGCAGCACCTCCCAGGCAACTCCCACGCAGGTATACCTCGCAGTCCCCGTATGCGGTCAAGATAATGACATTCTGTGGGACTTCTGCCATTCCTTCAGAGGAATTCCTTCACTGAGTTGTCAGCCCCCACACGCCTGGCACACAGGTCACACAGTATACCCGCAAATAGAACTTAAGTAGAGCGCGTCCAGCAAGTAAGATGCACGCACTGACTCGCCCAAATCCTTGTCCGCCCTCAGAAATTGTCCTGTATGCCGGAAAATCCCCACACCGCGTAGCTTGCCCGGAAAGGTGTGACAGGGCCTATTGCATGGTTGCGGGTAAAAAGATTTGCGTGCGCACCTCCGGGCGACTATTGTTACGGGAATCATAAAGTAATTTTGACGATCTGTATGCTTGTGCGTGTGTGCGTGAGCAATAATGGGACTACAATACATTACGGAATGTGATACATTCAACAACGCAGTCATTGAGGAACATTGTAAGTTTTCCTTATATGGATTATGGAATGACGGTGTGAAACGATCTACAAATTATATACTGTCAGCAACATAAGGTGAATGGCATAACAATAAAATGCGAGCGAGCGGAGCGAGCGAGCTTACAAATTTTGATATTCTACAGTTCCCAAACTGGGGTTTGTAGCTATATCTTTCACTTTGGAAATTAATGTGGCGGCGCATCGAGCGCAACTGCTGGCAATTACTGGCAGCAACATTAGGAGAATGGCATAACGATTCAATGCGAGCGGGCAAAGCGAGCGAGCTTGAGAATTTTGACATTTTACAGTCCCAAAACTCCCGTTTGTAGCTATATCTTTCGCTTTGGAAATTAAGGGGGGGCATCGGGCGCAACTGCTGGCAATTACTGGCAGCAACGTTAAGAGAGTGGTATAACGATTCAATGCGAGCGAGCGAAGCGAGCGAGCTTGAAAATTTTGACATCTTTCAGTCCCAAAACTCCCGTTTTTGTAGCTATATCTTTCGCTTTGGAAATTAAGGGGGGGGGCATTGGGCGCAACTGCTGGCAATTACTGGCAGCAACGTTAGGAGAGTGGCATAACGATTCAATGCGAGCGAGCGAAGCGAGCGAGCTTGAAAATTTTGACTATTGTTACAGTCCAAAAACTCCCGTTTGTAACTATACCTTTCGCTATGGAAATTAAGGGGGGGGGGGCATCGGGCGCAACTGCTGGCAATTACTGGCAGCAACATTAGGAGAGTGGCATATAACGATTCAATGCGAGCGAGCGAAGCAAGCGAGCTTGAAAATTTTGACATTTTACAGTCCCAAAACTCTCGTTTGTAGCTATATTTATCTTTCGCTTTGGAAATTAAGGGGTGGGGGCATCGGGCGCAACTACTGGCAATTACTGTCAGCAACATTAGGAGAGTGGCATAACGATTCAATGCGAGCGAGCGAAGCGAGCGAGCTTGAAAATTTTGACATTCTAGAGTCCAACAACTGCCGTCGTAGCTATGTTTTTCGCTTTAGAAATTAAGGGGGAGGCGCACCGGGCTCAACTGCTGGATGCGAGCGAGCGAAGCGAGCAAACTTGAAAATTTTGACATTTTACAGTCCAAAAGCTGCCGTTTGTAGCCATATTTTTTCCCTTTTAGTCATATATATACATGTTTATTTTGTTTTCTTTGTTTATTCATTTATTTTTATTATCATTATCTATTTATTTATTTATTTTTATTTTATTTCATTTTTTTTTTGGGGGGGGGGGCTTTTTTTTTGGGGGGGGGGGGCTTTTTGGGGGGGCAAAAATGCGTTTTGCCCCCCCCCCCCCCACTTTTTGGATTGGGGGGGGGGGGGGGGCCGGCCGCCCCCCCCCCCCCCCCCCCCCCCCCACTTCCGGCGCCTATGACTGAAATTCATTAGGAAAGTACTTCAAACATAAGGGAGAAGCTGAAAATTAAAAGTAAATTCAATATTTAACTCTACGCCGAATTTGCTTGCGTATAATTCCTGACAAGACAGCTTACCACATGGCTTCAAGAACCTTACGGGAGTAGACCCGTCGAGGCCAAGCCTTGATATTGCTCGGTCCAAGGGCTTCTACAAGGAGCTCCTCGAGGCTTTTGTTGGTCCGCAGCCCCTTCCTCTGGAGGACAGTGAGTATACCGGGACATCTATTTTTAGTTTTGTACACATGATATTTAGTGTAAGTACCTACGTATTATCGCACGTATCATAGTGACCAGTGGTTGGACGTCGCTATAACGTAGAAACCGGCGTTCAACATGTTTGATAAGGTTTTGTGCCTCGACCCCTTCCCCCACATCAGACTGGCTTTGATGGAGCAGCTGGGATTGCGTGCATGTTGTATATCGTACAATAGCTGCATTTGTACTTTATCCCAGCAGAAGTGGATCCAGGAATTCCATAAAGGGGGGGGGGGGGGCGGAAGCCTTTACAAAAGTCCCTCCCCCATTTTTTCTATCTTTCATTTCATTTCATTCATTTATTTATGCACGGTACATACTTCAGCCCGAAGGCTGTTCTTCCGCAGGTCCGTGCGGATAAAAATACAACATAGATATACATTTTATACAGAAATGAACAAAGAAACCAAACAAACAAAAACAAAACTCATACTTAAAACAAAAAAAAAATATGGAAAAAAACCCACAATAACATGTTGATGAAACTGCGGCACACATTTCGACAGAAACAAACATGATCAATCAAAGATAACCATGTACAATTATACAAGGAACTACATCGCCGTAGTTTAAAATGAAAGAGACGAAAAAAAAAAGAGAGTTCAGGAGAGAGAGAGAATGAGGGAGACAGACAGAAAGAGAAACAGAGAGAGAGAGAGGGAGAGAGAGAGAGGAGAGATAGGGAGAGAGAAGCACATACAAAGGGGGGAAACTGAAAAAGTTGTCAATTAACAGTTTCGGTCAAGTGCGTTTTTAAAGCTTACAAACGTTGGTTTTTGTTTCAATTCCAATGGTAACTTATTCCAATGCATTGATCCAGAATATGTCAAACTTTTATGTTTGAAACAAGTCTTAATTTTTCTCTTGTTTAAAAAAAATAAGAATAAAATGTGTAAAAAAATAAAGGGGGCCGGGGGCGCGCGCCCAGTGCGCTCCCTCTGGATCCGCCACTGTTTTAGAATATTGCAGGCCTCTGATTGGTCAAATGTGCAGTCATCGAAACTGCTGGATGTTATCTGAGTGCTGGGAAGCAAAAATAGCGATAGCTATACTATTGACCAATCAGAGGCCTAGAAACTAGTAGAATCCAAATCTATAAGAGGAAGGTACATAATATCGACTGCTTCTTTTCGGGTCACATTTAAAACTATTTACCCTCTATCCAGTACTTTGCCTCGAGATGTCGACTCGGGGCAAAGCACTGTTGCGAAATTACATCCTGGCAAATAGTTAAAGACTTTGAAATGAAAATGGAACTAGATAAGCAATTTGATATACCATCATTGAAAAAAGTGGAAAAAATTGCATAGAACTTTTATATAGAACTTTTATATATAAATTTTGCGAAAGAAATTCAATATCTATCCAGCTGGCGTGAAATTGAATGCCAACTTTGAGTGGTTTATACTGAATGAATTTTACTCCAAATTGAATGGAATAGAATCTAAAGAAATGATACAAGACGAAAATGAATCCTGAGAGTAGAGCGTTGGCGAAAATTGCCTGAATTTGGAAGTCTTTTCATTAATTCAAATGCACATCTGATAAAATCGGGTGGGGAAAACCTACATTACCGAGGTATAAGTATCAAAGTATGCTTATGGGTACTCTAACAACGGAGCCGTGTAGTCCAATCCTGTTCAGTGCTTCTTCGGTCTCTGGTAACTCGATGGGCTAATCAGTTATTCATTTATTTTGGTATTCATGGATCCTGACACTGTAATGTCATGTTTGCAAGTATGTGTGTGTGCATGTATGCATGTATGTCCATACCATACACACAGTTGTGTGCGAAATTTGAATGCATAGACTTTATACACTATGATTATGGTAGCTGCACCTGATATTACTCAAAGTCAGAAGGCATAATAGGTGGCACCTGCACGCATTAGTATTTTAAAGCGAGTACGAACACACAAATTGCATATACGTGTGTTTGTGTGTGTGTGTGCTTGTATAAAGAATGTGTATTAGTGTATGTATGTGGATGCATATACTAATTTGGTTGTTCAGTTGTCTTCAATTAGGTGTACTTCTTTTTTTCGTTTGTTATATATTTTTTCAATCTCTTAACAACACAGTGCAAGAATTTCTTACCGTATGATTAGAAACTGTATCATCATGACGAATTGAAAAGTACACGTCAATAGTGAATTATAGTTCAAATATGATAACCTTGCAGATTCTTTTGATGCCGCCATCTCTTCCGGTGCTTTCCTTCCGGGTCACTGCAATGGGAGTGGCCTGAAAGACGTAGTAAGGCTAGTGAAGTCAGGCATGTATAACGACCCCCTCGTGATTCAGAATAAAGATTTGCATTCTTACTCATTCATGTTTTTCTTGGGTAGAAACGTGTGTTTAGGATACTATTCGTCACCAGCAGTCTTTCTGTAAACAAACGCTAAATGTATTTTCTGGTGTAGTTAGAAGGGGTCTAGGGCAATTACCCCCTGCTCAGTTGTGAAAATCGATGGCTCAAGAAAAGAAACTGAAAATACTTTGAAATACTTGCCCCCTCACTGCGCTAATTTGAACATGCTGAATGCACAGGGATTGGTTTTAATTTAGAAAGTCATCCCCAAACACGAAATTGAAATATGCATACATCCGAATTCGAACTTTGTCATCATTAATTTACACGCCTGCATTGAAACGACTTTGTAAGCTCTTAAGTATTTTTTTTTAACCAAAGTCACTCTGCCCCCTGAAACACACGAATTTCAGACAAGTTTACGATATGTATTAAAACATATGATAAGACAGAGACCATAAGGATAAGTACTTTATGTGCGTATAACAGTATATTGTTTAATTTCCAGTTATTCTCATCCTCAGTTTTCTGGAAGAAAAGTTGTCACTTTTAAGGCAATTTTATCTTTAAGTCGTAATGATGAATCATTTTAACGTAGATGTATTAGTACTTAGTTATGTGGTGATATATATTTTGCATACCGTTGTGCAATGTGTGCGGTTACATAACACATGTATTGGTGATCTGATTGGTTCTTTATTGATTTTTTTTTCTTTGCAGGTGGTTTGATCGTGATTGCTTTGGAACGGGATCTCATTGACGGAGGGGTGGACGGGTTTGATTTCAAAGAAGTTGTTGAGAGTCTTGTGTCAAGCCAGACATGCTCACTGGAACGGGGGTATGTTTCAGGATATTCAAGGGGAAAGGATGGGGTCATATTGACGTTAACAGTTTTGTAATATATAGTCATGAAAATGATGTAGACAGTTTTAGCTAAGACTTTAAATCTTCGTAACTTCTAAACGGATCGTCCTATAATCATTTCCTTCAAACTTCATCGATGTGTTCTAGTAAATTTTTGCACTCACTGAAACCATCAATATTCATCTAGATTTAAACCCCGCTTTAACCCTTTCTGTGCCAATAAATCAAGTGTGCACAAGTTTTACGCACAGACCTATGGACGCAGAGAATTAATGAGTGTGTATAGCAGAAAACACATATAGCTTCATTCGTTGGGTAACACTTCTAATATTTTGATTCACCGCTGACGATAGGTTGGCAAAGGTGCGACATGTCAATGACCATTAAAAATAAAAAGTATAGTCAGTATTCATTTTTAGCGCAGATATTCCTTTGTGTTTTGTTTTCCCCGAACTCCCTTTATCGAGCATGCAGTGTGAGTTGATACGTTTCATATCATTGTTTGTAAGATGTGATTTTTTTTTTCGAGAGTAACAGATGGTGCAACGCCATGATTACTGGCCATTTCTTTTTTCTTTTCTTGTTTTTTTAAGGAGAAAGATTGAGCACATGATCTATTGTGACTGAATGTATTCTGCTATGCATTTGAATCAATCTGATACGCGTTAATGATAATTATTATATAATCAATTTCATCTACATGAACTTTGAAGACACATCGTGGAAACATGTGAAGACAGCTAGAAATGACTAATCGTTTGCACAATAAACACTATTTGTCATTGGCGAGTTCTCATGTAGTAGCGCTACAGCGAAAACAGTGCACAGGTTTGTCAACCTATGGCAGACTCTCAAACGTGCAATTTTTCTCATAGGGGTTCGAAATGCAACCTCGGAGTCCCTCGACTTTATCAATAACCTCTTTTACTATACCTTTTCACTCCATTGGGATGGATCATTCATTATCTTTCTTATACGGAGAACCTACTCTCACAAGCATCTGCTTCTATGTAGGTTCCCACCACACACAATCTATCCGACATGAATGTAATGTACTTGAGAATGATTTCAATTGATTTTGTGCCATGTAAATGCTATTTGTATACATACTGCACTTATAACTTATGATTTATGAGTTACTTTAATACATTGTCATGGATGGATGTTGTGAACACAACACCGTATGATTTGTTTGGAAACTTAATAAATGAAATGAAATTGTGTCCTATCTCGCATACTTATGTACAGCACTAAGAATTATTTATGAAAATCAAATGTTATAAATGATTTGCAAAGCAAAAGGACAGAAGAAGTGAAATCCGTCAGGTGATGCAAAACATTATGATTTCTGTCGATACACAGAGAATGAAGACACTTATTTTGTCGAAACGAATTCCAAGCTTAATGATTAAAAACGTATATTCCTCCTCTATCTCTTTCTCCATAATAATGCGTATCTTGATAATACCTCCTCTGAGACGCAAGTGATGGCGTAATATATCCAATCGTGTATTTCTCTACCATGTAACCCGTGTCATCAACAACTCGGAAATGCACACTCTTAAAAAATCTAGTCGCAGTGATTCTATAAAAGATATTACAATGTTTTTCCTCTCAACAACGCATTGTAGATTTATAACACTCCAATTATGATGTGCTTTCCTGTGACTAACTTATTAATACTTGGAAAATTTTATATCAGATTGTTTTCATCATCTTGTGGTTAGTTTTGCTGTTATATCAATAAAAAAGGGATGTTATACTTCTATATACTCGCTTGATTCTCACCCTTTTGACAAATATTTATTATGTAGTTTGATATGTTTACGCATGATATAGAATTCTAACCACCATGTTTATCATTAAACAGATAACTAAAATGAGTGAGTGCATTAGTAAACCAGATGACCTCAAGATGACTGATCGATCAAGAATTTCGAATCATTATTTCATACATCGACAGAACCGATTGGTTGCTGATTAGTGGAAGTGGAATGGTGCGTGGCATGTCTTTAGGAGAAAGTGAAGTGGTTACTGAAAACAATGAAATCATAACCTTATAGGGACAAAATTCTTGACATGCAGATTATGAATTTATACCAAGAGAAAATGGACGATAACACGGTAAAGCTCCACTGATCATCAAATCGACATTCACGTTTTTACATTAATTCTCCACATGTCACTTAAAACAGGCAAAAAGTAAGCTTGCTAAAGATTTGAGCTTGGAGTCCAAGCCTTGGACAATAAAAATAAAGAACAATGTCTTGTGAGTTCAAGGGACAAAACAGTCGTACTACATAAGTTGTTTTTTTTTTAACGATAAAGTTCTGAAGGTATACTTTTTGGAGTCGTAAATATATGGAGAGTTTGAGACAATCAATCATGCCCCCGCATATTGCACTTTACAACGCGGCAAATTAATGTGATAAGACATCAGAGGGTATATTATTATCACAAAATATGTACATGGACTTACATAACCATCATACAAACTTTCAAGAACATTAATTTTAGCATGAAGTAGAGTAGAGAAAAAAAATCATTTAAATTAGGAAAATGAAACTGTGTATATCCTTCAACACATAGTTTCAAGTGTTCTTATGAGCACTGATATTCGTCTCAGTTACTTTATGAACATTATAGGCTACATGTCAATTATTATCATAGGTGCATGGAGGTGTGTCGCCGTGTATAACAGGCCCTCCGAGTGTTTAACGGTATGACGATCTAAATACAGTTTCCCACTGTTTCGCAGGCAGTATACATGTACATTATAGCCTTTACACCAGTCACAAAGACGTATATGCAAACTAATACATAGATTTGGTGATGCCAATATCCCAACATTAGGCCTACAATATTAGTCCTTCACTAATACTTTACAACAAAATAACAATATTGTAAGGTTTTCTCTTTCAGTGAAAACAAAGAAAATGTACTTCCTATCAAGAATTACAAGGGCTTGGCAACAGCTATTCAAACCATGTCAACATGAGTTTGGCCTAGTTGATATAATAAACCTCGTCTGAATTAATCATGTGATTAGGGCCTATAAATGACAACACTGTTTATCAAACATATAACCCGCTCTATAATACTTTCAGTTTTCTTCTTCATTGATTTCACTATTTTACATTTTATCGAGGTCTGATTTGGACAGGTAGCCTATATACGTGCTCCGCCCCCTAAAAGTAAAGCTAGGTATACCACATCAACGACATGCACATTCTTATATAATTGGTATAAAGGCGGCATGCAGAGATTGTGATCGTTGGGGTGAGAATGGATGATATAGGGTCATGGTGTTTTTTACGAGCCTGCAGCAGATCAAGACTCATCTTATCATTTTAAGAAACATCATTTGAAGGTCGGTACAAATAAGTTTCATATTTTGGTTGGCCTGGGAAACACGTGGTTATTATACTGCATGGCATGCATGTGACTCCATGTGGTCACGAGGCTACTTTGAAGAAAAACAATAATACAAAACAAAAACATATACATTTTGACGGAAATTGTGTGCTTCAAGATACTTAAAGGCGTACTATATGAACACTTTAAAAAAAGTCATCGAAATTCATGAATACGGTAATTATCCAATCTTGATTATCAAAGCTTATGCCCTTGGGAAATATCTTAATGAATAATTATGCATACATTGGAGGGATTTAAAACAAAATGTCCATGCATGCTCCGTTTTGAGTCACGATAGTAAAATTGGTGATGGAAATTTCACCATTATCTTTGAATCTGCGCCCCTCAAAAAAATAGTTTGTTTATTGCTATATCTCGGAAATCATAATATTAATTCATCTACAGCCTCTCAGTGATCAGTGCGTATTATATTTGTTTAAGATGAAAAGACTTATATATCTATCCTATGCCAAAAACCATGTTCTGTTAAGCCTCGCTGATTTTAGATAGCACACCAAGGTATATTGCTTTTCGTTCACCATCCGTAAGCGAGGAACTTCGCGTTACTTTTTCAACCCGTAGAGGGCTTAAATACAAATTTAGGAGTAAAAACAGACATCTGAGAGGTAATGGTTAATAACAGTGAATGGGAATCAGCAAGGAAAGAAGGTGCCTGGTATTGTTTAGTTTGTCCAAGGATGTTCTAATCCCTTGGACCCATTGTTTATCCAGAGTTTACTCTATAAATAAGAGGTTGTGTCTCTTCGTAGGAGCTTTTTATTCACGTTTACAGTTCAAAAGAGCACAATGGATGATGATCCAAATATTTCTACACCATTCTGAACACAGAACAACTTTGACGGGCAATCATGCACACACAAAATGCATGCATACAATATACAGATTTGCGTCCTTGTGACAGTGCAATTGCATTAATCCTGTCACACGCATTTTATACAACATGTCTGTTATGCTATTACTTGTATAATGACACAATATCCGTTGAAGTTCTTCTCTTTTTTTCTTACAATCTCTTTATATCTCTTACTATAATTCTCCTCTCTATACCTTGGTGAGCCCAGCACCTCATGGCTTGCGTGCCTTGATTTTAACCCTTCATCTTCTGATAAATTCCTTTGCCTCTGTACCTGTCCACTCCACTATCTTCCTGTTTTTCTGTCCGCTGCCTCGTGAGTGTGTGAGAATTTCTATTTGTCCTTTTTCTTTCTTTCTCAGGCAATTTGCCTTGTTTTGCTAGTTTAGAAATTAGTTATTTTAACGAGAAGACCGCAAATTACAATTAAGTCCAAGCCCTGTGCTTTTAGGCAGTCCCCTCCACTTTTAACAACTTTGATTCAGTATTTGTATTTTATGTTAGCTTACATTGTATATTGAATTGCCGAATAAATAATAATGATAATAATAATAATAATAATAATAATAATAATAATCATCATCATCATCATCATAAAAGTAAGAACATTTTATTGTATTTCAGTTCACAGTATATTCCTTCATTGCATATATTTTGTGTCATTATGTGTATTCAAAATGTTTTGTTGCAATTTGATTTTGTTGGAAATGAAGTGAGTGAAATCAAAGAAATGTGTCATTGAGATGATATCAAATTGATGGAGTGTAATACTGCAGCCGCAATTTCAATGTGTATGTTATATGTTTTGTTAAAACATGAAAACCCTTATACAATGAAAATTTTAAGTCTTTGGAAATTTGCGAAATTTAGAGTTGGGCTTTTTTTACCCTCTGCAAACGGATGTGAGGAAATATAAAAGAAATGTATTGCTGAGTCGTCGGTCTATGGAAACTTGTGGAAAGTGTGGAGAAGGATCCTAACCCCATAGAAAAGGGAGGAGTACCGGTACATAACATTTACACATAGATATTTTTTTCATCATAACCAGCTCGCGGTGATGGTGGACAGTCGATGAGACAAAATAGGTTGTCTATGGTAGACTATGTAGCAAATATTGCCTTGTCTATTTTCTTATCGTTGTTGTAATACACCGGTTGGGTAACGCTTGACAGTAACTGTCCGCTATTCCCCCTTTTTCCCTCCCGCTGGCGCCTCCCTCTCGTCGAGTCCACAGCGTGTGTTTGCTGCCCTCATCGTTTGTTTGTACATGTATTATATAGTTGTCAACGGGATTAGAAATGGCGGACAGTTCAAACGACGAAATGAGACGTTTTGAAAATTACCAGGAGTAGATCTACTTGAAGCCAAAACTTCCAGTTGACGTCGCAAAGAATATATCCCGCCATGGCGAAGGAAGCGGATAAATGTGTAAGTAATACTCTATGGCATTTTTTATCGTCAAGCCAAAGCGCAAAATCATGTCTGATGTACTAGTAACACGACGCCCAGTTTGCGAGGCCAGCTTTTGGTTTGCAGCTACTCAGCTCCAGCTACCCATCCAGTGCGGCCGACCCCAACGCGTCCCCGTACAACTTCGCACAATGAACCGTGGCCGTGGGCGCGTAGGCTCATCGCTCTGCCTGCTGGAAGTGCTGGCTTGCGTTTTTCGAGTCGCCCATTCATGATTTGATGTTAAATGTTTAGTAGAAGTTTTGTAGGCCTAGACATCTATGTAACGTTAGATCTAACAAGTTACTTGGTACTTTGTAGCAATCCTCCATTCCAAAAGCAAAGACCCCAAAGCCAAACCCGGGCCAAACCAAGCGGAGTTTGTTAAACTGGAGGTGGCGGCATGCAGCTGCGGCAGAGCCAGCAGAGAGGGTGAACTCAGCTCAATTTGGTAAATTTACTGTAGGCCTAAATAAATTTTGGGTAAATTTACCGTATTTTGAAACTGCAGTCTTAAAAACTTTAATTTAGTGGCTGAGTTAAATTGAGAGATTAGACATCATGGCATTGTCATTGAGGAAGGCTATTCGGTCCATGTCCCTGCGTGGTTTGAGGAAAGAAAGAGTTCCTGTAGTAAGTTTAGTTAGTCAGTAACCCCGGGACGCTCCGTGTTGTTGCGTGTTGGGGCTGGTCGCAGTTAGAACAAGAATCCATATGATAGGCCACATATGTACCATGGTGAGAAGGATTGATTAATGTTTATTCAATGAGACAGTCTTCTTAGTTAGTCAGTAGATGTCTAGATCTACAGACAGTACATATCTGTTTGACTGTGTTGCTAGATAAATTGGTGGAAAGGCCTAGCCGTCTACCTCAAACTGATTTGATGAATAAATGTCCCCGCCTACTTCTATCCGGTTGTAAGGGGAATAGTAGATCGATTATGTAGAACGATCACGATAGTAGATCGACTAGAATGATCACGATCACGATTGGTGGAGATCGATGTAAGAGAAAGAAGAAGGAGAAACGACGATGTAACGACGAAGAGGTAAAGCTTGTGTGCCGTGTCGACAAAAGTAAAAGAGAACAGATTGTATATTCCTGGTGTCGATATCTTGATGGAATGTCTACCGTGGTGATGTTCCTTACCCTTGTATCTCTTTTCCATTAAGTGGTGTATTTAGTAAATTCGTTTAGGTTTCATCTCTTTTCCGTTTTCACCATCCAACACCACAAACGCTAAATCAGCAATGAATTCATGTGGACAGAAAAATGAACTGATCCTCAAGTAAGTCTGCCAAGGGACAGCATTCACACAAACTCTCTGTGTACCATGTGAAAAAGCTCCACATCGAAACCATCCACCGACGAGTGCTTCTAATCTATATTCACCCGTCGATACGCAGCGGTGGGAATCACTACGTTCACTGCTCACGGAAAAGTGTATAGCTGGGGCTACACAGTAACTACACAATGGGACACCAATAGCATGTCGCCACATCAAATCGAGAGTGTCAAACCCGGTTAATATCCTACATTCATAGTCATAATTAACCCTGCTCGCAGCGCCAAATGTAAGGGTTCGTTAGACAACACACAGAATGACTGATATTGACACCAGGAATATACAATCTGTTCTCTTTTACTTTTGCCGACACGGCACACAAGCTTTACCTCTTCGTCGTTACATCGTCGTTTCTCCTTCTTCTTTCTCTTACATCGATCTCCACCAATCGTGATCGTGATCGTTCTACATAATCGATCTACTATCGTGATCGTTCTACATAATCGATCTACTATTCCCCTTACACGGTTTAGGGCAAATATGGTCTGTGTGATCGTGATGTAGCATCTAGAATAGATCTAACTATGTCGATTTCCTTGCGGAGCATCTTGTGAGAAGTGGATGGCCGGTGTAATCTATTTCCCGTCTGTGTTGGAGTGAGTTCCATTTGAGCGAATTAAGGTCAAGGAGCTGGGTGACACTTTCTTCCCTCTTGGCTCTATCAATGTATCATGGTGTCCGTAACAAAATGAACAGCCTGTCTTTGAACTTGTTTGATGGAGGAAATATTCTTGTTAGTGTAGATGGATCCCAAGCAGCGGTAGCACAATCAAGATGAGGGAGAACAAGGGTTGAATAGAATACTTTTCCTTCACAGACGTTGAACAGTGGGAGAAATTACATCTGAGGAAGTTTAAAACAACCAATGCTTTCATGATGAATTCAAAGTTGTATGCCAGTCCACGCCCACAGTGAAACCAATCCTGGAATTTAGGGGCAGAAGGGAGTTATACGAACAATCAAAGCAAAGTACAGTAAACCTCGCATGAGTCGAAGCTCTCGGGACTGACAAAAATGCGTCGACTTAAGTGAACTTCGACTCTCGCGAGAGTCGATTTTTTTTCGACTCACAGTTATGTACATGTATTACAGTACATTTGCATTCATGTGTGTGTGTGTGTGTGTGTGTGCGTGCATGTTTGTGTTTGCATTCAAAATTGTCTGTTCTTGAAGATAATGTTCTCATTTTGTTCTAAATTGAACATGGAATTTGTATCAATACTAGTAGTTAAACGTAGTTCTGAGAATATCTGCGCTAATGTGGCAATGTGCATGTGCTATGTCTATGGTGCAGCATAGGTAGCCATCTGTGTCAACCTACCCTGAGAAAAACACTCTCCCAGGCCCATCCCACCTCCATTGAACAAACGCACAAACAAGCTCCGCCCACTTGGCCTGTCACTAAAATATCAAAGCAGCGATTGGTTGACCAAGGAGTTCTGGCTTGACATGGATAAAGTATGGATGTGCTGTGTGTATGAATAAAGTACAGTGTATGGATCGATGTGCTGTGTGTATACATGTATACCGGTACATGTGTATGTATTCGACATGCGTGCGGAGCGGTACGGTGAGTGTGCATGCTTTACCTGCAGCAGGTCAGGGACGGGGTTCTGCGACATGCCGATTTTTTTTTTCTCCTCTAAATGTAATGAGAATTGCAAGACAAATCTTCTTCGGCTCAAGTGATGTAAACTACGTGTATTTTGTACAAAAGGGACTGAATGTTTTACTTCGACACAGCCGAAATTCGACTCTCGTACTTCGGCTTATCCAAATATTTCTTAGAGAAAATACATAGGGAAAAATCGGGACTTTTGATTTTGCTTCGAGTTAAGTGATTTTCGACTCACTCGACGTCGACTTATCCGAGGTTTACTGTACAAAGTAGACCTCTAGGGTAGAGGTCAAATTCTATCATATTGGGCATTATTAGCTAGGTCAAAATTTTAACAAATGACAGTTAGAATTGTGCCACAGCACAGGCACAGCACAGCTGGCAGCCTCACCATGGCCCATGTTCACCAAGGCCAGGGTAGAAACTAAAGAAAATAACTAAGAATGGTGTCTGATAGCTACATGTTCACCTGAGCAAGGACTGGAACAAGCAAGACTAATGTTAGAACACGGAAGGGGAAAAACAGGAGAATATCTCATCTATCCACGGTGCATTACGTTTTTGGCAAACAGGGCTGCCATGGCCGCCGGGAACATGGTGTAAACGTAGCATTTTGAGAACTCATTATGACCCTCTGTTGAGTTCAGAGACTTCTTCAATATTACTAGTAAACATAATTTTCTGTTCCCAGCCCATCAATCATTGAATAGGTTAGGTTTTCCTTATACCTGATGTTATGGGCTATCACTCCCTTGAGAGAGGAAATGAAGTGCTTTATTGTATCTTCATTTCCTGCTCAGGAAATTAAGATAACTTAAATGAACAATTTGATATATTTTAGACATGAATTATCATCTACTTCCTCCTTACAATTCATAATATGTCTGTGTTGCATTAAAAAAAGAGAGTTCAGTCATTTGCTAACATAATCTGTTCTTGTTTTTATTTCATAGGTGTTTGTGAATCCATTCTACCAAGAAGGCATTGGCAGGTAAAACTCATAGCTTCTACATCTTTTCATTATGTGCTTGAAAGTTTCCTTTTATACATGCATTTTTGTTTGATTTTTCATTAATTGTCTGGGTAGTTTTCTGACAAACCAAGTCACTTGGGTTACGACAACTTATTAGAGTCATACTCCAAGCTCAAATGCTACATGCGTCAACTTGGATAGGTGCTAAATTCACTGCTACTCAGATAATATAGCGCTATGGGTATGGGCAGTTGCCCTTAGTTGTGCTGCTTTGCTGTTCATTGCTAGCATGAATGACTTCACAGTTTAGTGTTTACCAGATGGTAGAGATTTCAGTTCCAGTAAATGTTGTCTTGGATTTAAATTTCATTGTGTAGTTTACTCATCCATGTAACTCTTGATTGCTTTCTTGAATATTCCATGATTTATTTCTTATTTTTTTCTTGTTTCAACATTCAGGCGAACAGGAATTCAGTTGAAGAAAAATGTTAGGAAGGACAGTGATGGATTTGACAACTTTGATGACTACTGGTCAGAGAGTGGTAAGTGTGCTGTTGTGTAGTAACTTAGCTCATGATACACTGATACTGTATGTGTAGTTACTGGTGACTGTTGACATAAGAAATTGTCTAGACCTTGGTGTTGCAAATACCTACAATGTTAGTAATTGCCTCTCAAAAAATTGTTGTTGCCTTTTATAGAGCTGATACATCGATTCAAGTTATATCTTTTAACATATTCTGTTCATGGAGGGGTATCCCACCTCCCAGGTCTTTTCAAATTATAAGTTGTCTTTAGCTCATTTCAAATCATGATACATCTTGTAGTGTAGTTGAGGGTGTGAAGTACAGCTTTCCACACTTCATGTTTTCCTTCGTCTGCACAATAGATCTGTGCTTCTGTGCAAAGTCCACTATTGGTACAGTACTTCTTCCTCACTTTTAACAATCTTCAAGACAGCCATCAATCAACAAACACTTCTCTTTATAGCTCATCCTACTGAGGTAGATTGACACCGACAGTTAGACTTGCAGTGGCTGAAACATCTTGACAAAAATGGGATCAAATTGCAGGAATTCCATTGCAGCTTACCAGAAAGTTTGTAGACCTTCTTGAGAGTTTCTGTATCTGCATTTGTATGACACATGTGTCATTTCTTATCCATGATATTCTGCTATATTCTGTACAGAGAATGATGCCACTCTAAATGCCACTCTGGCGGACAACAAGGAAAACCTGTCAAGGGTAGCTAACCAGGGTAATGCCAGGCCCACCCCCAGGAGAAAGGTCAGTCCTAGCTGTGAGGCCATTGATGTACAAAAGGAATCTATTGTCTAGTAGCAAAGGATTTTTTTTCTGTAAATTTTGATAACAATTTGAAGTGGATGCTGAAAAGCTGATAATACTGAACAGAACAACAATGGCTTATTAAGTTAATCTTTAGTTTTAAGATTGACTTATTTGATTCTTTTTGAAACACCCCCAGGCTGCCAAACTGTTTCTTTCCCACGTCCACAAAGGCTTGTATAATCAACAAGTGCAATGTTGACAGTTGATACTGCCCTCCATGAAATGCTTTCACTTCTGGATCTATGATTCATGATTTGTTCTGTTATCATGGAACATACAATTACCTGTTTTAAATTTGCTGTCTTTCTTATGACCAATTCATCATGTGGTTGTCATTCTTGTCGTGAATAATTTCACATGTCTTCACACAAATTTCAGAATGTTCAATAATGCGGACCAGCATTTTTATATATGCAAAATTCAGTTGTTTAATGTGTGCATTGTGATTCCTCTTAGACCATCTTTGTGTTGCTAGCAACCCACAACATGTTGATGATGAGGTGTAAAGAAGTTTGCCCTCTAGCTGGAGGCTGTCTATAACAGTCACTCAATGAATCAAACTTTCGTGTAAGTGATGGGGCAGTACCTAGTATGTAATATTATGTGAGTTATGAGATTTCCTGCCAGAGCATAGCATCTCCTAGATCCATCAACCATGGCCTCCTTTGATTTCAATCTGTGGTGATTGTGCTTATCTGGGCTGCGTGCTGTTTCTGTCCCGCTGCAGAGCTCACTGAAGTCCATGCCCTCCTTCTCGCCTCAAGTGACGAGCAGCGAACGAGAGCAGAGCCATCTCGCGGGGGACAAGACCGGCGCCGATGCGGTGGAGACAGCTGAGGATGAATCGGTCGACGATGCGGACATCACAGGCAGTGTGATCAAGGGTCCAGCAAATAGTTTGGAGCCCTCATCAGCCATCTGTAAATTCAAGACCAAGAAAAGGTCAGTTTGACCCTAACAACTGTCTGAGAGAATAGCCATTCAGAGAAAAGCATGATAAAGTTTGTATTGTTTCATGCAAGAGATTGAGTGCAGTAACCAGTCATTGCTTGCAGAAGTAACTTCGCTGATCCTCTAATATCATCAACAATTTTTCAAATATTTGACTGCATTGACTGTACATTGTCTTTTTTAATGGCTCTCGTGAGAATTTGTTATCACTATTGAATTGCATAATACAATATCCATGCTACTGTGCCTTCGTCAAGACGAGCATTTTCCAAAGGATTGAATGGTGTAGGGCTATCTATGCAAGTTTGTTTCAATGAAACATTCTTTCAAACAAGTGCCACCTCACAAAATCACGTTTGTAAAATACAGATTGAGTTTCTCAGGCCGGGAAGGAAGCAGCCAATCAGATGAGGCCGTTAGCACAGAAGATGAGAGGACAGATGTTGAAGCAAGCCAGGAGAGCAGTGCGTCAAGCGAGGGCACCATCAGAGCCCCTGACAGCCAATCAGATTCCAGCGAAGATGAGGAAAGGGAAGTAAATGCAAAGGGCGATGAAGATGCACCTGAGGAGTTCAAAGGGTGAGTGTGAAAGATCAGTTCCTCAAGGGTCATAAGATCTGATGGTCACAACCCCCATATCAAACCCAAGAAAATGAGAGGGAATCTGCAACTGCTGTGGCTACAATAACTAGTTTACTCAGCTTAGCGCCTGTGAATGTAAAAATGGAGTCCTTTGTGGTATTTCTTATTTCTATATCTAATGCTTGAGGAATATCTGAGAGGTGGTGTGTATACTCATCAGATTTCTGATGTCTTTGCCAAAAATGAGTTTGTAAGTGTCAGTTCAAAGGGCTCCTGGACGACCTTTACAGCGTTTCAATGCCGGAAGTGTTCTCTGATTGCATGTAGTCTTCAAGCAACAATTTTTAAGATGATCTGACTATGAAAAGAGTCATGTTACAAGATGGCCAGATTAAGACACGTGGGCCATTTGAACTGAAGTCTATTTCCAAGTGTTACTGACTTGTTTTGTGTAGTCGAGAGTAAGATCGTCAGGGTTCAAACTCGACCTACTTGCTGGCAATATGACTTAGGCAGGCAATAAGATAGAATCAAACATTTAGCTGGTTTATTTTGCTATTAATGAAGTGATGCAAACAAACACAAAACAAACGTTGTCTCTCCCACTACTTAGTGATATAATGCTCACGATGTTGTAAAGCGTGACTGTATAAGCCTCTGTGATGTTCATATTGTAATGAGATGCCTGTAGTTAATTGCTGGTCATGTATTTATGCCATAGCTGTGAATATACAAACATTAATTGCAAGAATCCTTGAGCTGTTAAGTAAAAGGTGAATCCTCTTTTGTATGCATCCAGGGCTGTGAAGAGACTGATGTGGCCAAGGTTTTATAGTGTTACTTTATCATGATGTACAAATCTTAAATCTGTCTGATCCGTTTTGCCTCTTTCATTCTGTTTTAGATCACGTATAAATTTACAAATTTACTTAGAGAGAATCTCATCTTGAAAGTTATGAGTGAAAAATGTTGAAGAGTAACCGACTCAAGATTAAATCTTTTGAGATGGTCAGCAGTCTTGATATGCACATTCTTGTAAACTCTTGACGTCATTATAATGAAATATAGTCAAAAACAAAAATATCAGCAAATGTCCCTTTTCTTTTTTTTTCCATTTGTAGTAGCTCTTCCCAAAGTGGAGTTCACAGCCAGCATAACAACAGTACTCTGCCTCCTTTACAAGAGGAACCTACTGAGCCTAGGGTATCACCAGACGATAAAAAAGATGGAGAAGTCAAAGCAGCCACATTGTCTGAAGGTGATGCTGAGATGTCTGCTGATGAGCAGGTGCCAAAGCGAAGGCTTACCAGACAAGCTCTGATGAATCATTCCCTCGGTGCACAGCCTGGGGACAGGTCATCTGATGGGAAAAATGAAGAAGACAAAGATGCTCCAACTCGTGGCCAACCCAAGCAGTCCAACGATGCCGAAAGACGGAGGAGCAAGAGGCAGTCAACTCGAGGAAAGGCTGCTGTGAGGCAGGATACAGAGGCTTCGTCCAAGTCCTCTGCAAGTAAAAATGATGAAGACAAGCCACAGGTGTCTACCAGCAGAGAGATGCACAACACAGGAGGAGGAGGAGGAGAAGGAGGAGGAGAAGGAAGGAGGAAAAGCAAGAGGTACTCCACAAGGAATGCCAACGCAGGACTGTCTAGTAAGGAGGATGAGGTTGAGCCACGCAATCGTCGAGCTTCGAAAGCAAGCAGGAGCGCTGCCCTGTCAACAGAAATGAAAGAAAAAGAAGGAGGACGTGAGGCAGAGAACAATGAAGTTAAAGACAGTGAACACTCAGTCAGTGAGAGAAAGAAGAGAGAAGAAGTACAAGAGGAGGAAGGTGGTGAATTAGAGCCTACGTCATCCCAAGAAGATGAGACCCGCAGGGCAGATGCTGATGATGCAGACAAAAGTTCAGAGGAGGAACTCAACGCCGAGACAACACAGGAAGTCACAGATGCCAAGGAGGAAGGAAGCCATCATCCTGAGGATGGCAAGGAAGGAGATGATAAGATGATTAAAGAAGCCAAGGAAATTGACGAGGACGTACAAGCCTCAAGAAAATCATCCAGAAGTATGAAGGGAAAGGGACTCTCGGTCACAAAAAAGCAAGGCAAGCAGGATAATGGTCTCTTAGATTCGATTGATGTTGCTGAGGATTGTGGTGGTGTTTTCCTGTCACTGCAGGTGGGGAAGACAACAGAAGTGGTCCTTGGTGATGATGATGACGATGACTTTGAGATTGGGGATGTTGAGGTCCAAGAGTGGGGCGTGGTGAGTGGCAGTGATGATAAACATATCGCTGCTCCGGAAGACAAGTCAAAGAAAAAGGGAAAAATTGACCAGGGAAGCAGACGTGATGAGAAGCAGAAAGGCGCTCGGAACGGAAAGTCAAGGAAAGGAAAATCTCAGAAACAGGATGCTCCAAAGATAGACGAGCAGGAGAGATCTGTAGCTACTGCAGAAGAAGAGGAAATGGAGGTTGCGGAGAGGAAGACGCAGAAGCCACGCCGAAAAGACCACAAAGGTTCCCAAAGTAGCGACGGGGATGATGTGCAGGGAAGGGGTTCGAAGAGATCCTCCGATGAGGCACCTAAAGACGGCTCCAATGGCAAGCAGAGGAAGAGACAGAGACGCAGACAAAAGTCAGAGGCCTCAGGAAGTAGCAACGAGGCTTCCACCAACTCTTCAGAGCAGGATGACTCCAAATCTGAAGAAACAAAGGAAATGGAAAGTCACCAAAACACCACGAAAAATACATCTAAAAGGAGAAAGAGCAAGCTGCAGGAAGTGGAAGTAGAAGAAAACATTGTCAGCAGAGAAGAAGTCAGCATCAGTGGAGGCAAGGCAGAATCCACAAAAACGACATCAAGATCCAGGCGACGGAGCAGTGTGCACTTCACAACCAAGGACATGATTTCTGTAGAGGGAGACGTCAGCATCCATCAGATAGAGAGCAGTGAGGATGATGGAAGAGCAGGGATGGAGATTCCCCGGACACCAGGAGTGGCGCCAAACCGTAGGCGGAGCACCCCTCACCACAAGAAGCAGCGCCAAGCCTCTTCAACCTCTGCAAGGCAAGAGCAGCAGGAGGACACGGACACCGACGGGACGAAAGCCAGGCGATCAAGAAAGGGATCCAAGCGTGGCAGGAGGGCAGACACTTCAATGACCGAGATGACAGGATCTGAGAGTGAAAGCAACTCTGCAGATCAGGAGCAGGAAAAAGGAAGTTCTACCACGGATGAGTCTGAACATGAAACAAGTTTGGCAGGGAATAAGGGACAGCGTAGGAAGAGAAAATCGCCAAGTGAGAGGACAAACCCAAGCTCAGGTGTGTACCTTGATTGGTTCCTTGGCATTTGCTCCTGCGACAATTGCTCCCATGAAATATCTGCACACTTAGCCAGACATAAATTCTACCCACAAACATAATCCTAACCCTAATCCTCACATCAAACTTAATCTAAAACCCTACTGCAATCCCAACCCTAACCCTAAGTCCTTGGAGAAAAATAAGACCAGAGCAATCGCCGCAGGAACAAATGTCATGTCACCACCTGGATTATGTCTTTGTCAAAATGTGATGTGTTTCTCTTTTCAAATGAGTGTGTGTATATGGGGGGGGGGGGGTGAAATTGTAGTCTTTTGTTTAAAAAAACCCCCAAAAAACATAAATTAAAAAATGATGAAAATTGTGAAAATTTGATGAAGCTTTGATACATGTGTGTAAGAACTGGCTGTCTTCCAAACTGACCATCGGTGTCTTTGAGGATACATGAAAAATTTGCCGCACAGGGCCAATCACACTGCTATTGTACAATCTTGGCATTTGGGTGAAAGTTGTTAGGCAACTGTATAGAATGCTGCCCAAAACATCAGCAAAAAATCAGAAACCTGAGTGTGATTTTTTTCTAACATTGTGTGTGTGACATTTGTACAACATTTTACCTTGAGAACGCTCATTGCAGAAATGTCATAGATATGATTTCCACTCCTTCAATCTGTGAGCAATGTGCTGCTAGCCAGCCAGGCTTTAGGGTTGTCATGATGATCGTTCTGTGCAACAGACTCTCCAGCAATATTATGCATGTGTGCAAAAACTTGCAATATCCTAACATCCTGATTTTACATCCTAGGGTAAATAGAAAATTTTTTAAAAATTGATTTAATGTTGCAATATTTACAATTAGAAGGGCCATATGTCCAGCGGTTAGGTAATTTCTTCTTCTTCTTTTTTTTTGTCCAAGAGCAAAACATTTCAACTCTCAGTTCCTGTAATCATTCTCAATATTGTCTATAAATTCAAATTTTTACAACTAGCATCAGTTTAATTGCAAGAGAAGTGAGCTTGAGCATTGATGTGTAGGTCATTACATTGGAGTATGACATATATAGAATATAGATAAAAAGAGACAATTAATGTGCAGCTTCATCATCTCCAGAATGAATCGAACAATGCAAACAAAGCTCGTCTTTTTTATGGGGGGGGGGGGTGGGGGACACTTTGCACATTCATCCCATGAGTGCAGATGCACTGGATGAGGATGTTAGCAGTCATTGCCACCATATTAACCCTGAAGGGGCCGAGGGGGGGGGGGGGGGGGGGGCAAAATCCGCCCCCCCCCCACCCCCGATGTTTCGCGCTATAATTCTGTAACGCGAGAAGACCTCGTCGCGAGGCTTCTTTACTTTCTTTGTTCAAGTCTCGCGCAACTTTTGAGACCAAATTTGCAACGTCCACGCATATTTTTGTGAAGCCACGCCCTTTTTTTTAACGGCATGTTGCCCCAAAACAGGCGCAATTTTGTGATTTTGTGTACATTTTCTATAACAGTGCTCTGTCATGAAAGTCATAAAAACCTGATTATTTTTACAATTGATCACTTTCATTGATTAAATTTATGCTAATTATGGTAGAAAAGCGGTCAGTGACAATTTCCAATAAAAAAACAGAAAAAAACAAAAGTTGAAAAACAAGGAAATACATAAGAAATTCTGAAAACAATAAAATACATAAGAATTGAAATGACTTTTGGAAGTTTTTGTGATGTACAATTGTTGAATATGCCAAAACAGATTTACAGACCAAAAAGTAGGCTCTCAATGTTTTTAATTAGGCTAAAATATGATCTTGAGCTTAATTTGCATTATTAATTAATGGTGGTTAAGATTAATCTTGATTCATTTCATATGGTCATTGCGTGCTTTAAAGTGAAAAGTTGAACCAACCCTTTGTTCACCTACAGGCAAGGCTCGGAAGAAAGCACAGAAACGTAGCAAGTCAGGCTCAACGACAGCAAGCCAAGAGAAGCAAGGTGACTCTTCGGATGAGAAAAGTAGTGGTAAGTTTGTATACAAAGATATTTTTCTAGATGGGTCTAGGGCAATTACCCCCTGGACAATTACCCCAGACCCTTCCCCTGACCCTAACCCTAATCCTGTTCCTGAACCTAATCCTAACCCTAACCCCAAATCCAACCCTAAACCTAACCCTAATCCTAACTAATCCTTACTCTAACCTTATCACTAACCAGTATGTTGAGCCGGGGTGGGGTGGGGGGGCAGTAATTGTCCCTGGGGTAATTGCCCTGATACGTTCTAGACATGCATATTTTACAGTGTTTCAAATTAAATATCTTTGAAAGGTGCTCTACTTGTGTAAAATATGACTACCTCTAAACCAGCTGTACGTATGGTACTCCTTTACTAGTCTTATGGTACAATTTAAGCAATTGTATTTGATAGCTAAGTATTCATTTATCACTTGGGGTATGTCATTATGGTAATTTTAGTTGAACAATTCAAAACCACACTTAATTTGATTATTTTCTCTGGATGTCTTTGTGTATGATAATGATAGACGGATGTATGTGTAGTTTATTCAGCTTCAATAATGAATTTTACTTGTTTGGTTTCAGCTGAAGACCAAGCCGTTGATGTCGTCCTGGATTTCTTGGACTCCTACGACGACGGCAGGGCACCGAAGCAGGGCACTCATAGAAGCTTCACACCAGCCGCCCCTTCTACTGCTCCCCAGACCCTGGCCAAGCCACTCTCAAACTCCATTCTCAAGAAGGGCAAATCAAAGGGGAGGAGGACGGAAAAAGACAGGAAGCACTCTTTGCTGTACACCGAGAAACCAGTGAGCAAGGCCTACATCAGTAAGTCATGAGTCTTGTGGTGGTGATTATAAAATATTCGATTGCAAAATGAGTTAATTCCATTCAGTTGAGATATTTGCAATAAAAGCTGCCAAAGAAAAAGAAAGAGAAAATCATGCTAACTTTTGTAATCATAACTCAAAGTTTTGTTCCAAGTGAGGAATCACTGTAAAGGGTTAATTTTGCTCTATCTGACGATGGACTTCAGCTGGACTTATGATGGATGATGGCAGTGGTTTGATATAGACATTGGGAAGAGTTGAGAGGGTTACGGTGTGGTTTTGAGAAAGTGAAGAATTCTTTGCACAGAAAGAATTACTTTACTATCTCCAGGGAAGGAGACAAGACTGTGGCTGGAGGGTGAAGGAACTTATTGTGTGGTCTTCTCTGATAGAAAACTTCTGTATCTTTCTCAAAGTAAAAGTATAATGTCAATATCTGTGTCTTTTACATGTGCTTCATGACTATATAGTGTGAAACTTGGCTCTTGCAATATCATTGAGAAAGCTAATTACACCAAGCTTCTCTACAATTTTTATCAGCCATGGATTAATCACTGACCCATTGCGAGGAAGTCTTGTGTGCTTAATCACGTACTTGTACAGATAGCATGTCAAACCCTGGTCAAATAGGCCTCAAGGTTTTGAGAAAAGATAGGATCTTTTGACCCAAGACCGGTTGTATTTTGTCCGTCCAATCTCACTCTAATGTGATTAAAACATTTTTGGTCTAGGCATGTGCAGTCCATGACAGTGATGATGACTGCATTTTTAACCATGAACTGAAATGTGACAGTGAGAGGTAAAAGTATTTTACCATTTTCTGTAGACACATCAATACCACAAAATGTCTCTGTGAATGTCAGGAGAATGTGTGCCAGCAACATTCAAAGATTTACTTCATGAATGACTGGCATGCTAGTAATGGTTTAGCTGAAATATATTCACTGGTAAGGTTGTAGCATCGCAGTTTCAAATTGCTTTGTGAATTCTTTGCGTCAAAGTGGCTGAATCTGAGAAGTTCATTAATCATAGTGCCATTGTCTCACTCTTGGTATCATTCACAGTTGCTCCTGAACCAGAGAGGGGATTGCGGCGTACCAAGCGCCACAGAGTACGCCCTCTAGAGTACTGGCGCAACGAGCGGCCCCTCTACGAGCGACGGAAGTCTGGTGGGTTTGCCCTGTCCGGTGTCCTGTCTCCCGAAGAGAAGTCCTTCAATAGTCGAGGAGGCGGACCATCAAAGCAAGTCAAAACTGGGAGAGGTAAAGATGCCATCTACTTTGCTAGTGCTTCTCTCAGGCCTAATTGAAGAGACCATGCTTAACCGCAAACAAAAGAAATCTATAAACAGACAGTGTGCCCGTTAGCCACCAATGTTCCACTATTTTTGAAACAGTGGATCCATTAATTTAGAAGCAGTTGAGCACTAAATGTGTGCCTATTCTTACAATACGCAAACAGAAGAAAGTCTTGCACGGAATTTGTATACTTGATCAGTTCTGTAAGCGCCTACAATTATTTCTTGGTTTTCTTGACACAGATATGCAGCTGTGCTGTAGATAGTTGCAGGTCATGTGTTTTGAAAGCAAAGACAGACAAGCAAAAATGTTCCGTGGGGTTAGTTTGGAGGTCCTCTTTAACTACAGTTCCAGGATTTATTTTGCTTTGATGAGAAATCTCTGTTCGTTTGAATTGATTCTTTGAATTTCTAATCTTTACTCTTTCAGTGAAGGGGCAGCTTCCCTTGACCCCAGCAAACATCTCCCTCCACAGCTCCCCACCCCCTGGGACGGAGCCCATCACCAACCCCAGCGTGACGGTGGTCAACCCAGACAGCGACGAGGAAGTTGTCATAGGTAACCACTGGTCGTTGAGACTCCCAACAGACGTATAACTATGAAGTAGCAATATTCTTATATGTACACGGAATCACATCAGTAAACCATTTTACAATATCTTTGAGGTGCCATTTAAGATCACTAACTGACACTAAGTAGTTATACAGCTGAATCTTTTAAGTTTGCTCAAATATTTCATTAATGTCTGTGCTGCTTTTGTTTGCTTTTGTTGTATAATTCATGCATACATACACATACGTATACACACACACACACACCGGAACACAAATATAAACACAAACACAAACACACACAGACATACATAGATGTGCACCAGATACATACACATATAAATGATATGTACATCACAGACAAATAGTTATTTGTTTCTTGGGAAGAGGTGGGGAAGGGACATAAGAGCAAAAAAAAAAAAAAAATGGTACAAGTGTGATGCTTTGATTAAGTAAATTGTCATATGTCGTTGTCTCACAGATGCTGTAGCCACGTCCAAGATGCTGAAGTTTACTGGTCCCAGTGGCTTACCAGCTGACAAGGATGATCCTATCACCATAGCCAAGGCTCTTTCACAAAAGGCTTTCTCTGCAGGTACTACCACTCTCCATAATAAAAGAATTTTTTTCATCCCTAAGTGTTGGAATTCTGTGCTCTTTCCTTCATGGTACCTTCAGAATCTTATACAATGTTACTTACTTTAACAAATAAGTATAACAAGGCAAACTTAGCTAAATAGTCTTTTAGAGATAGATAGCAGTAATAGCTGTGAAGACTAGCCTTAGAATTCGATAAAACGGTGAAGTCTTCAGAACATTAAATTCACTTTATAACCCACTGACTTTGTTACATACTGTCTCTGAATATTAGGCTTTGAATAAATTTATCAGTGATAGTGTGCAAGTATTTTGAAAAAAAAAAAGAAGAGATGCAGTCTGACTTCATAGACAGCCGTTACTGTTCTGTTGAAGTAACTCTTTTAAACTGGCTTCCTGTACAGAGTGACTTGCATCAAATATGCCGCCAGAACTTGTTATAAACTTTCCTTCCCTCTTTGGTATAAACAGAACTCAGTCATTTCTTTTCATAGGTACTATATTCCTTATTAGTTTGTAACAGGATCATGCAAATAGATTGACCTCTGGTGCAAAGCATTTGTCATAAGAGCAATGTTCTGGTGTATGTTTCACTTTGGCACTCCTTTCTCACGAAAGAAATGCTTTGCAATATAGAATTTGGACATCAGTTGCATATGGACCTGTCTAATAGAGCTGCAACCATTTTCAGCAAAGTAAAGTCCATGTACTGTTGATTGAATGTAGACACGAATGATGGAAGTAGACAGAATCAAAAGCTCATTACAAAACACTGGCTTGAGCCAGTCAATACTTTTAGGTCTTCATCATAGAGCTGTTACCGAGTGTGTTTACAGCTCATATATATTTTTATTTATTGCTTTATTTATTGGTTTATTTTTTATTTATTTATTTTTTTGACATCTTACATGTATTTAAGAAGACCTGCTTTGGAGATTGAAAAAGATATCATGAAACTTCATGAAAATTACTTGTATTTGTCTTTTTCCCTATCTTCTCACTGAAATGTGTTTCTCTCTTGCTGAGAATATTTTCATGTATTTTTTTGTATTCATTGGTCTTTAGGAGTTTGCAATGCTGCAACCTATTTTAAAACATATTTTGTGCATTATTTTCTGGTCTATAGGAGTGCTGACCATCAGACCACTCCAGGAGAAGGGCTCACAGCTTGTCCGGAGGGACACCATGGTCTTCTATGTGGTCAGGGGCAAGCTTGCGGTCAGTATCCACCAGACCTCTCACGTCCTGCAGAACGGAGACTGGTTCTTTGTGCCCAAAGGTAAGGGTCATTTGGCTAGCCATGCCCAGTAGTGATTACATTTTTATGGCCCTAGTTTACCGAAAGTAGCCCCATTAGCGTAACTGCTCTTCATGAGAGCCCTGCCATGTTATTACCGTAGCGTTGCCAGGTGCTCATGGTACAGTGCACTCCCATCATAACGAACACAGTTGTAA
The DNA here is from genome assembly GCF_040938485.1 of Diadema antillarum. Lineage (NCBI taxonomy): Eukaryota > Metazoa > Echinodermata > Echinoidea > Diadematoida > Diadematidae > Diadema > Diadema antillarum. The sequence continues at coordinate 950,604 of NW_027271053.1, forward strand.
CGAAATTCTGGTTGCAACAAAAAAAAAATTTAGGCCGCAACATTAACCTCTCTATGGTTTTTTTTTATTGTTTATTTATTCGGTTATAACGAAATTTCAACATAACAAAAGAAAATTGCCCGTCCCGAGGACTTCGTTATATTGGAGTTCACTGTAGTATGTTGGTGATTAGGAACAGTGAAGATGTAATGCCTTGTCTGAGAATTTATTACCTGGTAGTTCGTTAACCCTAACTGTGCTATGTTTGCCGATTGGCAGGCCTGTTTGGGTGCTTTTCTTATCGATTGGCAACTAATTGCCAATGAACAGAGATTACCTAATCCCCTCAGTCTCCTATTGTGTCACCATGGCCTTCCTGTTGGACTAATTTTACAGTGTACTTGCTTTCCTTCATCTCAAAAATTAATTCTTCTGACATTGAGTCTTCTTTTTCTCTGCCCTATAACAACTGATCATTCATTCATTTATTCCACCTCTGTGCCAGGTAACATCTACAACATCAAGAACCTGCGACGAGACGAGGCCAAACTGACCTTCTTCCAGCACAAAGGTCAATAGGTGGATAGCGCATGACCTCTGACCCCTGACCCCTCAATGGCATGTGAGTAAAACGAGTTCCACTGGCAAGGAAGTGAACATCAGACTGGCCAGTAGATACCAGCACTTTGACTACAAGACCAGTTATCCGGCAGTAATGAAGGAGGGACTGATCTTGGGACTGAAGATGTTCCTCCGAGGGAATTTTAATAGAATTAGTATTTCAGACTTTGACTCTTCTGCAACTGATCATCCATTCTTACTCTATGATTTTATCAATTTTTGGAGTGTCGTAGTTTTTAGAAGGGAAAAGCATGGGACATATTTGAACTTGACGACTCAGTAGTGTGTATGGAATGCACTGTGTTTAAGCCGGAGTTTAAATAATATGATACTTTCTTTTTAAACCACAGTCCACTGCCAAGTCAATTGTGTAACTAGTTGTCAACACTGAGTGTGTTCTGCTGTATCAAATTTGCATTCCAAATCAAATGTATTTAAGCTTGCAAGCAGTGACATTCTTCGAGCACACAGAAGTTTGATTTTTTTAGTTCTTGGTTTCAATCATAACTCTTTGTGCAGCAGAGCTGTTGGAAAGCTTTTTTTTTTTTCATTTTTGAATTCTGCAAAATGAAAACCATACTTTTGTGTGTTTTTATTTTTAATTTCACCATAAACTGCTGACTGATTACTTTTGGGAGTTGGTGTGCCATGGTACTATGAGGAATTACCATATTTTGGAAGAAATGTATTACCGGTACTTTGGTATTTACAATTGTATACAGTTTGTTTGTCTGTTTGTTTGTTTTTTCATTATCAGTACTCATATCCATCTATTCCTACATTAAGATCAGTCTTTGGATATGTAGATTTTTTGATAAACAATTCAAAAGATAAGAAGTAGCAAGTGATACAGGAATGGCCTAAAGTTGGGATGTTGTAGATATCATAGGGTTTGTGTGTCCAAACCAAGGTAAGTATCAAAGCAATAACCATGCTTTCTTTATAACCATTGGCCTTGGAGTGAGCCGAGATGCACAATTGATTCCACAAGTGCATTCATGTGAAATTGTGGTTGATACTGTTATGAGGGACCTGTAAGACTATCTGTCATGAAAAATGAAGACAAGTGCAGAAAAATGTCAGTTTAAAGTTTCATATCATGGCATATACTGAGATTTCAAAAAGGAGGGCGAGGTTTTCTTACAACACTGTAAATATGCTGTACATTATTGTAAATAAGTAATGCCACTAGATATAACCATTATATGAGCAAAATAGCATGTAACCTGGCAATACAATAGTTGCCTAAGTTAACCTTGGTATGAGATCTGAGTTTTAACTCTTGTTTTTGTTGAAAATCTGATATTGTAACAGACAAGCATGATTTATCACTTAAATTCTCCTTTTTATCTTATGGTGCTAAATGACAATTTACATCCATTTCAAACTTACGAAGCTGACTTGCTGTGACTTTTTCTTCATAAACTTGCAAGGTTTAAAGAGATATTAAAAAAGGAAAATGCTAATATCAATTTGTAACATATATTATACAGTGTATCTGTAAATTGATAGACATGCCTGTAATTACACTGTGCATAACTTCCTTGTAGGCCACTTTGTTGTGGCAATACATGTATCTCGATGTGTGGAAATTCATGGAGAGAAGTTTGAATTTGGTTGTTGCCAGATCCAGGGGAGCTGTGGAGAACTTGAGCTTTGTACAGTACACTGTAGGTAGAATACAATGAAATCCAACAGTGTATGAAAGGAGTGTAGTTGAAGTGGACCTATCTTCCATTGTGCCTTCTACTGAAAAAAATAATTATCCAAAGTTCAGTACTTGGTGTATTACAGAAAATGTCTGCTTCTCATCTTCACACGTTGGTGTGAATATGTACAGTGTATATACATGACCGTCTTACAATTTTTGTCATCATTGAAATGCGTAAATGGAAAAATACACTTTATTTAATTGGTATCTGGTTTTCATGCACCATAGCTCATATGTCACATCCTCACGGATTGTATGTTAGCGAGCTTTAGATCTGCGACGCAGACGCTAAGACAACGCTGTAAAGGAAGAAATGGTGTTCTGCACATATGCGTGATACAGCTGTTTCTATTGTCCAACCCAGTGGAGGAGGCGTCATCTTTGTGTTCACATCACATAGCTAAAGTTCGTTATTGTCCCCGCCGAACGAGTTCGAGCAGGGGACTATGAAACGGGCTCCATCCGTGTGTCCGTGCGTGTGTCCATGTGTGTGTGCGCGTCCGTGTGTGATCAAAATGCTACAAAATGCTACTCCTTCGCCATTTCTAACCCGATTTCGATTCCGTTTGCTTTATGTGATGGCACTAGGTGAGGGCTTCAAAACTTCTACACAGAATTTTGACCTTTGACCTTGATTTTTGACCTATGTTGTACATTTTGCTACAAAATGCTACTTCCGGCGGGGACATATACATGTATTACACACCGCGTAATTTCTACTTTTCCTTCTTGTTTATGTGTCATGTACCAACTAATCTTATATTCAGGTGTGTAAAGCATCGAGTAGGTTTCATTTGTCACCTACATGGTATTTGTACAACTATCCTGTCAAATCTGGTAAATACCTTCATTGATATGATGTAATGAATGCAAGCTCCCAAAACAATGAAAGGGTTTGTAAGATATATGTCTACACCCCACTTTTAATCATGTACTGCAATTTAGCCAACTGTTAATGAAATGTGACCCCCCCCCCTAAAAAAGAAATAAGTTTGTGTGAAAAAGATGTCACTCTTCAAATATACAATAGATGCATGACTTTCACAAGAGTGCTTCGTGAGAAAGATTGTCTTTAATGTCATGTGCTAAGAAATGATAATGAATTGACAATGTCCAGGAAAATGTTTGCACAATGTACTATTTTCCAGGTTTGCAGTGTTAATGGTTTCAAGTAATAAACAGAATTATATTTGAGGAAGGAAAAAGTAAAGGCCTTAAGATTAATGTGTAGAAAACAATCCATGATTGATTTGATTTGTAGGGAACAGTAGACTCCCGTTATATAACAAAGTCCTTGGGACTTGGCTTTTTTTTTTTTTGTTATGTCGAAATTTTGTTATAACTGAAAAATAATAAAAAGCATGCGAGCAGATGATGCTGCAGCTGAATCTTTAAAGGGATCGTATAGTTTTGGTTGAGACCTAATTTCAGGCTTCTAACATTTTTTGGTGAGATAATGAGAAACTTCTTTATGAAAGATCACGTAATTCCATGTGAAATTCAACGTTTATTTGATGAAAATTGGTTTTGAAATGGCTCAGATATCCAAAACAAAGCGATTCTAATAAAGTGTGGGACCCACACTTTTTTATGATCACTTTGCTTTCCTTTGTTTTTGAATGTTTCAGTCATTCCAAACCCGATTTACATAAAATAAACTTTGAATTCCTCTTAGAATGGTATGATCTGTACTATTTCATAAGTGTTTTCTTGGTATCTTGCAAAAAGTTAAAAGCCCAATTCACATCTCCACCAATACTGTACCATCCATTAATTCGTTGTTACCGGAATATTGTTATAACCGCGTTTGTTATAACGGGAGTGAACTGTATTTGTCAATTAATACATTGTAAATATCAATACAGGGGAAACTCGGTATAACGAACACTGCTATAACGAGATATCGGTTATAACGAGGAAATTTTCTCGGTCCCAAATTTCCTTCCACACAAGTCTATGTAAAATGCTACTCTTATAGCGAGATCGGCTATAACGAAATAACTGCTATAACGAGATAAATTTTGTGACTTCCAAACAAAGAAAAACATAGTAAATCAAACCTGCTATAGCGAGGTAAAGCAAAATGCCTTCGGTAGTGCTTTACTTCGCCTGTGCTATTTAGATCATCTTCCGAGATTATAAAGCTTGATGCGCCAAAAACTGTCTTGTACACACATAATCATTTTCTTCAGTGCACTCCAGCTAGCACTGCATGTTGTACGTGTGAAGTGTGTGTGTGCACGCACACTGTATGCAGAAAATGTGGTGGGACGGCCATGTGTATACATGACATCATCATGACGCTTAGCAGGTGTGAGGCAATCTGATGCCGTGATTGGCCTTCTACTTTGGGAATTCCCCGTCTTCACACACACACGCAGTCATAATGTACATACAGAATGTGTCACATACACACACAGCATTGTGCAGACCATATTCAAGCTTTCCACACAACACACACCCATACGATAACCACATACCAATCCACAGACGATCTTGATACAATCGCAAGCTATATAAATTTACAAATTCAAACATCTACAATTAATGAGAAACACATTCTTGATATTGGATTGCCGGATTTCCTTGGCGAAAAACATCTTCTTACCCATAAAGGTGAGTAATTCCCTCACACACAATATCAAGTTATCAGTATTGATTGAAATATGATGGGTAGTCCCACATGTGCAAATTAATGTCTTTATTTTATGCCTTCTTTTATGCCTACTGATATAACGAGATATCGGCTATAACGAGGAAAATGACTCGGTCCCGACCATCTCGTTATATCGAGTTTCCACTGTAGATGTGTTCTATAAAGTAAAGCACTAATCACTTTAGCTAGATAATGGCTCAAGTTAGTTCACTCTATCAACCACTACTAAAATAAAGGAAATTGAATCGAAGTAAATGTTTGCATAAATCCACCCATGATAGCAGATGAGTAAAAATAGATGAAGTCACATCACCGGAAGAGAATCACTTTGTAAATAAAGTTAAACACCTGTATACATGTACAGTACCATCATCTATGTGTTTGAGTGAATTTGTCCGAGTCCTAACATATGTGTCTACGCCAGCATTCTCTGTAAAACCTTCCACTCTTTCTTTATCTCTCATCATCTACAGTCAACCTTGCTTATGTCGAATCTGTTTGGACCAAAGAAAAAGCTTTGACTTAGAGAAAATTCAACTTATGAGGGATTAAAAATCAATAGACTATAAAGAGAAGAGGACTTGAAAAGACCTTCGACTTAGGTGATTATTCGACTTATGCAAGGTTGATTTAAGCAAGGTTGACTGTGCTCTTTTAAAAGAACTCTACTTTCTCCCCAGCAAAAAAAAAAAAATGAAAAATAAAAAAAGTATTGGCCACATTCCATGCTTTATAATCAGATTCAGATTTAATAGTACATTGCAAAGTTAACAAGCAGAAAAACATAATGAAATGATATATTTGTAACTATCATTGTCAAAACAATACATGTCGTCTTGTAGAAAATACACCCTTTATCCCTATTTCACACTGTTCAAAAACTGCTATAATCTTGAGTCATCTCTATTTCACATTCATCAGAAAAATAAATATGCAAGAAAAATAATCTCTAAATTCACTTGTGCATTCAACTATCGATTCGTTCATCAGCATTACAAGGCAAAATCAATTACAGTTGTAGATCTACAATAATGGCATTACTACAGAATCCAATTGCATTGTATTGATTTTTAAGTGCTAACACAATTTTCTTTTTCACTCTACTACCAAAAAAAAAAAAATCAGTCAAAACCAAGCAGCTCTTTGTATACATTGTATTACCTGATTTGTTCACATTTGAATTCTCACGAGTCAACCTCAGTGAGTAACATTTACATGAAAATTGTATAAATGGGGAACATTCTCAAGCGCGCAACATCTCACACACAGTATGACTGCTCATACCACTAGAAAGTCTGCGTAACGGTCTAATCTCCCATTTTCGTTAGCCATCTATCAATTTATTTTGCACTGCATACATGTGGGTTGTGAACAAATGACAATTTGTATCAATCACCAGTTTGAGTGGGGGGGGGGGGGGGAATAATCATGAGGTAAGGCTTATTTTTAGCTTTAAATGTAACTCCACCTGTTGGCAGTTCAATAAGAAACACTACACAATAAACAGTTCTTTTCTTAAAGGCACAATCCCTCTTTTTGCCAACCATCTCAACTTTCCACTATATTTCTGTCTGCATGGGACACTTGGTAAAAGCTAGTCTTTATTACATAATTAGTTCTAAATAGTAAAATTTTTAACAGGCCTGGCAGTGACAAATGAAAGCCCCGTTTCTCTCTTTGAATGCTGAACTGTGTCTCCTGGGGGGCGTTTCATCAACGCTTGTCAGCGCCGACAACTGTCGGCACTGACCAATTTCAGCAAAATCCTTGGTTTTGATTGGCTGAGATGCTCTAGTCACTGACTGTTACTATGGTGATTCAAGTTGTCAGCGCCTACAAACGTTGATGAAACACCCCCCTGATTATCTTAGATCACAAGTCACACTTAACCCATTCTCTGTCAGGATATTACAATGCCACTGACTTTTGTGCAGGACCCACTGCATACCTAGAGGTACTTGGTCCATGAATACACGGCCGGTTAATGTATCACTTGAGATGTAACTTTAAGCTGAAATGAATGAATCTGTTTGGGCACTGACCGAAAAAAGCAAGCCAAGAAGACTACATCGGCAAAAAAAAAACAACACCCCAAAACCCAACAACAACAACAACACAACAATAACATCTGCTGCTTTTTCATATGATGTACACTCTACACCCACCTGAGATACCCCCGTCTTCAGATGCAAACCGTAATTGATGGTCTATATTGTATGTGTGGGGAGTCATTATTCACAGCAGGGAATAAACTTTCCTGGTTATCGCATTGCAAACTGGCACTATGTTTTCTTTGTACCCCTGCCACACAAACTTTTTTGTGTGTACCAAACCAATTTTCTTCCACAGAGGTGTACAGGATACCATTTGAAATATCATTCATCAGCCGAAATGGCTAATCGCATTCTATTATTGAAAATTACTCCCTGCACAGGACAACTGTCTGTATTTGGCAGAGACACACCCAATGAGCACACTGGCCTGATGGGACTCCAACTCTATACCAAAAAAACAGACACCATTGTACTTTAATAGCCTCTTAAAACAATATGCAGAACTAACACATGGCTACAGTTCTCCAGAGAGCCTGGAAATTGTATGCCACAAATACATCATATAATGTGCTCCTAAATACAAAATCATACACTAAAAGCATTCTAAGGTTTTTTTCTTCTTCTTTTTCATACATCCCATCTTCTGATGTCTAGTCATTGCATGTTTCAGAGAAGAAAAATAAAAACAATCCCCAAGTTTCAATAAAGGGATCCAAGGAAATATTTTCAATTGGACTATTAGTACATTGTATGTAATCAGTTGGAATGTTTTAACAGTATCATGCTCGCACAAAAAACAACAGACAAACAAACAAAAAAACAAAATTAGTCTGCCTGGCTGCATCTCCAGTCAATGTATCTGCTTCTAACCACATTGCAATAATTTCCCATCCTACATCCATCCACTCTTGAGACAACATATTTAAATAATAACCATATTTCTTTTCATACGATTTATAAACATTTCTTCATAAAAAAGGGGGCATGTGGGAATGAGAATGTATGATAAATAATCAATTTGGTAGGTATTGTTTGAGTCAATTAGTATTTGGCAGTAAGCACACAAGCAAGAGCCTGTCGATCAAGGTGGTTTGTTACAGGTGTCCTCATTTACATCGACTTTAAAAAATGACTTGGGAACAGTTTCATAAAGTTCCAAAAACAGCAATATACAAGGTACACTTCAGCCTGTGTTATTTATCAACACATGAAAACACATACACACACATACATACCGAGTATTCCACGTTCACAACACAATGTTATAACCTCTTCTGTGTCCATAGTAACCAGATTTACATCCCTTTCAAAATACATCATCGACTATTTGTAATGATGTACATTGTACACTATTACCAACACTCGCGCCACTGTCAAGTCAAGACATAGACAAGAATTTATGACAAAATATTTACCAATCAAACTAAGTAGCATGAAATAACTTTAAAAATGATTGCATTATTTTTACACTAATTGGAATTTATAGAAAAATATTACGTTATCAATCTACAACAATCTATCAAGCAGAAGGTTTAATATCACTTTCTGACAGTTTCTGTACAGTACATTGATGTGGTTCTTTTGGCATGAAAATCTGACAGGAAAGAGGAGCCTACTCGATATGTAAGTCTTCATATTTGTTTCATTGAACTCACATCCAATCAAATGCTATCCAACAGGTCATTCAAGATAAAATGGCATCTTCTTTGATATAAAGGCTTTTAGTGTAATGAGAAGCTCCTCAGCAAAACATGATTTACAGAGCAGAAAAATAGTACATTTTGACCAGTGAAAGGCATAACAGTAAACTGCAGGGTTTGGCTCAAGGATTCGAGATAAGATTTCACCCACTTGGGCATACATCACATTTAACAAAATGATTACGTTCAGACACCCAAAATCATCGACTCATAACTCAACTGAAGTTAAACTTGCAAGAGTATGTACATCTAGAGCAAACATTTTACGTAAATCCCTTTAGAGAAATGCACACTCATTAAAAACAAAACAAGATCACATTCTGGAAGAAGTATCTAAAAATATCTTGCTTTAAAAGATGACACACTCATGACTTTCTGCATCTAATGGATCTCGTGGACTTCACATCAAGGAACTTTCAATTAAAGAAAAGGCCACATACCAATTTTCAACAATGATAACAAAGCATACAAAAGTTTTACTTAATGCTGCTTGACAAAAGTTCTGAAAATGTACATATTTTTCATAGAGTTATAACAAAGATGGGTATCACAGGACAAATGTATATGAGACAGGTAATCAAAGAATGCTGGTAAAATAGAAGAAAGTATGCACATCACTTTTAACAATCACAAACAAAAAAGACTACCAGTAGCAAGGTGTAGAATAACTTAACTCCTGTTAACAGTGAAATCACTGTGGACCAAAACTGAATTGAATGCTGTAGCTGAAATGAGACAAAGAGTTCACTGTCTTTGGCAATAGGTAGAAGAAACAGGAAAATGAACTCTTGGTTTACCGGCAAATGAACTCTACAAAGATTGCGCTGTATGTTTAAACAAACCAAGTTCCTCTGTCCAGATGGTCAACTGCCCTCTGTGCAGTAAGCTAAAGTGAACTAAATTCTCATAAGAAGTAATAAAACATGCAGCACTGTCTTGTGATATATTTGAAGAGATATGTACCGAGTTAGAATCAGCCAAAAGAGAAAACAGTAAATTTGCTGCACACATGCTGTAATTATCATCATTACTTCAACAAAATTCAGTCCACAGGCCAGTCAACAAGTGGATGCGATGTGCAGAGTTTAAACACCGCACTGGAGTGTGAAGCCCCACTACTGACAGCACCATGTCAGGAGAATAGCAGGACCAGACTTACAGATTTAAAATAAGTCTCCAGACCAGTGATGTCTTGCAAGCCCAGCCATCAGAAATCTTGAGTTCCTGTTGCTGGGCAACATGGATGCTGGAATAGGCTCTACTCAAGTCATCTACATTATCTGGCTGCGAAAAATCTAATGCTGCTATAAGTGTATACACATCAAATACTCCATTTCTGCACACAATACAAAAGGAGTAATCACTTTGATATCTCAATTATCATATCCTTGATTATTCAGGCACTTGTTGAAGAAACACACATATCATGAAAAATGAAAATGAAAAGTTATCTCGTCTGATGTATAATGATGTTAATGGTGATAAGCTAAACAAATTCAGAAATGTGGAAGAAATGACGAAAGAATAACGAGAAGGCACACACGACAAGAATTCACATTCAAAGATACTGCGCTAATCACAGAATAGTGGCAACAATACCTCTGCAGTTAAGTCTCAATACCGGTCAGCTGAAATATGATACAACATGAGACTAAACATCTGCAGGGTTTAGGAGGCCTTCTCCAAGAATGCAAGCAATACTTGATTCAGAAATAACTTGTGAAAGCCTGGCTTAATGATGGCTAGAGTTGTATCTCGGGGTGCTATTTTAGTTGGCTGTATTTTGAAGTTTGATGCAAATGCCATGAACACGGAGGTGTTTAGGAGAACTCATTTGTGCATCGTCCTGACAGCCATATAAATGTTGGGGAAAATATAATTTTCAGCTTTTTGACATATCAGATGCTAAGCTTTAAATTGATATATAATTTCTCCGACTTAATTACAAGGAAAACATATATTATTTTTTAAATTGAAAGTTAGAAAACTGTAAAGGTTCTATTGCCTAAGTCGACTTTATGCGCATTTTTCTTGCTTTTTTATGATCTCCGACATTATATGGCTACATTTCTGAATGTGGGTGGATACGTGGTCATTGTGCAGATTGACAATGTATTTAGCAGGCTGATTATCTTCTCTCTTTTTTCCTCCACTGCTTATTCTCTAGCTGGTACCTCACCACCAAGATTGCGCAGTATCTTTGAATGGGAACATATGAGCTTGAAAGTACGTTCATACCAGAAAGAAGATGGAAATGAAATGCAGAACAGTAAGAATGTGAAATGTAAGGCATGTAGGCAAACAGTACACTCATGAAGTTAAGAAGAATGCAATTACATTAGTATAGAACAATTAGTTTGAAGATATACACGTACACCTTATTAAAAAAATTTGCTTCCTCCATTAAACAGTGGTCTCTATTGCACTTTATCTTTATATATATATGAGTAAAAATACAGAAAATCAATATATCCTTGATTATTCATGTATATCATCATTATCCTAATTAACAGTCTCAATTATTCTCCATTCATTTCAGCTAAATCTATTCACTGAGACCACAAACTGTAAATGTCTGCTCGATCCAAATTCCCGTATGGGCAAAACATACGACTCTGTGGCAATAAAGACATCTCTTTTTTACATGACATCATTTTCACTGCTGCTTGTGGTAAGGTTAGCTTTCAATATTCTAACACTGTCCATTGGCAAAGCAGCGTACTTCTCCTACATTACAAGGACGAGTACACAAAATATGTTATACAAATCATGATCAATTTTGTTACACTATATGAAAAAAAAAAATTGTATGAATTTGAGAATTGGCTTGAATACAATCATCGAGTTTTGTGACTGAGTTCTGTCAATGACTAAACTCATTAACCACCAGAGAAAGGTGAATACCTGGGTACATAGTCCCCACTCTAAATATAGCGACAAAGTCACCTCCAAGTTCCAGTTGGTTCTAAGAGTGGCCCATGCCAGACTGGTAAAATTTGTACAAGTACATCAGCAAAACACAAATTTCATTACCGCATTATTTACCACACACTGCTTGATATTTGACACACTGCTACTCAGAGGAGTTTGAATTTCAACGATACACATTTACATTCAGATTTTCGTCTCTTCAGTCTGATCGGTGGACGGTACACGGGAGTTGAATCAAACTTCATCCATCGCTTTCATATGCACTGGTGCAGAAATGTACCATTCCCCCATCACTGCTCAGACACTCACACATCTATTGCTATGACATTTTCACATTCTTTCTCTTGTTCAATGCATGCATGAATGATTGGATATAACTTTGAACTTCATGTTTAGCAACAAGCATGAGTAAGAAATTTGAGGCAGTTGGCAACAACAACAACAACAGTAAAAATAATAATAATCAACAAAGCAGAAACCAGAACCAATCAGCGAATCATCTGAGATGATTTCAGCTTGAAACTCTGCAGTAGATTATGGCGACATGTTCAGAACTAATTATACTAATGCATCCAACTTCTCATGATGTGAATTTTGTATGCAGCTTTTTATCAAAGATACGCCTGATTCTCAAATAGAAGATTAATGTATTCCTGTGGGTCATGTTTCCTCTCACACATGGCCTAAACATTCATGAATGTACCAAGGCTCTTAGACTACATACACACAATTATCAAACATATACAAGATCACTATCTTTTTTTTCTTCTCATATAAAGACAAATCTTTAGGTGAGAATTTCATCTTTATCTGACAAAAAAACAACAACAAACAAACATCAAAGCAGTACTGGTCACCGATAATTTGGAATGATTTGTTCATCCAAGAAAATACAACAGAATAGAAACTGAACTGTACACATGATATAGTCTCTCAAGACTGTGTATGTGTTCAACAATACTATTTCAGTTCATCCTAGGCGCTATGACACACTAACAAGACACCCTAAAAGTTCATCTTATACAGCTGCCATCAGTATATCATCACTATTATTTCTCGTCATTTATAATCTCTATTTTAACAACAGGCAAGACAGTACACATTGCTGATGACGAAACATCTCTTATCTTTTCTTTTTCAGCTAGAGAACCAATCACGCCGACTTTCACACTTGTTTAGAAAAGAATATTTTTGTTTTTAAAAAAAATTGCTCAACTTTACAAATGAATAAATAAGTTAGTCACAAAATTAGTCAGTCATATTAACCAGTTTTCTCTCCTATGCATCTATCACATGCAATAAATTATGGTAGCTGGTATTAAAGCATACACCCTACAAAATAAGTCAGTCATAATAACCACAGTTTTCTCTCCTATGCATCTATCTCATGCAATAAATTATGGTAACAGGTAAAGCATACAACCAACCTGCACTAGGTTCATCCCACACTATTACACAAACTACATTTCATCATGCTTCCTCACAGAATAGTTTAGATTGCCTTCTGTTCATCTGAAGGCATTTGAAATAAAAATCACCATACTACAACTACTTACCTAACAGTTGATCTGAAATCTATTTGGCCTTTGAGATCCAGGTTAATCATGATATGGACAAAAAACACCTGTCCTTGAGTATGTTAGGATGTGTTTTTTTTTTCTTCTAGTAATTCATATCCACTTAGTTAGTTTCCCTCTAACTCCCATATGGTATAAGAAGGCTAGCATGTACTCAGCACATGGGTGTGAATTTATGGCAGTATAATGGCAGCTTGATTTTGACAAAGACAAGAGAGGTTGTACAAAGATGGAACATTTGATAAGCGAACCAAATCACGTCATATTCCATACTGAATTATTCAATGAATTCTACTTGAATTTACAAGCAGAGTAATTTCAATCGAATCCATGGTTTAGATATCATCTAGTCAACATAGACTACAACGTGTGAAAAGTAGGCTACCTTGCACATATGCCTGCCAATGCATACATAATTGGATGTTTGTTGGTGTACACCATGTATCACATGCGTCGGCACAATCAAATTTGCGTATTCCTTGGACTAGATTCGAAGAGCCCTTCTGAACTCCAGCCAAAGTTATGAACAAGATCGTGGTTGCACTGGCTGAGAGTCTTGCTATGATGACTGTAACATCCACAAACTTCAACTGTGATAATTTGTTTCTCTTCAATGCTGCACAATATGATGGGCCAAGGATATGAGATGCTGAAATCAACATCGAATCGTCATGTGGTTTTAAAGGGATCGTATAGTTTTGGTTGAGACCTAATTTCAGGTTTCTAACATTTTTTTGTGAGATAATGAGAAACCTCTTGTGAAATATGAAAGAGCGTGTAATTGAACCAGAAATTCAACGTTTATTTGATAAAAATTGGTTTTGAAATGGCCGAGATATAAAAAACAGAGCGATTCTGGTAAAGTGTGGGATCCACACTTTATTACGATCGCTTTGTTTTACTTTGTGTTTTGGATGTTTCAGTCATTCCAAACCCGATTTTCATCGAATAAACTTTGAATTCCTCCTAAAATGGTATGCACTGTGCTATTTCCTAAGTGTTTTCTTGGTATCTTGCAAAAAGTTAAAAGCCCAATTCTCATCTCCACCAATACTGTACCATCCATTTAAGTTAACAAGTTGTGTGCTTTGAGTGCTGACTGGCCTCAGAAAACTCCACTGATGTTAGACACACTGTCTAAAGTCCCCGGCACTAAAAGGGTTAAAATAGAATCTCCTTCAGGTCTTGATAAGGGACCCATTTAAGAAAAGATGTTAGGATAGCAACTCTTGCTGGAATGGCAACTTTTAAAAGCAACAGCCAGTCAGGAAGCCGGATTCTTGTTGTTGCCATGACAAATGCCATTCCAGCAAGAGTTGCTATCATATCAACTTTTTATGAAATGGGGCCTGGGTGTAAATGGAATGTACCCTGTAGGGAATGGGAGAGTTGGGGGGGGGGGGGGGGGGGGGGAGGAAAGCTAGAAGAAATCAACAAGTGTCTGGGATGTGAGGATGCAAAGGGTTATGAGAAATGGTTGGATCATGCTAGCAGAGTGTTGCTCACAAGATGGTGCATATTGCACACTTGGTGACAGCAGCTAGCTGCGGCTGTCTCTGCCCCCCTCCTCCCAGACTGGCGCTGCCCAGGCTCTGGGTGCGGTGGGAGCCGCGCCCGCTGGGACTCCTCACCGCCATGCCCCGGTCTCTGGGCGTGGCCGAGGAGCGGTCGGCCGAGTTGGCGGTGATGACGTCCGAGTCGGAGCCCTCTACCTTGACGGCCGGCGTGGGGTCAACGGGTTTGGTGTACCGCCGAATCTGGGTGATGATATCCTGGTACTTCTGCTGCAGGTCAGCCTTCGCCCCAGACCCACCGTGACCTCCAACCCCTGCAGGAAAAAGGGTCAGGAAACAAACAGATACCAATGACTTCACCTCAACACACAACCACACCCACATCCACAGCTGCACATCCATCTAAAATGTCATAAACACCTGTGTGCTCCAGCAATTTGGAAGAAAAAACAAACAAACAAACAAACACAAAAAAACTTTCAACTTTCAACATTAATCAGCCACTGGACTGGCCGAGGTCTCACCATCAAGGGTGACGTAGATGAGCTGGGACACGATGAGGGCCAGGCTCCCGGGAGGCGGCCATGGAACCTTTTTGTAGATGATGGGGATGATGGGTTTCTTCAGCTGGTCGGCCAGGCTGATCTCCCTGTTGCAGTTATCCGACATGATGTACTGTGGTGTGATGCAGCACAAGACCACCTGAGAGAGGGTGGGAAGGGGTTAATGGAGAAAAGGGGTTTCAAAAGAATATCTTCCTATTAACCCTCTGTGTGCTTTGAGTGCTAATTGGCATAGAAATTTCCTAAGGCTTACTACTGTAAACATTTTCAAAAAACTCTAGCAAAAACAGGTTAAGTACACAGGATGACAGAAGAATGGCTCAACAATAAGAGAGCAGCTTGACAGAAGTGCTACTTATGAAAAAAAATGCATATCTGTCATTAACACTTACTTCACTATTATTGCACAGCATTAACTTACATCTCTTCAGTACGATAAATATTACTACTCAAAACCTGGCTTCAGAACACCTTTTACTAATTACACCAAAATTTCACACACATTTGTTTTTCTTGTCACATCTAAACCTGGGAGGATACATGGCTGCAGAAATGCGACCAGGGCCCTGTTTTATGAAGAGCTAAAATTGATTATATGGTTGATTTCAACTGTAAGTCTCTGTCATCCTGTATAGTAAGGAAATTTAAAATCAATTTTATCTTTTGATAAAATGGTGCCAAGAGCAGACTTGGTGGCAAATTGTCATCTGTTAAACTGGTGGTATCCAATGACCATCTTCAACACCAGTGAATGACTTGATCATGGGGACAAAACTACCATGGATGTTGATCAGTGCATCCTCAAAAAGTGCAATGACCTTCCAAAAGGGGTACAATGAAGAGGGACGGGGGGGGGGGGGGGGGGGGGGGGAATACTGTATACACACCTTTGCATTATGGATGCCTTCGTATATCTTGCCGTAGAGTACGTCCCCGCCCCCCATCTGGCCAATGTCCATCCAGCAGGGGAATCCCGTGCGCTCCAGGAAATCTCGTAGCAGCCGCACTTCCTCCTGAATGCCCCAGTTGTAGCTGATGAAGACTGTAGGGGGCGCTTTGTTGACATCTGCAGGCAGAATAACGACTGAGTTGCTCTGTTACATGACTTCACAACTTAAAGGCATTACAGTCAGACCTCTACTATCCGGTCTCCCTTTATCCGCATCTCTCTATTATCCATACGCGAAATCACCATGATTTTCTTTTTTTCCAATCTAATAATTATGGGGGGAAGGGGGACTTCAAACTCATACAAAATTCCTGCATAAAATCATATAGATTAGAATTATTCCCAACACAAGTGGCATACATTCACATCAAAGTCTCATCCAGATAATATGCATTCAGATATTCACTATTACCCCCAAATCGCCACAAGAATAAATGGACAAAAAACTTTTCATTAAATCAGGGCACAGTACGGGCAATCGTTCATCGAGCAAATTATCAGAGGGAGTATGAATGCAGACCAGCTGACGAGGACGTGACATGCATGTTTATGCAAAATTGATACATACATGTATACATGTAGCTACCATTGGGTAGGCAATCGTTCTTCAGCAGCTGCGTAAATTAAACATTGAATCTCCCATATCCGGCAAAATCCCTTATCGAGACGAGTACCACTCCCGACATGTCCAGACTCGCAAATGAATATCAAAATTATGGTATGAATTGACTTCGAAGAGAATTGAAGAGAGACAGATGAATATACGAAATGCAAAGGAGGATGCTTATGCACAACCTTATGCTCAACTTGGCATTTTGCAACTACCCAACTCAGGTGTGGTTACCAACGAAACTAATGAACCGTGTCCAATCACAGATGAGTGATAACAATAACAAAATAGTTATGCCAGACAGAATTGTATTGAAATCCATAGGGTACGTGAAAGTAGATAGAATATTCTATTACAAGGACCTCTCAGGGAAAATATTCACAAATTGGAATACTTTAGTAAACTGGCCAAGCTAAAGATGGATTTTCTTACCTTGGCCCTTCTGGACGACATCGACGACGTCATCCCGCTTCATCTGCTCCAGGTATGAGAGAAGCATCTCAACAGAGAGGGCAGTGTTGCCACTGCTCTGGAACCAGTCTAGGAGGATGCATAGCGCTGGGTTTGGTTCATCTTCCGTCAGCTTCTGAATCTTGGCTTTCTTGTAACCTGCGAGATGACCACAAACACACAAGGTCAGAATGGGGTCCAACTTCGCAATGAACTGCAGACACAACTCACAGTAAAAACAGCTACTTACATTGTATTATGCCAGCACAGAGGCTAGAACCAATCAGGCGTGAGCATTCATGTTGTTGGCGTGGCAACAATGGCTAATCAAGGCTGCACATACCAGCACGTGCAGCCTTGTTGAAGACTCAATTGAAGATAGAGTGTGCATTCAAATGACGAAGACTTGACATTTAGTGATACACTACTGCATGCCGAAATATCACTTGAATAAGAATATGGAATACTTTTATACTTTTATGAATTTCAGGCACCCAGGAATCTTGTTTTGCATGTTGGGCTCTAAACCTAACTGAATTTTACATGGCGGCAAAGAAAAACCCCACTTAAATTTATTTCACACCCAAACCACATGCTGTACCATTTGTGCAACATTCTGGGAAACTGATAACACTCTGTATATGAAGAGTTTGTTCGCAAAAACCGATAAGTCCATTTTTGAAGATTTTGAAGTGCGGTCTCTGTCATAAAGTACAAAATGATACCTTTTAAATGATATATCGGTCACTACATATAAAGGTACATCTTTAAAGTTATGGTCAAAAGAAGCAAAATTTTTCTTATTATTCTCTTTATTTTTCTTGACCATTAATCGCAAATATCTCCATTTGGCAAATATGGACTTATCGGTTTTTGCAAACAAACTCTTCATATATACAAGGAAAGAAAGATCAGAGTGTTTAGTTTCGCATTTCTTTCCCAATCGAAACTATGTCTCCAGCCCCTGTGAAACAAAATCAGCATCTAGAAAGGTTTGAAGATGAACGGTCAATGGATGGAAATACTTGAAAAGCCGAGAAATTTACCTAGTCGGTATGCCAGAGATAGCCAGTCTGCATTCTCTGATCCTGAGTTGAGTAGTTTAGCAGCGACACGCACCCAGGACGGAATATTCTCCTCCTTAACGGAAGAGTCAGCATTTACTTTGACCGGCAGGGGTACTGTGGAGGAGGCAAAGGGACGTTGTGAAATATTTGCACATTTGTATTTCATATCACAAGTCCTTGCGGCATCTACGTCAGGAAGCTGGTCTGATCACTCCCACAGCATTGCACAGACTGCATTAAACTTGCTTAAACATATTTACAATTATTACCTATACGAGGTAGTCTTGCGAGGCAATTGCAGTTGTTATTTTGCAGGGTTAAAGGTCAGCAGTTCTTATTTTGCAGGGTCAAAGGTCAGCAGCCAATATTCGTTTCACCACGTCGCTGCGTGTCGGTTACACACACCGTACCGTACACAAAACAATGTGTGCAAACAGTGCAATCTTCCGCTTTTCGCCATTCACTTTACACAGGGAGGTGGGCCAGAGAAAGAGTGGAATCTCTCTCCCCACCTCCCTGCTTTAAATGTAAACATTCCGATTGACCACAAAAAGAAAACATTCCAGGACGTCGCTGGGTGTCGGTTACACGCACCGTAGAAGAACGCTGATAAATCAACTCATACAAGGTTGACCACTTACAGCAGCACCACGCGTCAAACAATGACTAGTCCATTTGTGCTCAATAATTGCACAGTGACCATCAGTTTCACAACTCTCCAAATTTAAACAGAAGTAAAAAATAAAGTGTAAAAGCGTTCAGATGTTTGAAGTTCACCTGTTATTTCAATTATTTGACATGTTGATGATCTACAGGTAGTCAAATGTGGCTTGAGCTATATCATAGTGTGTAGCCGTATTCACATATTTTCTTAATTTACCTAGGGATTGGTAATAATTATGATATTGACTGGCCTTGAGGGAGATACCAGATAAATATTGCCCGCACTGAAAGAATATTGCCAGAGTCTTTGACTCGAGCAATATTCTTTCAGTTTGGGCAATATTTTCTGGTATCTCCCTCGAGGCCAGTCAGTATTATATAATTATGTAATGTTTACACATTTAAATTTTCTATCACAAATCCGTACAGTAATTCCCCCTTCCACCCCCCCCCCCCCCTCCTCAAACTTGTCTGATCAACTCACAAGGTATTGCACAGATTGCATGAACTTGCTTCAACATATTTCAGATAACATAACGTTTGCACATTTATATCTTATATCCCGAATACTTGAACTAATCTTTATCCTCCCCCACCCCCACCCCAAACTTGTCTGATAAACTTGAGGTTGATCACACAGCATTAACTTGCTTCAACATATTTTAGATTACAAGTATGTAATGTTTGCACATTCATTGTATCTCATATCAGATCGCTGTTACATCACAGCGCGGTGGAGTATATTTATATAATAGCTGCCCTATATAGATTTGTCTAATAATAATAACAATAATATCACAAATCCTGGCAGTAATTTGCCCCTGAAACTGGTCTAGTAACTCTTGAGGCATTGCACACATAGCATTGACTTGCTTCAACATATTTCAAATCAAAATCCGCATCCTTATCTATCAAGAAGAAGCAATGAGATCGTGTAAAACGACACTGTCAGTCAGCGAGAGCTGTCAGTGAGGGTCCAACCAAAGTGAAACCCACCTGGTACTGCCGCCTTCTCTGACGGAAACCACTTCTGAAAGACATTGGTTCTGATCCGCCGCTGCTCGCACATCACGATCTTCCTGCTGAGGCACTCGCCCAACTTCAGGAAGTGCAGGCAGGGGTTCTCGCTGCAGCCCGCCCTCTTGTGGGCAGCGCACTTGCGGTTGCAGGGGCATGCCACCTCGAACTCATAGCGGACCCGCTTCATGCAGAGACGCCGCAGGTCGGCCAGTGTGGTGAAGAGGAAGTTGTGGACCTAAATCCAAAATTAGAAGAAAATGACACTTGAGCCACTGTAAAATTTGTTTCATTATACAGGACAGAAACATACATGTATTGATGAAACATAGAATGTCGTACAGACTGTACAGCTCACAAGCAGTCTGAAATAGACGTGATTGTAGCAAAATGGATTGCAAATGAAATCAAAAGGACTTTGGTCATTTGTTATGCAGACATAAATTCAGCATTAACTATTCATTGTAATTGTGCTGGCTATTTCCCAAGTGCCCTATGACACAATGCAATATTTTTTTTTTACATAATTGCTTGTAAAAAAGACCAACTACATAGTATCTGCTACACCTCCTGATTTAGGCACTTGAACATTTGTGAGTTATCAATAAAACATCACACAAGCCAATGTACAACAACTCAAAATAAAGTATGTTGCAATGTATCATATCTGCATTCAATCTGTTGCTGTTCTAAGCACACATTATTTCACCAGAAATGAATCATAAATCAAAGTTCAATGTCCTGCAATACCACCTACAAGCACACAAGTCATGAATTCTTTGAAGGAAGGATGTTTAGTGGTGGATGTTTTCCTTGTACAACATGTACTCTTTCTTGGATGTGTGAGTGTGTTCCCAGAGAGTGAGTAGGTCCTTTCCAGGAACACATTTACATCCAAGAAAGAATACATGGTGTCCCATAAAACCATCCACAAATTAAAAGTTCATGAGTCACTGACAGAGATGACAAAGCGCCTACCTTGGCACATGCTTCTTTGCCGGATTCCTCCAGTTTTGCCGCTTCTTCTTTCTCCTCCTCCTCATCGTATATGTCTACCCGTAAAACTGTGATCTGTCGAGGCAAGTAACAAGGGGAATGTAAAACCATGGTACTACACATAACAAAAGTCCATAGTCAAAATGATTTGATAAAATGTGCCTACCCCACAAAACCCCCCAAAAACCTTCTATCACTTTACCCCATTGAAGACTAGTCCTGAGTATTCTCAGGCTGGAGTAAATGGGAAATAAGTGTTATGGGAACATCAGTTTATCTTCAGTGGGCCAAACATGCTTGCCTTATCACATTCTGCTATAAAATGCTACATACTTATACAACAATGTGGTTCATACAATTTGCATACAGTGTACACTACTATTGCAAGAGATCTCCATACCTCCAACTGTCTATTGAGAAAAAGCATCTTGAATAACACGATCTTGCATCAGCAATTGCATCATTGTACTCAAGTTATTGGACGATCAGCAAAAGAATGATTCATACAGTGGAGGATGTTTCTTAAAGCTTCACTCTTCGTCACAATCACTGGCATTTATAAGTTTTACAACTATTGAATGAGGGCAGAAAGTGGTTAAGACTGGCTGGAACAAGTCTCACATACAATGTACATCAATTCCTCCAAAGGCATTTGATTTCATGCCATCAAACTGGCTAAATTAAGACATGCACTGCTACTTTGTGGGCAGAATCACTGCTTATGACGCGGTTCTGAAATGATCTCTGAACACATCAAGCTATATCGATGAGAAAACTTACATACCTCCTACTGTATAAACTGTTACTTTCATGCACAGATTTTTTCGTGAATGAGCACATCACAGACATTTTCATGAAACGTTAATTTTGCGAATTGACACCAAGGCTATCGTAAAGTGCACTGATAGCCTAGCACACGGCGACATTTTCACGTATTGTAAAATTCACAGTCCAACAGTGATTCGCAAAAATTAAACCCTAGCGAAAGTAACACTTATACAGTACAAGACTGTCCACAGAGAATGAAAGCAGCAGAACCCTTTCTGGGCAAGGGACTTTTGGACAAGGTGTACAACACTACAAGTTCTTTTTGGTGCCAACGTTCACTCAAAGCACACAAGAGGGTTAGTCTACCTTGATGCGTGCAAATCTGGCAGGGGCCATCTCTATCAAGGCATCATGCTCGTCGTTGACGAAGAACCGTACTTGGCGAAAGAAGAGGCGTGGCTCCCGCCCCCCTTGCTCCTGACTCCACCTCACCACTCGCGTCAAGATCCGGTGGAAGAGACCGTCTGGGGCGGAATAGATATGATTGTGGTAGAGATGGGGTCAAAGGTTAATGCAATCATTCTTTGTCTTTGTACATCTTTGGCAAAGCATGGTACAGAGCAGTCCTATTTTTCACGCTTCAATCATTCCTTTGCACAAAAAACTCAAACAAAACAAAACAATCACATTCACCTTTTACTTTCTTTAGCTTATATTTTCCTTTTCAAACCATACAGCCACTGACTCTTTCAAAGAAAGAATGTTAATATATTGGCCAGATTACGTGCTTTCAATTATCTTGCTGATGCTGATGAAAAGCGATATATTTCAGGAGTTAAGGAAGAAAACAAATTCAAGGTATTTAGAAGAATTTGATGATGAAGTACTCTGACATCTTGCTTAGTGGAAAGAGATAATGCAAGGGTCTAAATGAAGGCCCATGTAAAATAAAACATATCAAAAAGTAAAGAGACATTCATGCTAATGCGCCAAATAACATCCTACATTTTGCATACAAAGGAAGAGCTAAGATATGAATAACTCGTGGACCAAAATCTGAGAAACTAAGTGCCTAAAACAAGGCACCCTCACCTGGCAAGAAGCCACCGAATGTGATGAAGAAAGTCATGCAGGCATGAGTGTCCGCCATCAGGTCTTCCTGGTCAGGACACTCCCGGAGGCGGGAAGGCACAAAGTAAGTCCTCTCTGGATCGCTGGGTGATGTGTTGTCAGCATCACTGGGCTGTGGGGAGAGGAAGATTAGATGAGCATTGGAAGAGTGGGCAGGGCATCAGAAGTGTAGGTGGGGCATTGAGAAGAGTGGGTGGGGCATATGAAGTGTAGGTGGAGCAATGGAATAGTGAGTGGGGCATTAGAAGAGTGGGTGGGGCATTTGAAGAGTTGATGGGGTATTAGAAGAGCGGGTGGGGCATTGGAAGAGTAGGTGGGGCATTGGAAAAGTAGGTGGGGCATTGGAAGAGTGGGTGGGGCATTGAAAGATCAGGTGGGGCATTGAAAGAGTGGGTGGGGCATTACAAGAGGTCATGGGGCATTGTAAAAGTGGGTGGGGCATTGAAAGAGTGGATGGGGCATTGGAAGAGTAGGTGGGGCATTGGAAGAGTAGGTGGGGCATTGGAAGAGTGGGTGGGGCATTGAAAGAGTGGGTGGGGCATTACAAGAGGTCATGGGGCATTGTTAAAGTGGGTGGGGCATTGGAAGAGTGGATGGAGCATTGAGAAAGGGGGTGGTGTATTGGAAGAGTATATGGTGCATTGGACGATTGGGTAGTGCATGGGAATTGAGAGCAAGACATCAACCCCGTTGTGTGCCAAAGTAAATTGATATGACTTTCCAAGCGATTTCCAAGCAATCCCTGGAATCCAAATAACATACATAAGAGTTACAAACAAAACCATCATTAATCAAAATCACGCTTACAAAGATTCAAAGTACTCACTGTTGTAGCTGGAGGAACCCTCTCACAAAGAAGGTCAAATTTCTCCATGAGACCAATCAACACATCTTTCTGGTCAAGGACGTCCTCCCACATGTGGTCAAGGAGATTGTCCTGGAGCACTCCGTCCTGGTCCAGTCGACTCCACGCATCCTGCAGGAGTGACCACTGAGTGGGGGGAAAGAAGTAGAAATAGCTTACTCAGTGCCTTGTCTGTCAGAAACAGAAGCACGGATTAACAAGCCACCAATGTAAGTGTAATCTATATCAAGATGTGTGTGACTTCCATGGCTAAGCATGTTGTAAAGACAAAATGTGTCTTACAATATGTTGATAATCCTCTTCCTTGGATGGATAAAAGCTGTCAATGTTCAAGTACATGTGTAATATGCTTTTGAAAACATTGTGCAGATGACAGTTGAAAAAAAATGCATGTACATTATGCAGACTGAAGGAAAGTGGGTAAGAAAATATATGCCTCTCATGCAAAACATTTCGTAAAAAGAGAAAAATATGGGGTGCAGGCAGTCATCTTGTATGCTGATGAAGTAACAATTGAAGCCCACTAAAAAAAAGACATGGAATTCAATAAATTCACTCAAAGGGCGGCAACATTGTTCTCACAGGTTGTCAATCATTTGCATTTCTTGTCTTCTATTCTCATTTTATTGCTCAAAGACTTTAAGACTCCCTTCCTATAGGATGAGTTCTTCCAAGTTCATTTTAACTCTACCAGTACATTTCAAAAATGGGGAAGGGAAAGAGAAGAGCAAAAGAAAGACAGAGAGAAAGAGAAAAAGAGGGAGATAGATACATCGATAGATAGATAGATAGATAGATAGATAGATAGATAGATAGATAGATAGATAGATAGACAGATAGACAGATAAATAGATGGATAGATAGATAGATAATAGATGGATAGACAGATAGATAGATAGATAGATAGATAGATAGATAGATAGATAGATAGATAGAGGCAAATACAGGTACAGTGATGGGGGGGGGAAGGGAGTGATATGATGAGATTTAAATGAGATATAAATAGAGAGAGAGTTGCAGTACACTAACAACACCCCAAGTGTCTGGGATAAGAGGTAAGGGTGTTGGGGGCGGAGAGGGGAGAAGGGAAGGGAGGGGTGAGATAAGGAGAGATGTAAGAGGTTAAAGGTTAGAGGTGAGAGGTTAGAACTCTGACCCACCTTATCATCAATGTCCTTGATGGTGATGACCCGTCTGAAGATGTCCACCAGCCACTGAGGGCGAAGGATGACCGTGTTCCGCAGCGAGGAGTCGCTGGCCCCGGGGCCCCCGTAATAGATGATGACCCCCAGGTCATGGTAGAACTGGAGCATCGTCTGGACCCCCATCTCGGACGTCACCCCTACTGAGGCAGCACACTGAGTCACCTGTCAATAGAAAAAATGGATGCAAACATGAGAAAATTGCTATAACACTATGATTTCTGTAGATCTTTTCCAACCTCCCTGTCTAAACCAAACACTAACATAACTTCCACACTCCAAAATAGTCTCCCTCAATCAATTAGGCATGCATTATCAATTAGCAGCTTCAAAAATCTTCTGATAAATCACTTGTTCTAGGAAATTTTTCAATAGCCCGATTATTGTTGTTACATACATGTATTTTTGTTGGGTGAATAAACTTTTCAGAGGTCTCCTTTTAGTTATGATTCAAATCATGATTAGCATCACTGGCTGCTTTTCCCTGTATTAGCACAGTACAGCTAGATTTCCCATTCTGATCCAAGTTCTGTTACAAATACGTGCTGTAGCTCCACTCTCCCTATATTCTATTTACTATATTGTTACGCACAGTTGAGCATATTTATAAGGAGAATGTGTAATGTTAATTTACAATTACCATCATCATCATCGTCACCATCATCATCATCATCAATTAACTCCAAGATTTGAAAATGAAAATGTTTGCTAAGGAAGAAAGGAAGACAACATTCCTTAATAGGTCACCTATAATGGTTCCATGACATTTTGCTCCTGCAACAATTGCTCCCATGAACTATCTGCATGCTTAGCCAAACACAAATTCTACCCACAAACATAACCTTAACGCTAATCCTAAACCTCACATCAAACTATACCTAAAAACTTATCACAACCCAAACCCTAACCCTACATGTGAGTCCTTAGTGAAAATAAGACTGGAGTAAATTGTCACAGGAGCAAATGTTGTGTCACCCACCCATATACTTACACTGTCGAGGCTCATGTAGTTGATGCCCTGCGACAAGAAGTCTGCCACCTTCTTCTGGAACCAGAGCCACTTGAGGGGTATGTGTTCCCCCATGTAGGGCTCCTGACCAGCCACCGCCTCAATGTGCCTTCGAAGCTTCACCACCTGTAGAGGATCAAAGAACAGTGCTATCACATCATGTGGAAAGAACAGTGATATCACATCAAGTGAAGACAGAGGAACTCATAGCATGCAAACGCACAAACAAGTTTCCAAAGTTTTCAGACATGGGCAAGAACTTTTAATTGCCTGACTTTATTTAAACCTTTTCTTGAAATCATATTAAAGAATTGAAAATGTGAATGTAGTGAAATAGAGCAAAGTTTGATGTACGTCTAGTACTTGTGGATAGTGAATTTGTAAGTTTATCCATTAACGTGGTATGCTTTCACATTTACACGGTATATTATGGCTGAAATTCAGTTTAAATCTAGTCCCAGGGATATGTAAATTATGTACATGCATGTGGCACATCATGAAAGCTGATAGACATTCAATCATGAACGTACACTGACAACTCCATGTGCAAGGTGCACAAATTTTGCATTCGTTTTCATCCATGAGCTACACTAAAACCATGGACTAATAATTTAAACAATCTTTGTGAATTCTGGCCCATAATGAGTATAGTGTGAAAAGAGGCTGTTGTATGCACACTCACACTTGATGTACCAGTAATTATATCAAGAAGTGAAAGACTGCAAGAATACCTGTTCAAACTTTGAGAAATGTTGTTTCAGACTTGAAAATTGGTCTACTACTGCTCAATACATGCATGCACAGCTTACATAATTAAGTTAATAAACACATGACAGGGAACACAAATGACAGAGAAGTTGTAGAGATCTAGCAAGACTCCTGTCTGCCAACAAGAAAAATCTATTTTCCTACCTCCTCATCCTCCCCATCATCGATATTGTTCTCCACTGCATAGAAGGTTGGGATGATGTGGTTGAGGTAGGGCTTTCCCACAAGGTTTTTCTGTATTCTGTTGAATTTCTCTGCAACCTATGACACGGGCAGGCAAAGAAAACATACATACATTGAGCATCAGCCATTCTTCGAGCAACAGTTATTCACTTGCGCTTAAACCTCCTTTGCCATCATTACAATACAATCAACTAGTATCTCTTTCTGTTCAACTAACATTTAAATTGGCTTCTTCAATGAGAGTTATGATATCCACAGCTACATCTGCATTGTAGAGTTCAAGACTCAAACCAAAGTTTGTTGATTGTTTGGAAGATACCATACATTGTGGTTTAGACAGGTAGTGACAATAATCGGTCGGGAAGAAAGCACTAAGAAATAATGATCCGACATCTTTGTTGTTTTACCTGTGCGACCCTGATAGATTCACACAAACGGGAGACACTACATGGATCTCTTCAACTGCTTTTGAGCTTCCAAACTTTTCGTTTGGCATAAATAATATGCTTGATAGAGCTTGCACAAACAAAGACATAGACTTAAAAATTTCCTAGAATTCAATCATTCATACTTCATGGCCACTGTGCACAACATTGAAACCAACTTGCAATGCAAACATTTTGAAGTATGTCACTGTGTCTGAACATTAATGCAGAACACAGTACAGGGGGCAATTCTTAAAAAAAAAAAAAAAAAAAACTAGAAATGTCGCTACGGCGACTGATGCCTCCGCCATAATGCATGATTCTCCCAATAGGTGTATAGTACAATGTCTTCACAATGTGTGATGACAGTTTCACATAACTGGCAAAATATCGAAATAACAGGTTTATCAGAAATATCTTGAATGTTCACTTTCCATAAACTGGGTTTGCTATAATTGTCTATTAAAGAGTACAGGTACACATATTTGGGGAATTGAAAACTTTTACTTGACTTCTGACCGACCTTATTATAAGTTTATGCATTGAGTATAATTTTCAAGGTATGAAGAAAGAGTGTACAGTACAAAATATATCTTTTTTTTCATTCAAACCTAACCTTTGACCCTTAACCTTTGACCTTTAACCTTCTGGCTGGAAACTTCCAAGAGAATCTCCATTAAGTAATACATGTACATATATTAAATTTTAAAACTAATACTGCAATTATTGCATATACTAGTAAATGAGGGAAATAGTAAAATTTTGAGGAGTTGACCTTGACCTTTGACCCCCGACTATTGACCCATGACCCCTAAATTCCCTAGATAATCCCTGCCAGTCAGTACATGCATATGTACCAAGTTCCATGAAGATACAACATGTACATTGAACCATTTGTGAGAAATGTGATATTGCAACATTTTCACCTAACCTTTGACCTTTTGACCTTTGACCTTATGACATGAAACTCTCTCTGGAGAATCTTTATGCAGTAGTACATGTCTACACTAAGTTTCAAGAAAATAACTGCGGGCATTGCATAGATATGGGGGAAATAGCAACATTTTTAGCATTTGACCTTGATCTTTTGACCTTTGACCTCTTGTCAATGTCACTAAAATCTACTCAACTAATTGTCCCATCATACATCATCCTTGGACCAAGTTTGGTGAAAGGTGCTTCATCCAGTTTTGAGTTATCACGTAAACAGATAAATTTTAGGATTTGACCTTGATCTTTGACCTTTGACCTCTGTCCGATTTCACTGAAAAACTAATCAAGTAATTGTCCCATCATACATCATCCTCCAACAAAGTTTGGTGAAATTTGCTCCATACAGTCTAGAGTTATCGCGTAAACGGATAAATTTCATGATATGACCTTGACCTTTGACCTTTGACCTTTTGCCGATTTCACCTAAAATCTAATCAAATCATTGCCCCATCGTACTTAATACTTGGACCAAGTTTGGTAAAATTCCAGTAAATATTACTCAAGTTATCGCGTAAACGAAAGCGGACGGACGTACGGACGTACGGACGTACGGACGTACGTACGGACGTACGGACGGACGGACGGACAACCCGAAAACATAATGCCTCCGGCACCACTACGTGGCGGAGGCATAAAAAAAAAAAAAAACACCTAGACATTTCTCTACTCAGTTGGCAATGCATTCTTGGAGCATTTTATGAAAGAAAAGGTTTCTGTTCAAGAAATACTCTCTGGACAAAACAAAAATGTTATTTCTATTCAAATTGAGGAGTTACTGTTCATCGGCAGCTGATCATACATTGTATCCACATAAAATAAAACAAATAGAGGGTAGCATAAAAGAGAACATAATGACTGCTGACCAGTTTTCGTTGCTCATCTAAGTCAGCTGCGAGGCTATTGCGATGAGTGCCCACAACAAAGACCGGGGGTGAGAGCATCGTGCCATCAATGGCGCTCTTTCGATTCTCGGCGGTGTGGGCATGAATGGACCTCATCCAGAAATCCATGAAGTCGAGGTTAGTGAACTCACTCTCTGCGTATTCAGCCTGTGTTGATAGCAGAAAAAAAAGTTGGTCATGCAAAGTCTTGGAGACGGACTTTGTCCCAGAATCTTGACATGAAAACACAAACTGTAAACGTCTTAACAAACAGTCAGAGTGATTATGGCTCTTAGCCAGTAGACAGATAACAACAATTTACATTTACAAAAGCTTCATGTGTAAAGTATATCTATACATGCATGCATAATTACATATAATGTGTGGGTTAGGGTGTTTCAACATTGATAGCTGTCTGATGAACTGTGATTTTTTTTTTCATGTTTAGCATTTTGATATGGACTGATGACAGATATTTAAAAGCGATAAAACAAAAGATCTTTTCTTTTTAACTTTCACACTAAGGGCAGTCATGAATTTGCTACAAACTGATCACTTGATCAGTCATATCTGACCCCTATACAAGTGTATGTGCCGAGGCACTTAGCTGAACTTGGCTATAGCTTTTTCATCAGCATTCAGCAATTCATCCAAATTTGACCTAATTAAAAAGTTAGTAAGCCCATTTATAGGTGTAACAATGTGCCTCAGTTCACAAGAAAGACCATAGTGACACAATTGAAATTATGAAGATTAGGTAATCTCTACTCATTGACAACAAGTTCTAAGACATCTGTAACAATCACTGAAGAAAGCAGTCACAACATGCATGCAAATTGGCAACAAAGCACTGAAAGGGTTAAAAGAAGGGGGAAATGTAAAGAAATTTCCAGTGATCACACAAACTTACCGCTTCGTCATCTCCTCGTCGTATCTGGGTCTGTGCTGGTGCGTCGAGCTCATTGGATAAACTGAAGACGATTACATACACTGCTCTTGGCGAGAGAAAGACCTATAAAGGAAGGGAAGGCACAATTAGTTCAAAAGTCGCGACACAATTACTTCAAAGTCACAACACCTTTGTATGGACAAGTGAGGATCTAGAGATCAGTCTCTTGCAAAGTCAATTTTATTAAGGTGATGAATTTAATGACCCAAAGCTATAATATTGAAGTGGTGTTCCCTTTTTTAAAATACCGTAAAGTTCCGTGTATAAGACGCACTATTTTTTCGTCGGAAAACATTGAAAATCGGGGGTGCGTCGTATACACGGGTACAGTCGAATCACGGAAAAAAATCTGTCATGTACACCCAATTTTATAAGGTCACCTTGGGGCCATGTATGCCCATATCGACGTTTGGAAGGTAAGCAATCACTAAAACTTACAGATAAATGAGCGATCTTTCAATCTGGACACACACAAAAGCTGCAAATACGGGATAAACTTACATCGGCCTTGTGCAGTAACGATGTATCAATCTGGCCATAGACAACAGCTGTAACACTCACAACAGCACTGCTACCGATGTATCAGTCTACCAAGCTACCAACAGCCAACCTAGTAGCTGAAATACGCGATGTACAGGTATCATTACTAAATTACCGATACCGTAAAACTTATCAATGTACTAGTATCAATATGGCCATAGACAAAAGCTGTAAAATACGGAGTAGAATCGACACTATTGTCACCGTAATATGAACGATGTGTGAAGCATGCATGCATATCCATGGCGTTCGTTTGCATGCCTTCACAATGCCAGGTAGGATAGCATAGCTACACTGTAGCTAGCTAGCTAGCAAGCCTTGTGCAAAGGCAGCAGCTGCAGAGAGGCTCTTGCAATCAAATGGACTCGCGTCGTGCACACAGCGATCGGATCGGAGCGCGCTTGCCCGTTGCGTGCTGTGTGTGCAAGTCCATTGTTCTTTGTGTGCGTGAGCTGAAATTATGGGGAGCTGCCTTTTGCAAAAGGCTAGCACTGTGCATACAATCATGGTACCTGAGACACACATGTTACTGGTAATCCCTCCAGGCGAAACAACAGTGAGTGTAATTACCGTACGCACCGTACATCTCGCCGTACGATCCCTCTGCTACACTTGTTGATGTTTTTCTTATTTTTCGTAATGAACCTTCCAGTCTGACATGCGTCAATATGCGAGACACCCTCTGCTATGTATGATAGCAAAGATCGTACTGTACACTCACGAGTACGATATGATACATGTACCACGATTGAAAGGCGAAACAATAGCAAGTGAGTACCAAGACAAGTCTCGCATTTTGCGTCTTCCATATTTTGCCGATGTCCGATGAATACCGTTAAAAGAAAGCATAAAAGGAAACGAAAAATAGAGCAAATACATGTTGCATTCTAGGGAGATTTTGAGCTGAAATAATATGTATGACACACCAATATTTGTGTGGAAATTTTCGTTTTTTTTTTTTTTTTAATTTTAGGTCCAAAAGTAGGGGTGCGTCTTATACACGGGTGCGTCTTATACACGGAACTTTACGGTAAGTGCATGGGCATACTATTTTCTGCATATCTATCATGCATGAAAAATGAATGAACTGAAATACGAGTGAAGTGAAGTAGTAAGCAACTTGATAATGAGTATGCAAGAATCAAGACCAACTGGCTTATCATATCATGTGGATTGATATTGATAACATTGTTCCCTTGCAACAGTTAAGGGATGACTAAATGATTGCTAAATGGTACTAGAAACAAGTCAGGCTTCATTTGTGGGATAATGTCACACTCTGATTGCCTAGCTTGGTCCCATACATCTCAAATACTTTGGCACAAACAAAGCAGAATAAACATTCTGCATTTCACCCTTAAGCAGTACTAAAGTAGCCCTATATAGTGGATTGGCAATTTGTATTTTGTTGATAAAAAGTGATGATGAATTTGAAAAAAAAAATATAATAACCATGCAAAATAAGCCACAGATCCTTTGAGGGCTATTATGTGGTATCTGCATACTTTTGAAGACAGAAGCACTGAAGAATGGTATAGATTGACAACCAACCTGATGGGTAGTGTAGTAGACGGATTGTCCAGCAAAGTCCCAAATACTCAGGACAATTTTCTTTGAGTCCTTTTGCTCCTCCTTCTCTTCCAGAAGGTCCGACTGCCCCGACTGCGCCTCCGTGAGGAATCTCTCGACCTTGGAGGTCACAAGGTCAAAGGTCTCCTGGTCGAGGGATTTGGCAAGATCCTGCAGCTGATCCTCCGATGAAGAATTTTCCTGTCAAGGAAATGGTTGGGAATACCTCAACATCCAATCTTCAAGTCCAGTGAAAAATGCTCATACACAATAACTAAGGGGAATTTAATCCTTGCATTGAAGCCCTGCTTACAAAGAAAAAGAATCAGCCATTTCACTGACATGAAATTCAATTATATGCTACCGATTGGTACTACTTCTAAATACTGCTGATTGTATTTTGGTGTCCTCATTGGTTCTTGTTCACTGGTATTTTGCTCTTCATTCTTTAGTTATTTGAATGTGACCTGGTATGAGACCTATTCTTCTGTTGGATAGATTGGTCACATAGGATAATACTGAAAATTAAAGATACACAATTCAGTTTTAATGACTATTCATTTAAACAGACTGGGTCACACAGAAGTGATGTAAAAATGCATGTAAAATCTCATGGCAAAGAAAGTCTCTTTAGCTGAATCCTGACAAAATTGATTTTAAGACATGTGACCTGAGGATTCAAGAAGGTGAGCACTGTTAGATGGTATGGTGATCACTGCAATTCTTATCAGAAGATAAGCTTGATAACCTTCAGTCAATCTACATGTAATGTTGTACATATAAGTTTTTGCAGCTAGCTAGTAATCAAATTTTGTCTTGGAAAGATCCATATGTAGTAGGCAGAGTCAACTGGGAAGAAAGGTTGAATCCAGAGACAAGCTGGGATAGACATTATTTCAACCATTTTCAACATAATCATCGTGCGTGGCATATGCACAAATTCTATTTGGACGGTAAGAATATGGTAAGGGCACAAGCATGGGTCCATGTAGTAGCACCCTCTTGAATCCAGGGTCTGTTTCCCTACAATATGATGATTCTTGTGAAAATGCCTGGTCCCCTCTCATGAGGATCAGCTAGTGCTGCCACCAACTTATAGGAACATTCATGACTGGAAATACCTCATGGTTATCACTGCTTGTGTCAGAGGCACTTGTGATCCAGCCATCATTAGAATCTTCTCCTTCCGGCAAAGACTCCTTGATGTTGGCCGATTTCTGTCCTCTGCTGCTGCGACCAGAGCTCGCTGGTTCTTTCTCCTCTTTCTTCTTCTTCCACAGCACCTTGGCAATGTTGAGGGCCAGGGCCTCGATGTAGGTCGTGTGCAGTCTCGAAGAGTCATCTGGCAAAAAAACAAAAACAACAACAATTGAGTATTGATGACATCCTGAACTCTGAAACCTTCTACAGGCACTGGCACTTACCTTCTAGAGGTTCTTGCACTGTTACATCAACACCAAACGAAACTACACCCGTACTAGCATTTCCTCTTCCACTGACAAGCCTGTTGGCTTGCTTTCTTCATAGATTGGATAAGATGCATTGAAACTAACTGTTATAAAACAGAGAATACATAATATGTAATTCTCTTCATCTCGACTGTAAACCAATCACCTTTGTGTGGGAGACTGTGGGGTGTCTAGTTCACAAGGCATACTGATCATTATCAACCCTTTCTTTACAAGTTTCTAAATTCCCCACTGACCTTGCAAAGGATTCCCTAAGATCTCTTGGGTTACATATGGCTTAAACTGGCATTCGAAATTACAACACAGCAGTCTTTAGTACTGGTCATTAGTATGTGGTAAATGGAATAAATTTATAAAAGCCTACTGGGCATGAAAGGCAAACTTAAAGACTGGTCACATGATTGCTCTCAGGCAACCAAATGATTTGGATCCACAGGGAATAGGTTGCAGAAGGATATTACACAATGTTCATGGATCTGTAATGTTAATGTTAATGGATCTGTAACACTCATTGTCCTTCTACAATGTACAAGCAACTTCATAATTTGTCTGACTAAAAGTGACAGAAAGTCTATACTTTCAAAATTTTTAATTTGATGAACATTTCGAACATTCAGAGCATTTAGTATGCAACTTTAGTAATGCTACAGTGTACTTTAAACTGCATCCATTCATTCTCAGGTGAGTTCACTACCAGTAAGAAATTGTTTTATCATCTACAATTGTGACCGTGCACCTCAAAACGAACAAAAAGTCGCACACACTGATTTTGCGTGAGGACTGAAAATAAGTGAAATGGGTCAACCTAGCCGAACTTGACTTTTTCATATTTTCTGAAAGAGCGAGTCTTCTTTTACATTGTGCCAAAATTTGGTATCATAAAACGGGCAGAAAAGTGTGTTTTTTTAGCAGTTTGTCTCGAACATTTATGGTAAAATAGTGTGATTAGATGTGTCTTTAGAATCCCTTTTTCATTTCTGAAAAACCTTGTCCACACTCTTCACTTTCAACTATAATAACTTTTGAAAGGATAGTGCTACTGCTTTGAAAGTTGGCATTAATTATGGACATAATGTGTTAACGAGGCATGCTCAATTTCAGTTTAATCTGATAATCCCTTCATTGTTGTTACTCTGGTGGTTTACTTCCTGTTTTTTGTCCCATTCATCGCACATCCAGCACGGTTTGGTAAAGTTTAAGCGCTTGAAAAGACACTGTACTTCAGAGCCTCTTTTCTCAGTTCACACTTTTCCTGAGTTTGTGCTTTCTTTCCAATATTTAGATAGGTTAGGAGAGTCCATTTGATTTGAGTTATACATCACTTTAAAGCTTAAAGTCTGCTCTTTCAGAATATGGTCTTAACTAAATATCCATGTCTGGCGACTTTTTGTTTGTTTTGAGGTGCAGGGTCACAATTTACAAAAACAAACAGAGAAACAACAATAAAAACACCTACCGACATCCGCTGCCTCTTCTTGATCATCTCCATCCTGTACTTGCCAGCCAGTGGCATCCTGGACGTTGATTTCACACATATCCATGGTGTCAATACCATCTGTGCTTACTTCTGCTATATTGTATCTTCAAAGAGCAAAAGAGGAAATAAATAAAGTTACTGATTTTATTGGGTGACCAAACAATACAAAATGTTGTCTCCTATCAGTTACATTGTATATGCACTACTATTGATTAGCAGTCCAAGGATTTGTTTGCAAACAAGAATGTATAAAAGTGTGTGATACCAACATACCGTTGGTGTGCATATACTGCATTCATCTAATAGAATCTATACTTTCATTGGTACAAATAGGGAACTAACATTGTGTTACTTTGAAGAATCCTAATGTACTACAAACATCAAAAAGTAGGTTTTGCAAGGCTGCACATTGGCACTGGTCCGACGGTTCCTGACCAGTAAAAGCCACTGTAGGACCAGTAACTTTTTCAGGAATTCACCAGTGAAAAAAATGGAAAAACTGGGTACCTACTGGATCGACGGACAGGTTGGACCAGTAGATGAAATAGGTTAGTGTGCAGCCCTGACGGTTATAGACAATGAAGTGTTTGACATTGTCCAGCTCACCTTTGACCTGTCAGTGACCTCTTGAGGCTTGTCTTCCCAACCCTGTCCTGTCCCACCAGCATGAGTCTGGTCCTGAAGATGGGCTTGGTCCCGCTGTTGGCTGCTTGTTCAAAAGCCAGCATGGCGTCGGGACCACGGGCAAGAATCTCAGCCGGAGCAGCATCTTGATCTAAACAAGTAGATGCAAGATGGATAACCATGCCCTCTTTAGATAGCCCCTATCAAGTTTGACAGCATTCTTCTTCTGTTCGTTTGTTTTTGTTGTTGTCCCCTCACATAGGCTTACCCGATACATTGGTCTCTCAAGTGTAGGGCCCCATTTCATAAAAAATGTTAGGATGGCAACTCTTGCTGGAATGGCAACTTCCCATAGCAGCAGCCAATCAGGAAGCTGGATTTTTTTTTCATTACCATGACAATTGCTATTTCAGCAAGAGTTGATATCATACCAACTTTTTATGAAATGGGGCCCAGATGATTTCCTGATGATCAGCGCGATTTGGCCATGATTGCTTTGATAATTAGTGAGTGAGCCAAGAGTTCAAAGATAGCATACATGTGTGTCCCGGCTTATTCTGATGTCCAATGTATCGATGATATGTAATACACTTAAACGGAACCCTTATGTTACTCATTACCTGGGTGGGGCTCCTCGTTTTATTGAATTAATCTCTTCTTCCTTTTTTTTTTTTTGGGGGGGGGGGGGGGGTAGAAGGCCAGATATCTCATTTCATGATGTATGAACACATTATTTTCTAATCCAACTCAGACACAGCCAACCGACAAGAACTTACAATGTAGACTTCAGTTGATACTGTTCCTGCTTTTGATTACAGTGTGAAAAGTGTTTGCTGTGTCTTTGAATGAAGTGATAACTTCACCAGCACACAGACCGATAAAGACTAAATAATGCAAAATGCAGAAAATTTAAGACTTTTTAAAAAGTTCCTGATACCTTCAGGAATTTAACAAAGATAAGACAGGTGCTAAATATGTCCCCTGCTGTAAAACATGTACTTTGGAGAATTATTCTGATCATATCAAGTAACATGAAATGACGACTTACCTCCCTTTACTCTTATTTCATTTGTGTTCCCATACACATCTATCACAAACCACATGGGTTTCTTCACATCTAGAGAGGTTTTGTCCGCATTCACACTTGTGATGGAGTTATTGTTCACAAAGGCGTAGACACTGCCCTCTTTGGTGATGTAATACGTCAGAGTATTGCCGATTTCATTGTACTTATCGCTGAGCGAGGTGCACCAGTATCCCGGCTGGGAGCTCAGGTTTGGCATGGCATACGGAGGCAGTTTATCGATGGTTCCAGGAGCGTGGTTTGTAAAGCCATATCGGATGGAACCACTCCAGTTTGTGAGGACTCCTCTTATCTCTATGGTCACCTTCTCACCCACAGATATCGGTCTGTCGCTGAACGTGATTCCATTGTTGAAACCATCAGTTCTCGTGGCAGTCAAATTCGCATCTGACAAACGGATGTTTTGGCCCAAGCATGTGGTGCAAAACGCCACTGAAGACATTTTGACACCACCACTACTAATGGCTCAGTCTCACAGGTACAAGTATACAGGTGGCTACAACCACCTTTTAGCTTCCCTCCATTCTGGTCTCTAGTTTGTAGCTTGTTCGCAGACTAGTTCCAGGCACATATAAATGTGTTTTCTACATGGCATTATCCTGTGAGAACTCATAATACCATTTCTGCTTCCTTTTAGCACTCCATTCATACAACCTGAAGAGATAGAAACACACAAACAAAGACTGATAAGAGACTTGACTAGAACAGAACCTTGTATGTAAACAAAGCCAAGTTTAAAATGGAGGTCCCGTGTACATGTATGAGAGAGTCACAGCTCATGCACGTAAAAGATCCCGCTTCATTCATTCATCGCAAAGAGCAGGGTGTCTAACCCGGTGAAGTGGTCCCACCCCACATCCAACTGGATGGAAGACCAGCTTAGTGTAGCTGAATATGGGCTATCCAGCCATCTTCACAGATGGAAAATGAACAACAACAAGTTTGAGCAAGTGATAGTAACCTGTTGAAGACAGGTCTCGAGTAATACAAACGTACCTGGGCAGGTGACCAGATGGGAAATGTTTATTTTGGATATCATGCAGCAAAATCAGCTCATCCTCAGTGTGGATGATTTTCAGTCTTTTGCACTTGAACATCTATAAACTGGTGTTACTGGGTACAGAGCTTCAGAATTTAAATACCCGTTGGTGATTGGGATGAGAAATAAGAATGATTTCAAATTTCATAACATATCACACTCACAGCAAACAAGGATGATGATTAAAAAGTGGCACTGTAGTGGAATTATACTACACTCCTGAAAAATGTCAGCATCCTATACCCTTTTTCAGTGTATATTACTGTTTGGGGTTTTCCAGAATATTGGTTTGTCTGCTCAGGGACCGCAAGAAATTCCACAAATCTATACATGGCACTATCAACTTACAAATGTACTACATAATGTAAAGTTATATTTATGGGCAAGTCCAAGATAAGGTCCCCTCAGAAGGCAAAATTTCATCTTTGCTCAATATTGACATGTTTGGTATCATTTTGAAGCTTATGAGTTGAAGTTTTGATTTCCATGGAGGAAAAAATTATATTACGTAAATTTATGCAAATTTCAAGGGCTTCATTTGCATAAATGTGAAACACAGCGTTACGTATGGGACATTTATAAAAATTCATATTAATTCAAAGGAAAGCACATGATATTTGATTAATATGTGGACATAAGAACTTCATCAAATAGTTTAACTTGGTATAAAAATTTAGGGATTATGCAAATGATTATGCAAATTAGCTCGTGTCCTATCATGAGATGTCCCATACGTAACAAATTGAGGTCATTTTTTTAGGTTTTTTCTGAAATTGCTAAGGTTATATTAATGCCCTTTTGGAAAGTTCTAATTTATTGTTTAGAGAAATTAATACCATAGAAAAAAGAAAAAACAGTAAGAGGAATATTTTTTATTAGGCATTGAAATAATGTTACGTATGGGACAAATGCGTTACGTATGGGACATCCTCATACATAATGCAGGGAGGTGCTAACACATGTGAATGCATGTAGCTAGCTGGGAAGGTCTCCCAGTACACAAATGGTCAATCATCCTGAAGAAAGCATCCCAACATTGTAGCTACTTTTTGAGTTATAGACACTTTAAACAATACATGTACTTGACTGAACAATTTTCAGAAAGGGGGAGGGGAAAATGGCAAAATACACAATGAAAAATCAGCATTAAAGGGATGGTATAGTTTTTTGCAGAAATGGGGATTCAGTTTTCAACATTTAATGAGATGATTGGAAACCAATTATATGAATTACTAAAGAGCATACAATCCTCAGACTAGAGGAATTCAAAGTTTAGTGATGGAGATCCAATTTGAAATGGTTGTGATATAAATATTTAAAAAAAATATAAAGTAAAATGATTCTTTTTTTTTATTGCAAGTGATACACAAATTGTCCTTATTCAGGTTTCAATAATAGCCACGACAAAATTCATGGGTATACATACTGAGGTGTGACTCGAATCAATGACCTGACTGCTAGACAGACATCATATATCTACTCGATCACTGGGGTTCCACGCAGCAGGTATTGCTTATTTATAAAAATTAATATTTCTTGTGTCAAGCTGTTTTTTATTGAAACGAAATGGCAAACTGCCCTTCATCAATGGAAGTAAACACTTTAAACTATTCAATTTTTCAGTAGTAACTATCCTGATAAAAATAGGGCATACATACTCAGGTTGGTCATAAAATATAGAATATGATTAAATATGATTATGATGGTAAATATTTGGGGAATATTGTTCCCTTGTCAATCTGGATCAGTATTTGAGTAGTTTCAACTCATTCAATTTCAATAATTATGCAAAAATTTGTTTATGGGTATTTTGCAAAATTACTTTGCAAAATACCCATAAACATGTCTCTCCACACACTAAACGAATGGGGGACAAAGGGCATGCATACTCAGGTTGGTCATAAAAATATAAAAATATGATTGAATATGATTAGGATGGTGAATATTTGGGGAATATTGTTTCCTTGACAATCTGGATCAGTATTTGAGTAGTTTCAACTGATTTTACTTCAATAATTATGCAAAATACCCATAAACATGGTTCTTCACACACTAAATGAATGGGGGACAAACTGTCCCATACGTAACTGTCCCATACGTAACATGTCATGTCTGTCTTTAATTAGAACCTGTAATTACAGCTTTTTGCCTAATGACACGAAACTTACCTGTGATAATCTTGAGTGTTGTGACTTTCATCACAGTGAGTTTCAAGTTGTAGAATGAAATACTTTCAGAGAGTTTTGAGGTTGAAAAAAATGTTCAAAAAAACAAAATTTTTCTGGTCCCATACGTAACAGCACATATTTTCTCTTCTAGAATATAATTGTGAAGGTCATTTGCCTCCATTTTTTGCATGATTATACTTCTCCTAGATATCAATCACCATGATAAAGTTTAATATGATCAAAAGCCATTAACACTATTTTTCAGGTCATAAAAGTCTCTGAATGTCCCATACGTAACGCGCGTGTTATCTTGGACTTGCCCTTATCTGGAATGTCAGATATCAATAACATCTGCAGAATACGCATAAAACTGAGGATGGTGCAGTTCAAGAATGTTCATTGCAAGGATATTCAAATGAAGTTTGAATACAGTCGACTATGATAAGCTGATCTTGACAGGACTGACCAAAAAGCATTGACATATATTGTGTATACAATGTACAGTACTATTTAAGCGATAATCTACTTATTGAGGAACAACACATGTAAGGCTATGAAAGCTACGTGTACAAGGGATTTTTTTTTAATTGACCTTTGGGAGTATGGATTATTTGAGTTTTGACATGTACTGAATGTGACATCAACTTGGAAAAGTGGATTTCAGTGTCAAGCTGTTACCTCTTGGTCTTTGCTTTTTACAGGAAGTTTAGGGTTGACTGGGAAGCAGAGCTTTTTCATGGATCAATTGCATTTTTTTTTCCTTTTGGACTAAAAATATATCAAAAATTGCATTTACTGCTATAAGTATAAGCTGTTATTTTCGCGATGGTGTAATTTTGCGGTTTTCACGAATCACAGTTGGATTGCCTACATAGAAATGTCACCATGCACTAGGGTAATAATGCATACTACAATAGCGTCAGTGTCAAAGACAACATTTCGTGAAAATGTCTGTGACCTCCTCATTCGCAAAAATATCTGCATGCAAAAATAACAGCTTGGCAATAATATACACAATCCCTAGATCCACCATTGACTCCCACAAGTATTCATTCTACCCAAGAGCCATAAGACTATGGAATCGCCTGCCGGGACCCGTACGGGCCGTAATAACCACTGCCAACCCAACATTATTTCAAGGAGCTGCTTTACCCATCCTCAGGGCAATGCAGCCTCCTGCTGGATCAGCCACTGGGTAAGAGGATCGACGCTGTTTTACTCGCACTGAGCACCTATACTCACATTTTATTGTATGATAGTGAGACACTTGTACATACACTGAATGACATCCCCTCACGACACACAGTTCGAGTTCATCCCAGTATACCGTAGCTTCATGTACAAGCTGCTTCAAGGGATTACTACATCAAGGTATCAAGGTATGTACAGTAAACATTACCACACCAGAGTCCCGTTTCCTAAAACTTGCTACAATGATAACTGCCACATTTCTATGACAAATTTGCTCTCCGCCAATCATAAAAGATGCAAGGATTTCAGTAGCTTATTTATAACAAATGTGACAACTTGTCACAGATAACAAGTTTTATGAAATGGGCACCAGGTACATGACCTCTTGTAAATGTTGTCCAATTCTTTTTCTTTTTCTTCTTCTTCTTCTTCTGTGAATGTGCATCCTTTATAGTTATAATGTAGTTGAAAATAAGTTGAATGAAGCTCAATGCACTATTAAAAGACTGGTGTGCTGTCATGACTGTTATTTATCTAAACAGACTTTTAAGTGCAAATCGTTCTGTTGAATAGATTTCTTTTCAATTAAATTCTATTTATTGAAAACCAAATAGTCACAGTAATGAATGAACATAAAAGAAAACGGATATCGAGTCCCCAAGAAGCAGAGCTTGTAAGTGGGGCCCACTAAGAAGGGACTTCTCAATCCTAGCTGACCAGCAATGAGACCCACAACATGTTAACATGTAATTATTAAAAAAAAAACATCCAACCACCACGCAGAGTCCCACAAATAAGCAGATAGATCCCAGGGCCAGCCAGCCAAAATTGAGAAGTACATATAGCTAGGCCCTACATGTACAACAACATGGAATAAACAAAGCTAAAAAATGGCAAGGTTCAATGTGCAGTGCGATCCAATACTAGACAGGAAACTTCATAAAATTTCAAGATTTCTAGATGTCATGATCCACTCACTGACATTTTAATATAAATACCATTACATTCTCCTCAATACATCTAGAAACGTTTTTAGATAGAAAAATCTGTCTGTCCTGAGGAGTCTTCTATCATTTTTATCTTTTTTTCATCTTTTTTTACTTTTACGGCTCTCCTCTGTAAATCAAAGGGGACTCTGTGAAGCCAAACACAGTCTCCGAGCAAAACATGCATGTATTCCCGACAAGATACAGACCGATCTTTCGGTCAGAGGACATTGACATGATTTTACACTCTCTAATCACGCTATTCCATCACGATATTGACCAACTTTAATACTACCAACAAGTATACATGTCTAATTCCGCGAAAAACTTCTCATTCACAATATTACGAAGTTAAATTTAGCGCTTGAACAACTTTACTTTAGTCAATAAACGTAAGTGTACCGATATAGTGGTTGTATGGAGCATTTGGCTTGCCATAGACGTTCGTGTGGTCATTTTTCAAACGAAGGCGGCGATGAATTGGGGGGCCCTGCAAAGAAGTGGAG
Source organism: Diadema antillarum (assembly GCF_040938485.1). Taxonomy (NCBI): domain Eukaryota; kingdom Metazoa; phylum Echinodermata; class Echinoidea; order Diadematoida; family Diadematidae; genus Diadema; species Diadema antillarum. The sequence goes on from NW_027271053.1 coordinate 993,489, forward strand.
GAAACAACCAGAAAACAGGAGGAAACGGTGCAGTGGAAGAGGTGAGTCAGAATGTTTACTGACAAATCCTGATATTTTTGAAAACCAAACTGAAAAAAAAATAATAACTATCTTTATGCGGGGGAACTGGGTCGAAGTTGCGTTTCAGCCAGAACGGTGGAAACCGTCGCAATGGCGTATATGTATCAATGGTGTCTGTCTAAGAAGCGAAAAACTGACCCAGCAAATGTCATTAGGGGTCTACTATAAATGAGAAGTTTTTCGCAGAATTAGACATACTTGTCGGTCAAATCATGACACTGCTCTGTACAGACAGCTATCTTGTGCAGGCCAGATGCAATCTGACATCTATGTTTACTGGATGATGATGGTTGACTAAGCTCAGGTCCAGCAGGACTCAGGTGTGTCCTTGAATGAGAAGTGTTGGTGTTGACTGTTGTCAAAAATTATTGACCGAAGCTAGGTCTCGTGTAATTGTTTTGATCATGTAGAACCATTATTGGTTTTGATCCAGCCCATAATCACGAATCTGTTCGTATCCTGATATTATGAGAATAAACTAAGCGTTAACTTACCTTTTTATTCCGGATGCTCGCTGATGATGATGGATGGTGTGTGTGTGTGCGCGCCGCCTCCAGTAGTCCTACATCATCATGGCTGTGCTAACACAGGAGATTTATTCCGTCGTCGGCAAAGAGAGGAGGATCGAGTACTAGTACCTTGTCCTTGCTTGTCAGACGCGGCTGGTTGACTTGTTTATCGTCCATACGCACATTTCAGGCTATTGGAGCTGCTAGCTGTACTAGTACGATTCATATTGCGTTGGAAGTAGTCTTATCTAAATCTAGATCTATTTGACATGTATGAAAATATCGTATGTCTGATTAATGTACACTCTATGCCCTGTATAAAATGTATTATGTGTGTAGAGCATACACAACGGCCGCATATTACTGCACTGCATGCATACAGCACAGCAAGAACAGTACACGGTAATATTATGGCTTCTATGGTCGTGTAGGAGACGGAATTTTCTGTTCTGCGCAGATTGTACTGCGCATATAGATTTCTAGTACACAGACTACACTGGTATATACACCTGTGTCGGTAACGAGTGCACCCGTGTGTCCATCACACACAGGTAAGCACACAAAAGGTAAGATCACTGATTTCTGATTGCGTACGATAAAACGCGCGCGTTTTGCTTCTTGCTTTCTTTTCCTCTGTTACAGACAAGTTGTTTTTTTTTCTTCCCAGAGTGGCAAAATACAACAATTACAATAATGTAACACTGAGATCTTCTCAAAGTATGTAATTTCTGAAATGGCTGAACCTCTTGTGCATATATTTAACCCGTCACTAATCTTTGGTATTGTTCCTAACTAGATGAAAATTGCTAAAGTTATAAAAGCATTTACAAAGGACCATCCTGAAGAAATAACAAATTACAGACCAATCTCTCTCCTCCCACATTCTAAAACTTATTGAAAAAGGTGGTATGTTCTCATGTTGATGATTATATATATATATATATATATATATAGTACAATATATAGTAGGATGGAAGGCGTTGCTTTATTAGTGACTTAGCTGGACAGTCTGTTTCGGCCGAAGCCTCGTCAGCAACTAAATCAGTTTCTTGTTAAAGTACAGTGTAAGACATACGGCTCTGGTGCACTCAAGCAAGCAAACAAAAGATACAAAAGATACAAAAAAAATACATGCACGTGGCTACTTAACAGCACAATAAAGTTGATAATGACACTGGTACTGGGCTTAAGGCAGGGGTAATACACTTGTATGGCCATATTGCAGTTCACACTCTACTTATAACCGCTCCCTCCGTCGAGCACTCTAATCTGCAACCTGAGGATGGAAAAGTTTTGCTTCAAGTACAGCACGAAGAACATACCAGTGCCGCCTGATAGCGAATACATCAAGAGACTGATACAGAAAGTCGAAGACTTCATAAAACGACTACGATGGCGAGCATTCTTCTTCTTAAACCAAGACTCAAAGCCCGACTACAGAGAAACTTACGGATTCAGAAGCCAAAAGTCCCCTCCTTCTGTCCCTCAGCTGAAACCCTTCGAAGATGACTTGCTCAAACTGATTGAAGATGTCAAATTCCGCAACGCCAACTCACCATTCCAGAACAAACTAAAGGAGGACCTGAGAAGGATACGCAGCGAGAAAAACATCTTGGTGCCTGCCGACAAAACAAACAACTACTACTCAGTCACTCCCAGAGAATACAACAAGTTGATGAGAGATAATGTCACAACCACATACAGGAGGTCAAACCACCAAACAGAGCACAGCACGAATGTAGAGGCCAAAAGGATCGCCGACAATCTAGAGCTTTCCGACAGGATCCAGGTTCTAGCCCCGAAGCAAGCATACATCACACTGAAAGACCACAAAGACAATTTCCGGAATCACCCTACATGCAGGCTCATCAACCCAAGCAAGAGTGAAATCGGCATCATATCGAAGAGAGTGCTGGAGAGAATCAATGGCAAGGTCCTGGAAGCGACGAAGGTCAACCAATGGAAAAACACCACCGCAGTCATCAACTGGTTCAAGGGTACCCCGACAAGGCAAAACTCCACATTCCTTTCGTTCGACGTCGTCAATTTCTACCCGTCCATTGACAGGAAACTGCTCAATAAAGCCATCAAATACGCAAAAACATTCACCACGATCACGCCAGCCGAAGAAGAGATCATCTTCCACGCCAAGAACACCCTCCTTTTCCATGACAACGAGCCTTGGCAAAAAGCAAACGCAGACGACCTCTTCGATGTCACGATGGGCTCATACGATGGAGCTGAAACATGCGAACTTGTGGGTGCATACATACTAGGAGAAATCGGCACCATAATCCCCAAAGAAAACATCGGGCTCTACCGAGACGATGGTCTTGCCATTATCCACAAACCCCGCAGAGCAGCCGAGAACACCAAAAAGATGCTCTGCGAAAAATTCAAAGAGTTCGGGCTACAGATAACGGCCAGTGCAAATGACACCATCGTCGACTTCCTCGATGTCACATTCGACCTCACCAAGAAGGAATTCAAACCGTACTCGAAGCCAGGGGACTCACACCTATACGTACATACAGAATCGAATCATCCACCCACCGTCACTAAGAGAATACCACAGTCCATCCAGACCCGCCTATCCAACATCTCCAGCAACGAGGAAATCTTCAACAGCACCAAACCAGACTACGAGAACGCACTCCACGAGGCGGGACACCAAACAACATTGACGTACACCCCCAAAGAGACCAACAGCTGCAGAAAAGAAAGACAACACCAAAGGAAACGAAACATAACGTGGTTCAACCCCCCGTTCAGCAGACATGTTAAAACAAACATCGGGAGGAAGTTCCTAGCCCTCGTCGAGCACCACTTCCCTAAAGGACACCAGCTCAGCAAGATATGCAACAGGAACACTCTGAAAGTAAGCTACAGCTGCATGGACAATATGCATACTATAACAAAGGCACACAACAACAAAATAATCAACAACAGTCAAGAGCAAGCCAGGGACTCCTGCAACTGCAGAAAGAAGGAAGATTGCCCGATCCCTGGGAAATGCACAGCCAGGAACATCATATACGAAGCGAAGGTAGCGACCCCAGACGATGAGAAAATATACATCGGCCTCACCTCAACCTCCTTCAAATCCAGATATGCCACACACAAGGCAAGCTTCACAAACAGGGAAAAGCGACACCAGACAGAACTGAGTAAATACATTTGGGAACTGAAGGATGAAGGCACTCCCTACTCACTCACATGGAGGATCGTCAGGCACGCCCAACCGTACTCGCCCAAAACAAACCGCTGCAACCTGTGTCTATGGGAGAAATACCACATCATCACGGCCAAGAAACCAGCAATCCTGAACTCAAGAACAGAACTCATTTCAACATGTAAACATAAGAAAAAGTTTTCCCTCGCAGAGCTTGGTTAGCTCCCCCACCCCCCCCCCCCCCCCTCCCCGGCTTCCACATGTAACAATTTAAGCCATACAAGTGTATTACCCCTGCCTTAAGCCCAGTACCAGTGTCATTATCAACTTTATTGTGCTGTTAAGTAGCCACGTGCATGTATTTTTTTGTATCTTTTGTATCTTTTGTTTGCTTGCTTGAGTGCACCAGAGCCGTATGTCTTACACTGTACTTTAACAAGAAACTGATTTAGTTGCTGACGAGGCTTCGGCCGAAACAGACTGTCCAGCTAAGTCACTAATAAAGCAACGCCTTCCATCCTACTATATTTTGTACTACATGGGCTCCTATATAGTTGAGCACTGTCAGCCATATTGCAGTTCACACTCTACTTATATATATATATATATATATATAATCATCAACATAAGAACATACCACCTTTTATGATATATATCGGTATTCATAGATATGTGAATCTCCATTTGGCTTTCAAAAGAAACATACAACTGCCCATGCCATTTTAAAATCAGTGAACACGACAGTTCAAGCCACAGATAAATTTTCTCATACAGCTGGAGCAAATAGATTTTTTTTTAAAGCCTCTGATATCGTATATCACGATTGTTTATTACATATGTTATCTCGATACAGAATAAGAGGTGTCAGTCATTAAATTGGATCAGAAATTATTTGCATAACAGGAGATAATTTGTTGTTAATGTCTACAAACCTGACATAAAGTCTATAACGTGTGGTGTACCTCAGAGGTCACTCCTTTGTCCACTGTTGTTCTTGGCTCTTTTTAAAATGATTTTCCGAAATTGAGTTCTTGACTTTCCTTAACTCTTTTTTGCTGATGACACAATTGCGTGTTTTTATTCTCACCAGAACCGTAGGGCCTACTCTACTCTTGAATACTTTGAATTCTGAAGTGACAAATGTTATGAAGTGGTTATTAAAGCAAACAAAATGTCACTAAATATTTTCACATTCACATTGATTTTTATTTTTTTATTTTTTTTAGTAAATGCAGCATCCATTTACCTTCTCCAGTATAAGTAGGCTATATTGATTGGACTGAACTAACCATAATTGATTCTACCAAATTTCTTAGAATAATCGTTGATAAAAATTTGTCCTGAAAGACATGCACACATAGGTGTCTTGACAAAGTTATTATCCAGGAACACTGGTACATGTAGCATTATCCATAAATTGAAGTCTTTTATCCCATCCAATATCTTAGGCTATTTTGAATTCATATTTATTTTTCGCCCGGCAACCTAGAGAATTAAGCACATCAGGGAATAATTAATATTTAATAATTTTGTATTTTTATATGAGCTCCCTCGTGGAGACTTTATGAACTCCTTTGCGGAGACGTTATGAGCTCCCCCGTGGAGACATCATGGTACATCTAATTAATATTCCTGTTAAATACTTTAAAGATTTATTATATTGTTTTATGTTAATATTGTTTGGAGCAAATTATTTGTTGCAAAGGGCCCCCAATTTCTTTCTCTCTCTTCTATCTTTAAAACACAACATCAGGGAATCCCGATTTCTGTTATTATACATATGTTATTTCATAATTTTGCAACTTCTGCAGTGTCATCTGGAAATGCCGATCAAATGAATAAAGATTATAATAACACTATTCTTAACTCTAGCCCTACTACTTCAGCATCATCTTCTCACTGTTCTTATACTCCGTCTATTTTCTTAAAATGTTCTCTTTCCTGTTTTATTCTTGACCACATGGATATGTGGAGAATTTTATACGAATTAAAAAAAAATAAGTCATCATGACAATGAACATCAACGCATAGATCAAAGTAATTTTCACTTATCATTTTTTCAAACGATAGGGCCAAACCGGTCTCACTCTCCTTTCCGAAAGCCTTTGAAAAGGTGAAATGAAATGAAATACTGAAGGCCCTAAAATAATTCTTGAGACGACATCACTCCATACACCAGTAACCTGTTCATGCCTAAGTTGCATTGTAGGATACCGCAAGATGGCGCTATAACATTTTACTCTGATTTTACTAACTAATACATTTGCAAGTTGTATCAGCACCAGCACTCACAACGAGCAATGCATACTTCGCAGGGATCTTGACCAAAGCTCCCATCGACCCGCGGCCCGTAGCCGCCCGGTACGTAGTTAGTAGTGATATGAGATCCGGGACGATCCCACTCACCTGCCTGCTTTTCAACAGTATCGGTATGTAACTCCGATTAGAGAGTGGTTGTTTAGGCGTTTTGAATTAAATTTTGATAATGTTCCAACATTCACTCGACTCCATGATCATTGACAATGATTAAATTGATCGCACAAGCAGATTTAGGCGTATGATTAATCTACAAATGTACATAATGCACCCGGTTGTAGCTGAAGAAGTTGACCGAAAGATCGGTCTGTATCTGGTCGTCGGGGATATGTTCCGCGGAGACTGCGTCTGGCTCCACGGATCCCCTCCTATGTCTACGGAGGAGAGTGATAACGTCAATATAAAAGACCCGGCACTCCTCCGGACAAACGGATCTAGTTTCTGTCTACTGAAGAAGGTGCACTAGTTGTGAGTGTATCACACAACTGCTGTGCTAGGAGGCTAGCTGTATTGGTCTAATACAAATAGTCACACTTATCTTATGCTGTTATGATAGACAGAAAGATCCGTCTGTCCGGAGGAGTCTTTTATATTTCTGACGTTATCGCTCTCTAGCGGATCCGTGAAGCCAGACGCAGTCTCCGCGGAACATTCCCTGACGACCAGATACAGACCGATCTTTCGGTCAAGTGCTGTTAGTGTTATTGTTACTTTGTTGTCTTGGTATTCTTAATGTAGGAGTCTAGGACACAGGACACCTTCTGGAGTATACTGGTAACCTGAGACGTTCCTTCACACAGTTATACTGTTCCTGAATGCTGTGGCCATTAGTGTGGGTGCGGGCGGGCTTGCTGCATCAGTTACTTCTGAAGTTCTGGAGGAGACCTTCGCAAGTGCAAGCTTTCTTGTTCATCTTTCGTGGGAATTAAATTTCATGGTCGAGGAGAACCCATCACTGACACCGACACAATGTCCAGGCTTTGGTCGGGTGGCCTTCTGCAGCTAACTTTGAGAACACTCTCTCCCGTCGCGAGATGTCCAAGATGTATGCATACGCTAGCAGTAAGCACCACTGGCACTGCTCGGTTTTCATCTACAGCGTCAAATTTGTCATCAGTGATTGAAAGCTCTGAATTGTTGGACTACAGTGACGAGGAAACGAGAGCTGTTGCTGGAAGAGACTTTAGGATCATACCAGATTTCATCACAGAGGAGGAAGAATCAGCGTTGCTGAAAGAGGTTGAGAGATTCCTCAAGAAAATACGCTACGAGTATGATCACTGGGACAATGTGAGTGCACTGGACAGCATGCAGCAACCTAAAAGTGTTAAAAGATATATTTTCCAAATCAATGATAATTAATCAATCTTCATAACAAGCCAGAAGAACTTTTTTTTTTCTTTCATGAAAATGCAACATTAGTGAACAAATTGAAATATTTGACCAGTGTTTCATTTTCAATTACCTTATATTAGGGGGAGAGGTGATAGATATTGTCAATTTTTATTATGCGCCGTTATCTAGTGGGCTAGTCATAGGACTGCATTCAGCCCCATATTCATGCATCCAAAGCTGCACTATAATTTTCCATGGCTGGAAAATGAATCGCATTCAACTTGAAACCTTTGGCTTTGCAAAAATGATTGCAGTTGAAATGGAATTTCAAAACATATTTTTCTCTTCAAAAATTGAATTAAAAGTTAATGATTTCATGTTTGCCACTGTGATGAAAACAGCCTTTCTGCCCAACAAAAATTGTGTTGGAGATCAAGTCTACCATTGTAATTCAGAAACAAATGCAAGCTTTCTATGCATTGAGGCTGCTTGTTCAGTATATCAATGAATTTTAAGGATTTGGGAATATCATGATGTGGTGTTGAGACCTATCTTGTATATGTCTTTGAAATTTATGCCTAAGCACTGCTGAAAAAAAAATCTTTACATAAGGAAAAAAACTACTGTATACGCCGAATATTTCGTGAGATTTTTATTTTCGCGAATTTCGTGAGTCGGGTGCTATTCGCGAAATTAAAAACACGCGAGAATATTGACTCTTATCCTGATGTGGATGTGACGTACATGTACATTTCTCCGTTCAGTGCAGGACTCCACGATCGCGAATTTAACCACTCACAAAATCATCGGGAATTGCTGATTTGCGAAAATTTAGACTCGCGAAATATATGGCGTATACAGTACATGTACATGTATATGAAAGAAAGCAATTTGAAGTGCTAAGGGAATCCACCAAGACTGCTGTTTCATCATGTATTATACATGTACATAGGTGTAACTGCAATGGCGACCCCAACATACAGTAACAGCGCCCCGTAACGGGGTTAGGTCAAATGCAGATGAAGCCAGTGGTTGGAGAAGTTAAATGAACTTTCACTTGGCAGAAGAACAGAGTATGTATAGTGTTGACTTGTTGAGGTTTCTTGACGTATTCTAGCTTGATAACACTTTGGAGGAGGAATCTGACTTGACTTGTCATCATCTTTTCATTTTAAAGGCGATTCATGGATTCAGAGAGACGGAGAAGTCCCAATGGTCCGAACTCAACAGTCCCGTCATTCAGAGGATCCGGGACACTGCGTTCTCATCAGAATCCTCACAGCTTAGTCTGGTGCACGTCTTAGACCTTGCGAAGAACGGCTACATCAAAGCTCATGTAGACAGTGTAAAGGTGAGGAATTGTATCAATATCTCCTGTGTACAATCATGTGTACAAGCTTGTGTGTATTTCCCTCTTCTTCTTTTATCTTTTTCAAGGTATGCAGACTTGTAGACTTGGCAGACAATATCATGGAGTAATTCTAAATTCTTCAATGCAGTGGTAAACTGTCTCTATATACTATAGGCTTAGTATTTTTGCACGATTTTTATTTTCACAAGACAGGTGCTATTCACAAAATAAAAGATGCGCAAGAATATTAATTCTAATCCTGACATGAATGTGACATGCATGAATACGTTTCACTACTCAGTACTGTACTCTGTACACTCATAAAATTGTCGGAAGGTCTGGATTTGTGAAAACTTTAGACTCGCTAAATATATGGCCCATACAGTAATATTCTGTCAGCATCGTTCCACTTGCAATGGAGCTCTGCTTACCACTGAATATCATTGTACAGTAAAACAAAGTGTCCTGAGCTGAGCGAGATGATTACATTTGGTTTGACTCAAATGGTCAGTGATATGATTTCTGATGCTTCTTCCCCTCTGTCATCCAGTTTTGTGGATCAACCATTGCTGGCCTGTGCCTGCTCTCTCCGGCGGTTATGAGGCTGGTCAACTGTGCGGACAATGCTCGATGGGTCAACGCACTCCTCCTTCCGCGGTCTCTCTATGTTATGAGGTAAAGGTGACTTCACAATCAAATGGACTTGTATTTAGCACTGAGAGCAGTATGATTTCTTCTCCTTGACTGCTAAAGGCGTTTAGGGGCATCATACGTACTGTACTGGTGCGGGCAAGTGTATAGTTTTAGTCCATATGGGCACTGTGATTAGCATAATATTGTCTATTTTTATTTCAAAAAGATTAGAATACAATGCACCAGTCATATTGTTTGACTTTTCAATATTTAAATCCTAATGACAAGCAAAATGCTGGTACTGCTGGAGTCCTGATGGAGATGAAAGCTGTACACAAACTTGTTCGTGACACTGGTCCATTTGCATTTCATTTTTCAACTTAGTCATGAAACACGTGGTACAGGTGTCCCATGCTGAAATTCTTGATGGAGATTTCTTCACATTCAGAATTTCCTTTTGCATATAATGTTTGCATGTTTTTTTTTTTTTTGTGATTTTTCTATTTCAAATACCAATTGCAGTGGTGGTTGACTGCTTCTCTGAATGCTTATTCAATCAATTAATCAAATGATGAATTGAGACCAATGTGTCATGAAAACATGTTAAGATAGATTTCCTGTTTCAGTCAATAGTAAATGTGACATAATACTAATGATTTACTTCCAAGAAACAAGTTCATATTAATAAGCCAGTTTACAGTTCCAATCTGAGCATGTGCAGATAAATGTCATTGCAGGCTTTCTCTTGAAATGGATTTGCAACTGAGGTATTCAAAACCTAGATAGGGCTTCATGACAACTGTGTTATAAATGAACCTAGTGCAGATTGGTATTTACAGGTGAATGTGCATTCTTTTCAGCAACATTGAACAAAAGCCATTCATGCAGCACTGGCATGTAAATTACCACTTCCTACATGGCCGTTTTCAACTGCTTGTCTTAAAGACTATTCTATGTTTTGCATAGTCTGTGGTTGGAGAGGTCATTGCAGACTTGTGGTAACTATGAACTGGCTTACTTACTGCATGTCGCTCTTTTTCTCTTCAGAGACACCATTCGCTATGACTACACCCATGAGGTTCTAAAGGACGAGGATTCTATCTTCAGAGGCAAGCCTGTGCCCAGAGACAGGAGAATATCCATTATGTGTAGGAATGAAGTTTCCCCTCCACAGTGAAGACCGCTGGATGATGCAATAGTTAATAGACTCCTATAAGTTGTATCATATAAATTGTATGTGCAAAGCAGTTGATGCCCCATCAATGCAGAAAGGTCATATTTTCACGCATAGAGACTACATCATGCTATCGTATGGTATTATGTGTTCTAAGAACTGATTATTATTATTATTACTATTATTATATTTTCTTAGTTTAGGGCAGCGAGGTGGCTTAGTCAGTAGCGTATCTGACTTCTGGTCGAATTACTCAGGTTCAGGGACGGGTCTGATATTTTAAGTTAGCCTTACTATTAAAAAAGCAATATTATTATGTTGTGTGTTATGCTGTCTTCTCTAGTAGAGGCAAAACACTCTGTCTCTTGGATAGGACATAAAACAAAGGTCCAGTCTGTGAGAGAGTCACAACCCACGTACGGAAAAGATCCCGCTTCATTCATTCATTGCATAGAGCAGGATGCATAACCCTGCGAAATGGTCCACCTCAAGAAGGCCTACCCACAACCGCACCCAGTGGAAGACCGGCTGGTGCAGCTGAATATGGGCTCTCCAGCCATCTTGTACAGATGGAAAATGAAAACAAACAATTTTTTACAAGAAGAATAAAAAAAAAACCAGTATGTACAAGGTCTTTCTCTGATTGTCTTCCAACCTGAAATTTTGTGCTGATTGCATGTCACAGTAACACCAAATATAGGCAATACAATGATTACTATTTATATAGCGCTCTTACAAACTACGTATTTAGTTGTTTCACTTTGCTTTACATCACATCATTGTCTGTGGTGCAATTACTGTGTCGTATATACTGTTATCTTTTGGTATTTTTGTGTTCTTGTATTTTGTGTTCCTCAGAAGAGAGTGAAAGGAACATTCTAATTGCACTGCAAATCAAGTCCAGCAGATTAACTTGTACTGGAGGCATTGATTTATGTACTGAAGGCATCTGAGGTGAAGGCATATTTTGGTCATTCATTCAAGCAAAAGCTAGAAACAGGCTGAGCAAATGGAAACAAGTTTGTTGTAATCGTATGATTTACTGGTCATGTGTTATTTTCTGTGATGGGAATACATTTTTACACGTCACCATGTAAGACATACTAATGTTTTAACTGCCTCGTATCATTCAAGGTTTCATTAGCAAAGCGTGATGAAAGCTCTCAAAAAATATGTATTAACTCACTGTATCATAGAATAATGATCTTAAATGAAAGAAAGATATTATTCAGAGGGATGAAGGTTCAGGTGCGAGTTTCTTTATTTTGTCTCCCTCTACAAATTAAATTTGTTAAGATCCCAACTGCTGATCTGTAAATCAACAAACATGTCGGAAAAAGAACCAGTGGGACTCAAACCTGTCATCTACTGCTTTCCGGGCAGCGACACTACCACCAGGCTGTCCCTGGTTGCCGGCAGTGACATGATGAATTTACAGATCAGCAGTTGCGATCTTAACAAATTTAATTTGTAGAGGGAGACAAAGTGAAGAAACTCGCACCTGAATAATGATCTTGTTCAGACGCGCAACAGCCCTTGATTTGGGATCATATAACACACTGTTAAGAAAGCAAACTGAAAAGTTAAAGACGACTAGTAAATTGTAGACCAATAGATAAAACAAAGCTTTATAAAAACTCCCAGGAATATTCTTTCCTTCCCCCTTTCCTTGTACATGTGCAATGTATTTTATTGAAGCTCATATAATGATTGCAGATGTTGTCTACAAAATCCCGGCATCAGAGTTTAAGGCTGTTGAGGTAATTGTAAATTGTTGAAATAGAGGCTGGTGCCCAACTCTTATCAGTGTGTTGTTATGAGCTGCAATGAATCTGGTGATTTTAAAGGGATGATCAGTTGGAAGAATTTTTTTAAATCAAAATTTGCCGTATTTTCCAGCATGTCTTGATCCATTAGATTACTGTATACACCATGATATAATAGCGAGTCTTATTTTTCGCAAATTGTAGGGACTTTCCAGTAATTTTATGAGTGGCTTCATTTGCGATGGGGGAAGTACAGAAATGAACGGAGAACTGTATGCGTGCATGTTGCATTCATGACGGGTCAGATTTAATATTTTCGCTTGTTTCTGGATTTGCAAATAGCATGGGACTTGCAAAATTACAATAAAAACCTTTCAAAATATATGGTTTATAAAGTACTAGCTTGAAGCTGCTTCTATACATACAAATGTACAGTAGAACACAGCGATGTAAGGAGCTCATTTATTCCGTTTACTCAAATTGCTTATCTCAGTTCTATGTTAGCCTGTTGTTCCTTTCTCTTACTCTCTTTCTATCTCTTGTTTATTTAGTCTTCATAATTGGAAAATTGACCTAAAGATGTCATCGATTGCAGGGAATTGCATTTTGCATCAAGTAGTCGTTTTTGTTGTTTCTCTAAGGAAGAAAACAGATATACTTGGAATATAAGAGATATTATTTTGTCATATTTTGTTGCAACCATGAAAAGTGTTTGATCACACATACCATTTGGATCCTTTGAATCTCTTAATAGAAAATTTCCATTCTACATGTATAGGACAAAATAAATTAAACCCAGAAATTCAAAGTAGGAGGCCATCTGCTTACAGTTCATCTTGAGAATTGAAGGCGATACATAGGGGAAGTGGCAAAGAATGGGAAAAGTATGCATGCAGTTGCCTGCTGATAGTACACATGTAATGTCTTGCGCAAATTAGATGGTAATTTGTGGGACAGTGTCACTTATGGATGTAAGTCGAAAGAGCAATTTTGAACAACTGACGTATTTTAGTACATTGTACAATCTTTCATACTACATGTATGTATTATTATACATTGTCACTGATGTGATAAGTGACTTTTCATTAAAAATTATTCAGTGGGAGAAAATCGTCAACTGAAGTTATTTTGATGTGAGACTACACAGTTTCTGTGGCAGTGATTTAATGTTGACTGTTGCCATTAAGACCCTAGTTTTACAAAGCATCCATTCTACAGAACACTCATACATGTATACATACTTCCAGGATTGTTACAAATGTACAATTACACAAATTTGTAATGCTTGGTAAATTGACACCCCCTTTCTGTGCATTTGTCTACATGTATAGGTTGAATATACAGTACATACATTTTATTTCTTTCACATTCTAAACAGATATTCATCCGGGAAACACACTTTCACTTTCACTCGACCATGACTGCCAGAATTTCATAAAACAATGATGCTACAATCGACATATCATACCTGAGGAAAAGTTCTTGTGAAGACAAATGTTTGTGTCATTTATTGGACTTTGTACCCGTATACATACGACCTACAGCATCATACACTGCTATAGTACAAGCACCTGTACACAGCATATTATTAATCTGTTGACGACGGGCTGATTTTGCTACAACATGCATTTCTCACAGACACTTGGCTGGAGTATACTTGGGATTCGTCCTCAACAGGTTACAGTGGTGGAGGACACAATATCCTGATGTTCGTAGTTACTTTCCAGGGCTGCCAACATTTAAACATAAAAATTGAGGATATCTCCAAAGCTTTATGGGAGACATTTTCTGTGTTACCTGCACCTTAATAGGGTAAAGTAATATCAAAAGGGTAGCTACTATGTTCTTTGTCACCACATAGAAAGATATTTCAAGACATATGTATTCAGGGAGTGCCTGTAAAGAATCGGGAGACTTGGAAGCTCTGGGTTTGCCCATTTTGCCCAAAGGAGATGCTCAAACTACGCTGTAAGATCAAAATCAACAATACCAGAATGTGGACTACTGGTAGCATGCCAAAGAAAAATGCAGTGGAAACTCAATATAACGAGATCTTTGGGACCAAGACAATTTCATCTTTATATCAGATATTTTGTTATATCAGTAGTCAATACAAAACAAAGGAAATAAATTAATTGGACAGGAGAAATTAGCTTGTTATATCAGTTACAGTGTATTTTGTAACATCAGATCTCTTTATATCGAGTTTCCACTCTGCTGTGAAATTGAACAGAAGCTTTGACTTGTAAGACAACTAAAAACCAATCTGCCTCTGGCAGCCCCTCTCTTTGGCATGTTGATCAAATGACACAAGTGTATGATGGGAAAAAAATATATATTCTTGAAACTGATTATTGCATAAATGTTGAATCGTCTCATCCTGTCCACATCCAGAAAAGCTTAACAGGATGTTTACAAACTGATCATAAGAGATTATTGTTCGTGTTTAATCTAATACATTGAATTCAATAGTCTTTGGAGGCCTTGGTGTCCTGAATCTCAACTTCCACGCAAGTCACTGCATACAGATCTTCACATGCAATAGTCCCTCATGTTCAAAATGATGCAGGATGTACTATGCCTTCAAGTTGACTGTGGTAATTATTACAATCAGGCTGGATACTGTAGTGACAGTTCATTATAATTGAAAAAAAAAAGTGTGCAGAATTTCGTTGAGATTTTCATGTGTTAGCACAAAACAGCCTGATATTTTGTCACCGTCACTGTGCAAATTAGACAGGATTTCACTGCATCATGATTTTCCCAATGATTGTTCCTACAGTATATATATATAAATCCGTGGCTTTCTCTGTACTTCAACAGATTTGCCTCCCTCACAACATAATCACTGCTCAAACCCCTACAACAATTTCATGTGGAAGACATAATTTCATCTTCTTGAATTCATTTTAAGCCGAATGGCATTTCAGTGAACATTTGTTGGCAGATCAAAGGGGAGCCCTCTGGGGCTATGATATCATCTCATCTAATTTGCATATATGACTGCCACTCCAGATACTGTTCCCAAAAGCATGGGAAGATTTGAAATTCCTTAACTGCCTTACTTTCCATTGTCCAAATTTTGTGAAAAATGTCTTATGTACTGTTTGTTTGAATTCACTTTTCATTGGGTCAACTTCCGTGGAGTGAACTTTCATTTGGATGTTTGGATTGAGGCATACAGGGGATGAGACTTCAAAGGGATGGTATAGTTTTGCTTGAGATGGGGATTCAGATTTCAACTTTTTGCAAAGTAATTAGAAACCACTTATATGAAATAATAAAGAGCACACAATTGTAAGAGGAATTAAATGCTTTCTTGATGAAAATCAGTTTTGAAATGGCTGAGATATCCAAAAACAGAGTAAAACAAAGTGTTCCTTATAAAGGTTGAGTCCTACCTTTAATTAGGACCATTTTGTTCTCAATCAAAACTATACCATCTCTTTAACTGCAGTGTCACTGATGCTCTGCTCTTCTTCATCATAAATATTTGAAAATAGAGTTTTGATGCTGCAGCAACCAAACTACCAGCTTGGCAAGTCAGCAGACACCAATTCAATATTTTGTATAAATATGGCAGGTTTGTGGCATCCATTATTCTAGTTCATATCTCCCTCTCTGTCTTTTCTTTTTCTTGGAGCCCTTTGGGGCAGAGGGGTGATTTGACGCGCCGACTTCGGTGGGTAGCCGGAGAGCGTGACCCGTGGCATTGACGTGCTTGAACAGCTTGTTCCGTGACGAAAAGTGCGAAGAGCACGTGTGGCAGGTGTGTTCGGCTGAAGATGTGGAAGCCTGTGGCAAAAAATGAAGAGGGAGAAAATGAGTCGTGAGGCAATGATGTAACCAGATCTTTTTGGAAGTTAATGAAAGAACATCTCATACGTCATACACATGAACAAAAGCATCTGAAGCCTGTGGTATTTTGTGGTGTAAATTCATCAGAAACGAGATAGATTCTGCATTGTTGACTTATTCGGACAACATAAACATTAAACAATACTTTATAATGATCATCTGCACTTACGGTATATTGTGACGAAAAATAACACAAACTGGTAAAACAAAGAAGCACTGATGGAAAACATGCATTATCATACAAAGGAATTGTGAGCACTGACATATTGTGGGGTGAAGAAAAAATAAAGATTCTTTCTTTCTCCCTATCAGTAATAACTTGAAAAATGAAAGATTTAAGATGCTCACCTCCGTTGCCTTGTGAACTTGATTCCTGTCATGGTTTGTTTGATGTCTGGTGGATTGAAAATTAATGAAACAAGAATCAAACATACAAGACAATAAAATAAACAATATATAACATCTGTAATAATCAATTATATCAAAAGTCAGTCACCTACATGTATGTTTATGAAATAAAGACCTGGGTGCAGTTTACCTCAGAGGGATAGAGAGAACTCAAAGTTCCTGGACAGAAGTATGTAAAGTAAGTTTCAACATTATCGCTACTTTATGACGCTTGCTTATATGTTCGTGCAAGATTACAATAGCCCTCATTTCCTTTAGACTGTTATGGACAGTGAGATACAAATATTAATGATTCATATGTTAATACTGCTTTTCTAATCTAATCCATGTGTTGATATTCATATACAGTGAAATCAGCCAACCATGTAATAACAGTAGGCATGGCTTCAATACTAAAATCATTCTGAACGGGGTAAATGGACTAATTTGGAGTGAAGATAAAGATGCATAGAATCCCACCTCGAAGGTTGTTGACTTGGATCTCGGCAGCTTTCATCGGCAGGTTCCCCAATGTGCAACCTCTCCTGCACATCAGTCCCAAGACTGTCCGGATCCAATGTCTCCTCTGGTATCTTCTCCACATCGTCATCTCTTTGATTGTCTTCCTCTACTTTCTCCTTCCTGTGATAACAAAATTTTGAAGAAGACGAAACCATCTAAAATGTGATCTTCTCCTGACACTGTATAACCACCACTGCTTGATCGGGATGACTTGGGGGGTAAAATCTTTGTCCCAATTAAGCAACTGTCTGTGTTACACCAATAAGTGCTCGGCTAAAGTTTGGGCATGGCTAAGTCCATCATGCTGGTAGCCTTTTGTCAAGGCCCTCTCACCGTAATGTGGCTATAACGAACGAGCGAAGTGAGTCCAGCCGAGCACGACAGCGCGAGGGCCTTTTGAGATCTACTTCAAGCATTATTATTCATGACACATGAACCTGACTGAATAGTCATATTAACAGGTTCTGGTCGACCAATGGAATGGTGCGCTCCCCACAGCCTCCATGTTGGCGTTGTCCGACCTGTTCACATGCATCACTGACCACCTGTGGAAGTCTGTGGCAAGCATTCGCCATAATAAATAAAGCAAATTGGGCTGGGGCAGACAGATACACTGATTGGTCGATTTTTCGGGGAGCAAAAATCGGTAATTCACAGGGCTAACATAAAGATGCGAATCAGATCTCAAAAGGCCCTTGCTCTGTCCAACTGAGCTGAGCTTCCTTCGTTTGCCCCCATTTGCTCACCACCATACAGCAATAGGGCCTTGGCAAAAGGCTAGCATTTTGGGGTTGTAAATCCCACGGTTCATATCTTTATGTCTCCATGCATGTAGTTTGTGACATGTAACTGGTCAAGGATTTTTACATACCAATGGTGACACTGTGCATGGATGATATTGAAATTTGTTGAAAAAATCGGAAATCAAAATTTTCAGGTGATTTTGATACATGGACAAAGCAAAATGTGTGTAGACTTGGGAAAAAAAAATCTGAAATCAGATTTAAATCTACAGAATATCATGCCTGACTGTGTCAAATCAATTGAACTAAATTCCTTTTGTAATAAGAATTTTACAGAAAGTTTTTATTTTTGTATGCTGGTTGGTTAATGTGTCCTGTTTAACTGATGCTTTTTTCCAGTCAAGGGATTTCACACGCAGATTCAGTACCACGTTTCACAAGGCAAATTTCATATTGTCTCGCTACATCATATAGTCACTGTTAGGGCCTTATTTGTGAAATCATGCATTAAATGAAGCTGAAGTTGCCTTTTGTTACTACTGCCATCAAGAGGCAATCAAATTGAAGAATTTATGAAACAGCTGCAGCTCATAATGACATAGAAACATGCTATTCTTGTAAGCCATCTCTTTCTGTTACTTGAAGCTGTACAATTTTGCTTGAATATGATGAACATCTCATACGAATGTGCGTGCTCACTTGTCGTCTTGCACATTGTTGAAAAGTTCCTCTCCATTTTCCTCCACATCTTCATCTCCCAGCATCTCGCGCTGTTGCCGTCTCTTCTTCTTCTGTTTCTTGGAAAGCCTTGAAGATGACGAAAATGGACACTTAAGTAAAGAGCGAATTGTCTTCCAGGTCGTCACACTTTTTCCTGGGTATCATTATATATCCCTACATATCATTCTTGGGTATAGTATACATATTTATATACATAAGCAAGGGAGTACCATGGTATAGTAGACAAGGCCAAGGATTTGAAAACAGAAGTGCGAGTTTGAGTCCTGCATGGTGGATTCACCTTTGGACAAGACGTTTTTCTGAAAATTTTTCATATGACTCGGGTGTATAAATGGGTGCCTGACAATGCTGTCAATATCAATAATAGTTGGAAGGCCGAGTTAACACCCAAGAGGCTACCCTGCATAAATGTGACTATTATATAATTTTTCTTGTTCTGGCAAACTCTTGATATTAGACAAGTAGAGACTGGTGTTTGATGCTTATCATGGTCCCTGTTACAATAGATGCATACAGTTTTGAGATAATTTGTGGGGAAAACACTCTGTACCTAACATCTGTACCTCATCTGTGCCTATCTGACCTTTGTGTTACATCGCTCCTTCCTTTGAAAACAAAGGGACCATCACTAACAAACATTTTGATCTCAATACCCAACACGTTTCTTACCAAAAATCTAAAATGTATACATTTTATACAATTACACACACACACACACAAAATCAGCAGAAATAGCTATTCAGCAGAAATAAAAATATTGCAACACTGTTTCTCTTTCAATCAACAAGATTTATGTACCTAGTACTGAGAAGAGGAGAGCAACGTATCATCACAAGACTCACTGAAGCAATAATATCCTCTACATGAAAGCCAACTAACAAGTATTTCTGTTCTTATTATGGTACATAAGTAAGCTTACTTGGTAATTCATCCTTCTCAGTTTTGGCAAAAGGGCCAAGATCTAAAAGAATAACTTTTATTTCTTATTATCGATATGATAATTGTAAACATACTAGTGGACATACGGGAATAGTCTTTGCTTACTTTGCCTTGTCAACATTGTTAGCATCTTCTTTCCCGTCAACTTTTAAAGGTCCAGCCTTATCACCCTCGTCCTCCTCCATTCCTGCCTTGGCCTGTTGCCTTCTCCTCTTCTTCTGCTTCTTAGACAACCTGAACAAAAAGAACAGAAACAAAATCAAAATTTGAAGAAAAAAAAAATGATCATAGAGATCTGTAAGTGACACAGTTTCTTACTTCATTACACCTGCTGGTGATGGGCAACAAAGAACATGATTACCTCTGTGATTCAAATTCAGATTTTGGACAGTAAGTTTCAGTCAAACCAGTATATTTGTAAGTGTTTAATGACAGATACATTTCTTCATGTTTAGTTCAATTTTGTGAAAACACAACCAAATAAAAACATCCACAAAGCACACAGACACAATGTGTCATACAAGAGCTATAGATACACACACAAACCTACAGTGATTTGCCGTGCACTGCTTACATATTCTACCACGGATGAGTGCGGTCCTGAAAACCGCCTACTCAGACCTGCCACAAAATGAGTAAGTCTTTTACAGGACCATACTCAGCCATAAAAGAACACTGATGCACCTCAAGCCAACACAACAACAACATCAAACATGCAAACTTTCAGAGAACACACACACATACAAAACACCAAAAAATATACAACCACAACAACAACTAATGCAGTGAAACTGAACATACTTAGTTCTGGAGTTCTCCAGTTCTTCATCGACCTCCTTGTCATTGTCAGGAGGGTAAAGGTCAGGTTCCACTTCCTCCGTCTCGTCTGCCTTAGCCTGCTGTCTCCTCTTTTTCTTCTGCTTCTTGGTCAGTCTGTGACAAGATGGAAGTATGGAGTAAAGACCACAGAGCTTGCTCATATGAATATCACAACAAAAATCTTGTTTCAGAGGATTGACAAACAAGAACAAGAGTTTACATGAGTGCAACATTTACAAACATGACACTGAGATACAACATAGAGTGAGAGACAATAGTGACATTATCTCAACACTGCCATTATTATTCATTTTAGGCTAAAATCAATCAATCAATTAATCTTTAAACACAAGATATGTACACTATACTGTATACGCCATACTTTTCGCGAGTCTAAATCTTCACGAATCAGGAACTCCTGACGATTTCGCGAGTTGTTAAATTCGCAATCATGGAGTCCTGTACTGAACGGACAAATGTACATGCTTACGTCACATTCACATTGGGATCAGTTAATATTTTCGCGTGTCTTCAATTTTGCGAATAGCACCCAACTTGCGAAATTCGCGAAAATAAAAACCTCGCGAAATATTCGGCGTATACAGTACTTTACAACAAAAGTGCCATATTTGCATTTACATAAGAAATCAATGTCATGTACAACAGGATTGGATCTGTTACTTGTGACATGTCTCTTGGGGATACTCCATCAGTACATGCCAACAATTCATCAACATCAACTTGTCACAATTGCAGAAATTGCACTTCAGTGAGAATCTTATTCCACTTCTACAAGCATAAAACAACAAGCATGAAAACCAGCTTTAGAAAGCAACTCTGTTGTGAAAACTTTATTGAAGAGTTGAATTCTCTCTCATCTTCATCAAATTGATTTAGATGGTCATGGTTGATTTAATCTCTGGAGGATTAAAAAATATAAAATAAACACAACTCCCACTACAACAATGTCCTCAGGACTAGCACTTCTCTTTTGTGTTGTATCGAAATGTCATTACAGCCAAAGAGATTTTACATCATACTGTAGAAGTGGAAATTTTTGCGGTGTTGAAATTATCACGCATTTCGCGCAACCAGAAACTAGTGCAAAAATAAAAGCACACAAATATTTTCGCTTGCCATGTGTTCCTGTGCGTGATGTCTTGATTTCGCGAAATTAAAAACATGTAAAACCCATCTTGCCCGGCCAAGCGTGAAAAATTATTTGCGCACAAATATCCACTTTTACAGTAGGCTAAAGTGATTATAATTTTGGAACCTCAGTTTTTATTACATTGTAACAAAATTTTGTTATAATTGTGTTCATTGTAATGGGAGTGCCCTGTATATAGCAACTCACTTTTTCCTCTGCTGTCCTGAACCATTTACAGAAACATCAGCCAGCTCCTCATCATCACTCTGAAGTCTCTCCTCCACTTCTTCTCCATCTCTTCCTTCCAAATCTTGTCCATCCTCTTCTTCTTTTTCTTCTTCCTCCCCAATCTCCTCCTCCTGCTCCTCTCCGGCAAACGCCTCCTCCTCCGCCTCCATCTCAGCTTTCAGCAGGGCCATGTTCTCCCGGTGTTTCTTGGAGTTCTCATGGTTGGAGAAACTGCAAAGAAGAAGAAAAAGAAAATGTGGTAAGAAAAGAGAAAAGAAAGTTAAGGGGGTCGAGGGCACTATTCCTTCATCGTCCTGAACATCCACAAACTAATGTCAAGATCCACTGAAGTTGGCTCTCAATAGCTTTGGCATAGCTCTACAACTGACACACACCACTACAACAGTACACTAGTTTCGTATTCATACAGTACCAGACCTTTTCAAAAATCTTACAACAAACCTATGCTTCACTGTTGTCGTTGTTTTTTTTAATGTACCAAATATATTTTTGGAATGAGAATTCTAGCTTTGATGTGAGATTAACCTAAAACAGAAAGAGTTCATTACCATTGATAGAGCAAGATTAAACTAAACTCTGCCCAGATACTTAGTAAAAAATTTACATCTGTCGAACATATCTCCTAAAACTAAAATTACAAGTGTGACTTATAATTGAATGATAAATTTGCTTGATGACTGGAACTTACGCTTTGGGGCTTTTAAAACTCTTGTTGCACGCTACACAGAACAGGTCATCCAGATCCTCTTCAACCTCCTCTTCCTGTGAGTCTGTTTGTTGAAAATGATCATGAATAAAAATTAACTCGTGTATGGATGAAAAATAATAGAGTGATAAATAAATAAATAAATACACATATATCAAGAAGTCAATTAATATGAAATAATAAATAAATGTATAAAATGAGATTAGGAAGAAAAGGATAGGAAATATGCTTTTTACAACATTTTAGTAATTCATGTATTGATGCAAAAATCGTAAATTTGAATGAACATGCAGTACTCGTTGCCATGAGGGATCAGAACTATCACTGGCCATTGGATGTAAGCTCGATAGTCTAGCGGATATAACGCATGTCTAGCAATCAGGAGGTCAGGGGGTTCGAATTTGTACCTGTGCTCTGGTCCTCACTCTCTGCCCCGAATTCATCATCCAGCGTTGCTTCCATGGCCCTGAACTCCTCTTCCATTTCCTCCATAGCCTTCTGGCCCTCCGCAGCCAGCTGCTCATACTCCCTGTGATGATACAACACAAAAATTGCTACTGTTGGCATCTAGAGACCCAGACTCACAAAGGGACAAGGAGGAGGGGGGGGGGGGGGGTGGGTGGGGGGGGGAGAGGACACAAAGATAGAATCAAGGGCTACACAACCTGATTTTTTTTTTAATGCCTCTGCCACGAAGTGTTGCCGGAGGCATTATTTGATATAAGAAAGAAAGAATTGAGGACTAACACATGATTCTTTTTTTTTAATTTAACAAAGAAAGGATTGAGGACTACCATTAACTTATAATATCTAATAATAGTAGTAATGTGATTATCGTTTCAATTTCAAAGAATTGTAATTATATCCATTCTTGGTGTAAATACTGGGATTGTTTGGCTTTCTTTTGGTCTTCTTATCATTAGTTGACTCATTTGAAATTTGTTTCTTTTTTAAAATGTATACTGTACATAATTTAAGTTGAAATTTGTGTATTTCTCCATCGTACTTCGCCATGGCAGTATTATCAATAAACCTGATTGACTGACTTGACTGACTGACGGATGGATGGATGGATGGATGGATGGATGGATGGATGGATGGAGGGATGAATGAATGAATGAACGAATGGTCCCTTTCTTTGCAGGTTCATATAATTCTTGCATTTTATCTTCATACAAATATTTGCAACAAAATGTCATGCTTGTCAACTTTTCATCAAAATGAGATTATTGTCAACTCTTTCAAACTTCCCCTCATCCAGATTCCATCTATGTCTCCCCCTCATAATAAGAAAGCAAGATATCTATGATTTATCAGAAAATCAAGTCATCATCTGCATTAAAGGGGATGGCTAGTAACTGATCAGTGGGAATGCTGGGGGATGATTGTTCCAATCCTTGCGGGAGTCATTTACGAGTACATTATATATCTATTCATATTATTGAGTGAAAATTATTTGCTTCAGAATGGTCTCATATTCAAGTAGTGTGCAGTTTAATGTTTCCAGGTTAACATGCCTGTACAGTGATGGGGCAATCGTTAACGGGCTCCACTAATCAGTTACTAGCCATCCTCTTTAAAGACAGATAGATACAGCATGACTCAAGTTTATTGACTGTGAACATGTCATCAATAGACACCATAATGAAATGAGAGAATGCAGCTCACTTTGCCCTCTGCTTCCTTTGTTTCTCTCTGCGTTCCTTCTCAAGTCGCTCTCTTTCTGCTGCTTTTTCTTCCATCAGTTTCTGTTGGAAGACAGAAAACCCAAAGAAGCATTAGCATAAAAAAGGCACAGTTGTGTAACCAAAGTTTAGCACATCATATGAAGATAAGATATCACATTTCACTTGCATACCTTATCATATCATTTTGTACATTTTGTAAAGCAATTCATAACATCATTCGTATTATTGAATTGAAAGTGAAATATGTTTCTATGTATTTATATTGGACTCTGATACAGATGGCTGTTGGGTATAATAAACTTTCACTTTCAAACAAAGTAATTCACACCTGTAATAGAAGCATTATAAAAGAAGTGAATGACTTCTCCCCAACAATCATATCATTTGATTTATACTCGGACTCGACTGAGGCTGTACAAAACACCCACATTCATAGTTCATAAATGGTTGTGCATTCATGCATCAAATTAGACAAACTGATCGCACATCTACAGAACTTAACCTACGGAGAAGGGTGATATGTGAATGATGTGAGCGACACAAAGAAAGGCATACTTTTTCACAAATCTGCACCTCTCGCACGCATGCACAGACACAGGTGGTTTATTCACTTTCATGAGAGGCAACATGGACTGGTTTGGGAGCTAAAGAGTTAAAGAATTTGTCACTGGGTACAGCGCTTACCTTGTGTGCTTGTACTCTCCTGTCCTTCTTCCGTATGTAGGACACAAGAAGCTGCAGAGATAAGAAAAATCAAAACTTTATACTTTGAATTGGCTCCTCTTTCCTCATCAAAAACAGAAAGGACGAAAGACTTTGTTACAAATACCTTGAACACAAACATTTCTAAGGGCAAAGGGATGAATTTAGTGATGTCATGCACACATGACGATGGTAATCTTTGCTTGCAAGAGCGTCTCACCTGAACCTGCTGGTTCCACGCCTTCTTGGCTGCCTCTCGCTTCTTCTTGTTATCTTTCTCCATGAGGCGTGCTACGCGTCTGTTCGGAGCGTCACGCGTGTCATACTCTTCTGCCCACACAAAGGATCTCGCTGTACGGTAACTCTGCCAGTGGGCATAGAATGGACGGACAACCTGGCGGCAAAAAAGGCAACACCAATTGAATTCCCTGTGTAATTTGCTTAAATCTATAACAGATTGATACTCAAGAAAGTAAACTTGAATCAATATTTGATACGCCTACTAAAGAATCAGTACTGTCAGTTCATGATCAGTTTGTAAGGGAAATGTGTGCTGACTAAAAATCTAGGAAATTTATTTGTGAACTGATTTTCACACATACTGTATACAGCTTCGTTCACAGCTACGAATGTTGAAAGAATCTACATCTTGCTGCTCCTCTTATTATTGTTTGATGGACAGTGAAGAGAATGAAGGCCATTTCTTCTTCTCTTCAGCGACATAATGGGTGCAAGCAGTTAACCTCCATCCCAATATTTCATCATTTTTTGTTTTTGTTTTTGTTTTAATAAAAGGTGTACATTGGCATTCAGACATCATTTGTCAAATCTTCAAACAAGTCCTGCCTGGTTTATCAAGAATCCAAAACACTTCATCCATGTTCTTATGTTTTTTGATGGCATCTTCAACCAAAAATGTGATAAATGAGTTTATACAAATTTTCCCAATACTGATGGTAATCCTTACATGATGGTAACTTGAGACTGTGCCATGCTACATAGACAGATATTTGATTCTTGATAAAGCCATAATGAGCCAAGTCTTTTTTTAAAGACAACAAAATATGTGCGAGTAAGGGCTACTTCAGGGAAAACAGAAAGCCAACACTGGGGTGTTTACTTGCATGGGGGCCTCATCCTACACATTCTTTTGAAAACCAGAATGTTACCCATAGTCTCATTGCACAAGGCACTTGCTACAAACGTACACGAGTGAAAATGCCAACATTCACAGCATCACATATAAATCCTGAAACCCGACAGCCTGTCCATTGTCACTACCTCATCATAGTCACTCTGAGAGTCACCGAAGCTCGGTGCATTAGCCTCTGGGTCACCCTCCTCCATGTATCGACGATCCTCTTCTGTAATCTTGAAGAAGATGTCACGGTATACTGCATAAAATCCCTGGAAAAAAAAAAAAACAGACAGAGAGCATGCTGATTGTTGAAGTCGGACACAACTCATGAGAAATCATCCTCAAATGGAATTAAACTTTCATGTCTTTACGACGAAGAAAAGAACTGAAAAGGATCGTTTTTATTGTAGTCTGTTTAAGGTTTTATACTACCATGGGCAAGTATACCCTAATATCCCAAAGGACTTTTTCCTACTGACATAAGTTACTACATTGAGAGAATAGCAAAGTTTCAACTTCAATTGTCCGGAAGTACAATGTAAGCTAACTTTCAGTTAAACCGCATAATACAAATTTGCATTGTTTCCCAGATACCTTTTTACTGATTAGGTAATGAAATGCCATTTCTCCCATTCCATCATCACTATTAAAAAAAAAAAATCCATTCAAATGACACAATGCAAGAAAAATACTGCAACAGTGTACAACTTTTTTTACCAGGATAGTGTCAATATGATGTAAATGTAACTTTAACAAAATGAAATCTCCCAGAAATGCCTTCATATCATAATAAGACATTGATGAATAGCTTTAACTTAGTTGACTGCTTGGCAAAAAGATCCACCCCTGCTAGTTTGATAACCAAGCTGGCATCTGTCACTGGTCCACTTACATCTTTGTCATCTCCGAAGCCGGTGTAGGCCGAAGGGTTCATGAACTCCATCACGTTAAGGAAGTCATCTTCATAGTCCTCACCAAATCCTATAACCAATAAGATGAAAGAAGAAGGGAAAAAGAGAAGGTAGAAAGAGAAAAACAACTCTACAGACTGCTCAAAGCCAAAATAAGGAAATCGACAATCCCAATTCTAAATATGATCTTAAAACGGTAATGTCTCACACTGTTGACTAGTATGATGTGCTTTATTCTAGTAGCAAATTTCGCTTACAGTTGTCATATCAGTCATCACAAAAGATCACAATGAATAAGAATTGATATTCCTCATTTCATTTTGTTTCCTTTTTTGAACATCTACATTTAACACAGTGTTAGAAAATGAATGGGAGCACCCTTTGTTTGATATCATGGCATACCAAGATAACAATTGTATTCATATGACTCCAAGTGAGGAATGATAACCCAAGTTTGGTAGTTTGTTTTCACTTCATGTGTTTGTTAGTCTGTTTGGTTTTTTTTTTTTCATTGCAATGACGGGAAAATGGGCAACTGCAGCAATGTACAACCTTTCAAAACTGAAAACAAGAAGCAAAGAACATTCAAATTGGGATATTGTGAAAATTTTCCCACTGGTGGTAGCTAATTCTATCTTACTAACACTGCCAAGATTAACCTGCAAGTGCTTTTATCAAACACTTCTGGTATGTGCCCAGGAGTTGTGGAAATGAATCACACATTACATGAGATTTTATCAGCATCAATCATCCCTCCTATGGTCAAGGAAGAGAATTGTTTGTCTCTACCTGACTGAGAAAGTCTTATTCTGAACAGCAAAATGTAGTATCATGGGCGGATACAGGAATTCTGTAAAGGGTGGGGGGGGGGGGGGGGGGGGCAACTTATATTTTCTGATGCAACTTCCGGGTTTCATTTCATTTTTGTCTTTTTATTTCTTTTGTTTAAAATGAAAAATAAAGGGGATCCGCCATTGAGTATTACCTCCTCTGATGATGGCCTCCCAATGTTTATCATACCACGCCCTCTCCTGCTTGTCTCCAAGCACATCGTAGGCTCTTTGGATGACGGCAAAATAGCGTGTGCACTCCTCCACATTGTCTGGATTCTTATCTATTGAGACAGTTGGAAGAAAATGAAGTGGCGTGACCTACTAGCACTACAATGCAGTACAAACACTTCAAATACCGTAAAAAGGCGTAAGCGCGAAGCGCAAGTCAAAATCATGTATCGCTAAAATGAACATGATGAAAGCAAGATATTATTAAGCAGAGCCAGAGGGTGACGATATGAGGTACGAGTTTTCTTCAATTTGTTGGCCCTCTCTGTACAAGTGAAATTTGTAAGATCGAAACTGCTAATCTAGCTTGGGTATTTGTTCCAAGTTTATCATGACAGCACATTTTATATTTCCAACATATACTAACACGAGTGGGACTAGAATTTCGAATGACCGGTTTCTTGTTCAGCCAACATACCAGGATGCCATTTCAAAGCCAGTTTACGGTATGCCTTCTTCAGTTCATCGTCTCCGGCGTCTCTAGAAACACCAAGGACCTCGTAGTAACATTTTGTTTCAGGCATCTTCTCTTTATTTCCTCACAATAGAAAAAAGAATGAAATTCTTCAATCAAGTTTGCAGCACACATACACAGTTTCGTGTGCCGTCGTCGTCTTGTAGTGAGCAGTCAGTGCAGCGTTGCCAGGTCCCAACAGAGCAAAATCACCAAAAGGCTTGTAAAAACTCACCAAAAGCCATCAAAAATCACCAAATTTGGAAAAGCGTAGGTAAAGCTTCAATTTCAAGACAAAATTATATCAATAAACCTTTATCAAACACTGCGCCAGTCTCGGTGCAATTTTCGGCGCACCGTAGTCACACACACTAAGTGCAAAATGTGTACGATGTGTGTGGATATTTGACTATGAGTGTTTGTGTGTGTCGCTGTGACAAAAAAAAAAAAAAAAAAAGGGGGGGGGGCACATGTTATGTTTCTGCAGGAAATAAGGGGAAAACTTTGGGCAAAATGCATTTTCGTTTTCAATTAGTGTGATTATTTTTCATGGGTCTAAAAATCACCAAAAAGTTACCAAAAATCACCAAATTTTGATTTGGTTACCAGGCTAAAATTTTGTCACCAAACAACTTCAAAAATCACCAAATTTCACCCTTTTTGGTTCCCGAAATCACCATCTGGCAACACTGACTTGATATTAGGCCGTATACACATCGAAACTTGTACACTGCCGCTATTCACTTGTACAGCTAGCTAGCTAGAAGCCGACACACCGTGCAGTGTACTTTTCCCTGCTCGAACTGCGCACATGGCTTTGCGACATCGCAGAAATAGATTGCGAAATAATGATCTATCGAAATGCGATC
Source organism: Diadema antillarum (assembly GCF_040938485.1). Taxonomy (NCBI): domain Eukaryota; kingdom Metazoa; phylum Echinodermata; class Echinoidea; order Diadematoida; family Diadematidae; genus Diadema; species Diadema antillarum. Next base: position 1,022,763 of record NW_027271053.1, read on the forward strand.
ACAGTATTTTTGAGTTGGACCTAGCTCCATTGTTGGATTTAGGTGTGGATTTGTAATACAATATAATAACCACACTGAGAGTATCGAGACACACGAGCAATCTTATTATGCTACCTGTTTAAAAATGTCAACAGGAGATATCATTTCCACCGCTGTTACAAACGTTTTCTAAGATAATCATGTTTGTGAAGATATCGATATGAGTAAGAAAGAAAGAAAAAAAAAACACTTTGGCATGAAAATAAGAGAAAACATGGACGGGTAGACCTACAATCATTACATAAACCATGACGTTGGTAATAAGAATGATACTTATTGTAACATCAGCACACAAGTGTACTACCATAATACATTCCTAAGATATATGTCATATACCGCTGGATCAATACACCACTGGAATATTGCACTACAGAATATATCCCTAGAATATTGTGATCGGAATATACCACTAAAATTATATTACTATGATACTACTACAATGCACCACTAGAATATATAACCAGAATATACCACTGGTCACTGGAATATACCCGCCTATTGAATATACGACTGGAATATATCACTGGAATATACCACTTGGATATACCACGCGAATATACCAAGTGAATGTAGGCCTGCCAGCGTCCATACCACTTGATGCCACTGTTACTACACGTGGTTATCAGTACACTGCAAGTGAAAGCACCACCTTAAGACAACCAGAATATATACTATGATAGAATATATCACTAGAATGACTTACTTGACTTAAGTCGGGTAGTATTCCCGAGATCCATGGATGATGGATGATTTATAAGCGTTATACTCATGTCTAAGTGGAATCAGAATCACTATCACCTTAATATACCAATTGTAGTGGGGAGCTATACAATAGTCATGTATACCATTTAAATATAGCTCTTGGCTACTACATATTGTATAGCATTTCAATGAAATACAGGCCTATTAATACCACGTGGATATATCACGTGAAACTATACCAATAGAATTTAACACCATGTGGGTACACCGAGTGTAGGTACTACTAGAACACTCGACCAGAATTTATACCACTTGTACCACTAATACACCACTAGAATATGCCTATATCACTGGAATATAACCACTTGAATAATAGCTTATACTACCAGTTGTATATGTATATCGCGTGGACGTAGGTCTACAATAGTAGGCCTATACCACTGAAACATCATAACACTTGGATACTGTGTCACTAGAATATAGTACCATGAATATATCAATAGAATATTCCACGTGGATACTGAACCACGTGAATGCACCGCTAGAATATACCACTTAGACATATCAATTTTGCATACCACTTGCAGTTTTGCATACCATTTGATACCGTATAGTATGTACCTGTAGACTATCAACACTTGACTGGACCACTACAATATACCAAGCAGAATATACCACTTGGATATACCGCTAGAATATACCACAAGTATAATCTGCCATTAAAAAGTAACACTTGAATATACCACTAGCACTATGACTAGATTATATCACTATAAGAAGATAATAACTTGAATAGCCCACTGGAATGGACATCTGATAACACTTGAACATACACCTGTACCACCAGACCACTAGAACTCTTCACCAAAATATACCACTTGAATGTATCACTAGAATACATGTGCTCCACTAAAAATATACCACTTAGGAGTGTCACTGTATCACTATGTACTCGGCAAATTATACAACTTGAATGCATCACTTAACCCTCTGTGTACCAGTGATACTACCTGCTCGTATAGGTTTACGTGCGAGAGTTGTGCACATTCGACTCGTTGGCACATAAAGGGGTTAACCCGTTGCAGCATGATTAGAATGACCTGTGCTTGTAACCCTTGAAATTCATGTTATTGCACACAGTTGATTATCACGCAGAACGTTTAAATCAAAAGCAGTATCGGGTTTCAAGCAAGGAAACCAGTACAAAAGCAAAACAACAGATAAACAAAGACAAGATCCGGTAAACAAATGGACAAGATAGAAGAAAGCAGGGAGGTCCACCTCCCTGAAGAAACTTCAAGCATATTACTAGAATACAATCTGTTTGACTGTGTCTGCAATAACTATGTTTGCTGCCTCTTAGTGCCCTTTGAATGAACTATCGATATCATCAACACACAAGCAAGAAAAGAAAACAACAACAACAACAACAACATACAATTTCTTTAGTTGCTGTCACTAAACAGTACAAATAGCCTCATGCGTGAACCCTAACACTTCTGTGCTTACTCAGTAGACCAGAAAATGATTGATGGTCATGCTTTCATCTTGTTCTCTCTTTGTTACATTTATCATTTTCATGACGAAAAATTATTTGCCAACAATGATACAATAATGAGAACGAACTATTTTACCATGATGGGAGTTAGAATGGTAGGATATGACATATGAAATGGCATCTTTCAAAAAAAAAAAACTGATGTTCGGAACTTGATAAACTAATTCACTTCTCGACAAATTCAAAAGAGTGCAACGTTTCAATTTAGTATTTACACTGTATCTTTTATTTCGTATAAAAAGAAACCAGAGTTACTATGATATACACTGAAGGCCGCCTTTTTGGACAATTTGGGTTGATTACATTGTGTGTGTATGTGCTTGTGTTTGTGTGTGTGTGTGTGTGTGTGTGTGTGTGTTGTGTGTGTGTGTGTGTGTGTGTGTGTGTGTGTGTGTTTGTGTGTGTTTGGATACTTGTTTTTTGAGGAGCTCTCGGGCTAAGGCATTTTATGTTCAGTTTTTTTTATCTTTATTGTGTAATTTTGCTTTATATTGTGAGCGTTCTTTAATCTTAAAGGGTCATGTAAAAAAAAAAATCACCCATTAAGTCAATGAAAAAATTAGGATCCTGCAGTTTGGACCACAGGCCGTGAGCAGATAAAGCAAATAGTATCTTTTGCAAGGACTATGCCATATGCATTATATTTTCCCTCCCAAAAGGGAAGCTCAGCGTTTATGTCGATTAATCGTATTCCGCGTTACCAGGGAAATGTATATGACGTATTTGGAGATAGTGAATTGGTATAATTACACAGACGGGAGGGAGTTATATTTGACAAACACGTACGGAAGAGGACACTAATAGCAAGGCTATAGAAAGACATTGAGAGAGTGAAGTGTTTCCTCAATGTCAATTTATGGAAGCCTGCCCCAATCTACTGATGGAATGAATGCAGTCGGATGGATAGATCATGAGATTGAGATGGTATAGATAGATTTGATTTTATATTTCTAGTATCTTCTCCGCCTTCCCCAGACCCACATAATTTGGCTTTTATACGTTACTGCCTATATACAAGATTGGGTGCAGACCATTCAGCTCTGTGCGACGCATCTTCATTTCCCTCTTTTTCTACACTTCTTCTAGTCAATCCATCTTCTTGATTTAACCTTGAGCAGATAAATCCGAGTTGAGGAGGGAGCAAACGCCTGGAGAACCACAAACAACCCACTGCCGAAATACGTTTACTATGAACCCTCATTTTTACAGCTATAAATGACTCCCCAGTGTCCTGAGAAGCAACTGTTAAACACACAGAATCTATAAATACTGATATTGTGTCGCGTTGATTTAAATCTATAATATACGTCGATCATAAATGTGTAGATGATTTAGGTGAAGCGGGGCACCATTAATAAGAAAATAAAACAGAGATGACAGGAAAGTATGATCTGAATGATACCCCTTGCTATAAATATGATCGACTTCTTATCGACAGTTTTGGTGAAAATATGGGATAAAAAACGAGGAATTACACATCAGGACCAGGGTGAAAGAGAATGGAATATAGGATGAAAGACAGATTACAAGACAGCCGATGTATTTGCCAATATACGTATAGAAAATAGAGAAACTGGTTGATAGGTACACAGAGTTTAGGACGGATATAAGAGAAATGAATTATATAGTATAGATAGAGAGGGAGAGATAGAGAGATAGTAATTATGTGTAGTGAAGTAGTTGAAAAAGAAGATAAATTGGGATTGAGGGAATCCTGAGAGATAGATAGACAGACAGACAGACAGACAGATAGATAGATAGATAGATAGATAGATAGATAGATAGATAGATAGATAGGTAGAAAGATAGATAGATGGATAAATAGATAGAAAGAAAGGTAGATAGATAGATAGATAGATAGATAGATAGATAGATAGATAAAAGGGTAGACAGAAAGATACATATAAAGAAAGATAGATAGATATAGATAGATAGATAGATAGATATATATATAGATAGATAGATAGATAGATAGAATCTGATAGATAGACAGATAGAGAGGGAGAGAGGGGTAAAGAAGTGGGAGGGAGAGAGAATAATGAATAAACTGTTGAATGATATTTGAATGTACTATATACAATAGCAACCAGAGACTGAGGAGTGAGGTCGAAATAATGACCTCCTTTTATCAAGTATACTGTTCCTACAATATTGACATTATTGAAGGCTGTTCTTTCGACGTCCAATCTAATGAAGTTTGAAAAAAATATCCAAAATGGCTTTGTCCTGAGATTACAAAAAATAAAAGTAATTACAATTCTTCTTAAACATAACATATAAATTATATTCCGCCAGTTATGGTAACTATGGCAAGGTGCACTTCTTTATCAAGGGTAGCCCCTAATTCATTGTTATTACATCCTACCGCTTATTCATACAACGTGAAGTGATAAACAAAGCGAGAGTTACAGCTAATGAATAAGTAAACATCACCTAAGAATACACTTGGGTCATACTTTCATTTCTAGAACTTGTTACCGAAAGGATATGACAGGAAATAGCGGGTTCTCACTGCAAAATCAACCGGTCTGCAGCTAGCTTTGCATTTGTTTCTTCCTGTTCTTCTTGTTCTTGTTCTTGTTCTTGTTCTTCTTCTTCTTCTTCTTCTTCTTCTTCTTCTTCTTCTTCTTGAATGCTCCACTTAATGCACTGAACCAAAACTTTTCAGGCCACCACATTTTTTTCAAACTCACGCACGCTGATAAAAGTATGTTTTTCTTTTATCTTGTTTGACGAGGAACGAAACACACTCATTATTGAGGGAACTCGTGGCTTCAATTTGGAGCCATTCTATGCGATGCATGAATAGGTTTTATGAAAGGGCTTTTTCGACTTTTCTATTCATATGCGCCATTGTATTCGAAACGATCGGATCATGAAAAAACCGCGTGTGAGCATGGTGGTGGGAGGAACAATGTACAGAGCGCGAGCGGGCGTACTGAAAGCGCTTTGCAAGAGAACACGGGAACCGCGTGTTTTCGCCGTGTGCACAAGCAGGCTCAATTGCTCTTCTGCATTACCAGCGTGCGGTTGTATCCTGTAGCACAGGCGTGGTGATCTATACCAATTTCGGCATTCCTCTGCATGCACCTGTCCAAAGTACGTGTAAAGGTACGTAGACTATCTCTTCTTTCTCCAGCCGATTTCTAAAATGTAGAACGAGATGTAAGCATTCCATTCCATTATAGCTCATTCAAAAACGAAGTGAAAATCGACCATGGTTTTATGGTATAAAATGTGAAAATCATTGCGTTGCATTTTGTACATATACAAGAGGCAGTGTCTTTTATACCATTGTATGCGCACTTGTAGTGTCAGGATGTGTAATGGTAGTGGAATATTACCAGGGGGTCGCGACCGGTCGTATACTGATTCGCCGGTTCACTTTTTCTCTCATCGGAAACTCCCCAGTTGCGTCTATATAATAATACTCGTGATGCAACCGTTGATGTTCGGCAATATTTTATATGAATGAATTCGTCCATTTTCGCTGTCTACATTTCGTGGTGAATTAATCCTGTGATTGCGATTACATTATAGCACCAAACGTTATTATTCCCCGTAAGAGTATATCTATATATCTGTCAAGCTTTTAAAAGCAACTGCAGTATATTCCACAAGGGACGGCGGGGAATCCCTTAGGAAACAGCAGTTGTTACACTATAAATGACTGAAGCTAGTCTTCAGTAATCGAAAGTGCGTCTGTTCGCCAATAAGAATATACTGAATCACCATGATCACTGTATGTGTATGTATGCAGCTACCTTTCCCTGCAGTCTGTCTGTCCGTCTGGAAGTTTAGTTTTAAATGATGCGAATTGGTATACCACAGATGCCTTAATGAATCTGTTCGTATTGCCAAGGAGCTATTACACTCGTAATAGCTCCTTGGTTTTGCATTGCCTATGTATGATACACGGTTCTCTTTACACATACAATGCAGTGTACTTCAGTGTCGTGTCCATCTCTGCCACCCCGCTGATTATATGAATGCGTATGATGTCATGGACGGACGGCTCCATTGCCGGTCTTTACTATCTAAAATTATGTGCAAAAATTATCTACGTTACATACGAGTTACGTTTAAGTGCATCATTGCCATCAATTCCATAGGCCTATAGCTATACCGACGATCTTCGTGCTTTTCTCACACAGTGAATCTCATCTCATTATCGTTATCGTTCATCGAAGAACCCGTGCATATCATTCATTGAATAGCGCTATACTCGCTATCATGTGTACATCACTATATAAAGCTATAGCAGAATGCATCATTGGTATATATACTGATGCTGCTAGTGATGTTAGGATGAGATGGCTTCTAATCAGATGACGCTAAGAAGCATGACGCGTATTTACAGAGGAATTTTCCACTCCGGTGATAATTTTGCCTTCTATCTAAGATTAAGAAATGGAATCCCATTTTCTTTGCTCATTTTTCCACTAAAGATTAAGAAAGGGTAAAATCGTGAGAGTATCACAGAAAACATTTTGATTAAAATCGGATGAAAATATTAGGGACGCTATGGTAATTACTGCTCATTTCACAGTTGATATGAATATGCAAATGAGTGCACTGATAACCTCACACTTCTCACTATTAAATTTTGTCGAGTAAGTTGTGAGGGGATGATCATCACGACATTATTTGCGTATTCATAACGACTGCAAAATTGCTGTTTCCTGAAAATTAAGTGAAACTTCAAAATGTCGTTTAAAACTTCGGTCTTCCATATTTTCATCCGATTTTGATCTCATTGTCAGTGTCGCCCTAAGGAAATGTTATTCCTTCTTTCCAGACTTAGTTTCGACTGCACTGTATGATCTATACAATCATGTACGTCAGAGACTGTGTTGTAGACTGTTGTAGTGGAGGATGCATGAGTTGCATTCTCTCATTATGACGTCAGCTTCCGCGAATGACCCTAACCAATTATCCGCAGCACAGGCGGATGTGATTTTTTTTTTCCTCTGACCATGTCCAAGTGTGACCTTTTTACTCTTGTCTACGTATACAGCGGGGAGATCTTGTTTGCCGAAAATAGAGACATGTATTTTACAAAGACTATATAAAAGACACCGAGTCGATTCTAAACGGAAATTGTTTCATGCATGATGTCATTCAGGTAATGATAGCCTTTTAATCGAATGTATTCGATATACTAATCAAATTAAAGGGTGTCTCGAGCTAGGATTTACCAACTCAAATTTTACGTAAACGTATATGATGAGACATAGTGATATTTGAGGAGAGCAGAGTAACTTTAATGTTTGACTTCGCTAGCGTACACTGACATACATATACGTACGATTTATATAGGTAAAACTCATTTAGTATCGCACAAAACGTGTTTCGTGGACATTGTTTAATGTTTTTATTCTATGTCCAACTTTGGTGAACCCTCACCCTTCTATTCGTCCGATTTTCCGCCATACACTGCGACTGCAAAACCAGAAACTTTGGCGAATTTCGAGAGGAGCCAAGATTCGTGAAAGCATAAAATACCTGGCGGATGTGTTTGTCTTGCAAAATACAGTGCGTTTAATACCAGTGACAATTCGCGAAAGTTTCATTCCGCGAAAAATGCCGTCGGCTCCAAGTCGCGAAAGATTCATGCCACGAATATATCTGGTTTTACCAAGGAGGGGAGAACATGTCACCTCCCTGGTTTTACAGTAACAGTTTATCTATACTAAACATAACGTGGAGTTACACTTTTACGGACCTATTATGATGCCCAGGGATTCTATGCCTCCACTTCCCCGTCTACGTCTAGTATTCCAACCCTTCTAATTATATTTGTATATTTATTAAACAGTAATCAATCGATGCTATGCACCTGTGTGTATCCATTATTAATTATGCGGATGTATACGTACCTATCTCTTTCTGTCCATATATCTATATCTTTCTTTCTGTTTACATCTACCTATCTTTCTTACTATTCATCTATCACACTATCAATAATTACCAAGTTACAAATGTAAATGTAGATCCCTTTGTGTAGTTCCTTAAACTATGTCTATCAATCTAGTTTTCCTCTTATTCATTCTGTTATACCTTTATTGAGTTCACCTAATATCCTTGTTATGCAGTATAGGCCCTATATGTATGTAGGATCCTATATGTGTGTATCTGTCTTTCTGCAGACTGTTAATCTAAAGCAAAGCCTATACACACAAATATTGTTCCTAATGTGTTCCTTTTTATGACTTATATCTTGCATAGCATGATGTCCACTTCAACCGAGTATATGCGTTTCATGCTATCGCTAGATATCACTGTCCCTTCGCTGGAGTAATAAATAATTGCTGAATAGTGATAGGATACTGGTATTATACGACGATAACTTCCAAATTCACTGGCGCCTTTTAAGTCTCATTTTCCACTGATAACCTTAAATGAGATATCAACAGTGGAGGGCATGTACTCAGACGTGGCTGTACTTCATACCAGGACGCATAGGACTGTCTGCGTGGCCAATTATCCGAATCCCGTCGCGTCTAATTAAAAGCCCAACGTATATATACCACGCTATAGGCATCCCCTCTGCAATATGGCAACGCACACTTGCGCACATGTCTCTTTTGTGATTTGTGGCCTTCTTTGATGTGTGCACCTATTATCTCATTGTGATGGCACTATACTGCGGAGACAGAGAGACGTATAATGCCAAGGAGAAAAGATCCGAGACATTTTCAAGCTGTGCATGCATGCTTTCTAAGGGGTCTCTATCTGTGATACAATATGGCACTAGTATAGGTTTAATCCTTGCCAAAGCCTCATAGATGAGTGCACTTGATCAGTGCAGTAAATAGATAACCCTCGGTAAGGGCAAGGAGTTGGTTAGGGGTGATGTTGTTCGCGGTACGACATATAATTATGTTGTAGGACTCGAGCCATGCTCAACGTGAATTTTGGCATTGCGTAATTCATAGAAGCTATGCTATTAAAAGTTCTGAGAATATCTTGTAAAAAAAAAACACGATGTCGTGATTTATCTAGGGCCTAATCTGTTTATGATAATTACAAAATTGTTCATCAAGTATAGTGAAATACTGAGGTGAGTTTCGTGCATCTTTTACACACACGCATGAATGCCAACATTTTTTCTTCAATTCCTGCAAAGCTCAATTTTTCATCACGGTTTAAAGGGATGGTATACTGGTACATTGGTTGAGGTGAGGATTCGGCTTTTAACGTTTTGCGAGATACTTGGAAACCACTTTCTAAGGAATTCAAAGTTTTAGTTGAGGAAAATCGGTTTTGAAATGGCTGAAATATTAACAAAGTGATCCTTATAAAAGATGGGTCCCCTTTTATTAGGATCGTTTTGTTTTGTAGATCGTTTTGTTTTGTATATAGCTATTTCAAAACCAATTTTCATCAAATAAACATTGAATTCCTTTTAGAATTATAATTATGTTCTTTCATATTTCATAAAAGTTTCTCATCGTTTAAAAAATCTTCGTCAAAAAACGTTGGAAACCTGAAGCCCCATCTCAACCGAAACTGTATCTTCCCTTTAACTGTTCAACCATGCACTCGATCAGACAAATGACGTTATGATTGTCACTGTGCAGAAGCTGCAAGGGCCTGTATAACTTTCTTCTTTTCTGGGTGCATAATCAGGGTGGTCCACAACTTGAAATTTGAGCATGTTGCAAGCTCTGAATGTGAGACGTGGAAGTTTTACGTGTGCAGAGCTGACATCACAAGCACGTAGAGCGTACACGTGATATTTTGCGACTTACTTCTCGTTGTCCCGCGTATGTTCGATGTTCTGCCTCATGTTTTGTGCACACACTTTCTTGGTAGTTTGATGTTTCTCAAGTTTTGTACATGTTGTTCACACGTTTAAATACAATGTCATGTTATTTTGAGCATGTTGCCAATTCTAGAGGATGTTGCAGAGCTTGTTGCTGCATGGTTTTTGAGGATGTTGCACAAGAATTCGAGCATAACTGCAGCGACATGCTCAAACCCCTCATGGACCTCCCTGCATAAATGATCAAAAACTGTATGATGATTATATATCTTTTGCGCCATGACATTCATGCTCGAAAAAAGAATAACAGGAACTACAAGGGCGTGTTCGGTTGGAGACATAATATATACGAACTGCATGATGATTACATATCTTTTGCGCGATTAGATATATTTTGCGCCATGGCACTCATGCTTAAAGAAACAGGAACTACAAGTGTCTGTGCACCTTTCTTCATTTTGGGAAGGGTTGGGGGGGGGGGGCTTATGATTATGAACTGCATGATAATCTTCTGTTTTATGACATTCATGCTGAAAAAGTCGTAGATTCAAATTCACAAAGATTCGGGTTCCTCAAAATAATTGGACGCCCTCATGAGACTCGTTATACTAGGCAAAATATTCTCGAATGACAGAATACATTATTTTCGCTTTTTTTTTTCTTTACAGCAGCAGCAGTGTATAAACCTCACATTGTTCCTCCGCCGCCGAAACGCAGAATTCCCAAGAGGTAGTGCGTACAAGGTATTATGCTAGACTCTTTTTTTTTTCACGTGAATGTTGCGAAAATCTTGGAAAGGCGTTGAGATGATGGTGAAATTCAGGTTTTTAAAATTTAAGACGAAATCTGTTTATGGAAACTGGCATGTATTTGTAACAACTTTTTGAATACCTTTTGTGTTCTTCAATTATTATTCATAATAAGAAGGAGATGGATGATACCTTCTTTAAATATTGTTCTATATTGGGGTTGAGACGCTCCGTCCTTTGCAGGCTGTATAGGTTGTGCCTAACTCGAATTTCTTTACGTTCGTCCGACATGACCTATGACCATCAGTAGTGATTCGCTTGTTGTAAGTTTCGCAACGGATTTCTTAGTCATTAATCCATAATGACCAAGTAACAAAAGGCTCTACAGACATACATAACATCCGCCGCGTTCAGATTTAATAATATGAATAGTGTACGAAAATATGCCCTACATTCACCAACATGAACGCGTGATCAAAGAAGTGACGACGAAATAATGGTTGTGTTTCCTCATCAAACACATCACGTCTCTTCTGTATGGTACCAGGGAGGTGACCTCCCTGATGGTACACAACATTGACTGAATAGTGCATGTTTGTCAGCCTGTGTGTATGGGGGTGGGGGGGGGGGGGTGGGAAGTGAATAGTGATACAGTTGAAGTGTACTATCAACGAGGTACCAGTCATATATAGTGCCGTCTCGGTACACTCGTTTAAAGGGATGGTATAGTTTCTTTTAAGACCTGTCTTCAGGTTTCTAACTATTTTGTGTGAAGTAATGAGAAATATGAAAGAGGATGTAGGCCTAATTCCAAGAGGAATTCAACGTTTATTTGATGAAAATCGGTTTTGAGATGGCTGAGATATCCAAAACAAGCAATATTGATCAAAGATGGGACCCATCTTTTAAATTTTAGGATCTTCCTGAGACACTGTTTTTTTTTCTTTTTTTTAATGTGTCAGCCATTTCAAAACCAATTTTCATGAAATAAATATTGAATTCCTCTTAGAATGGTATATGCTCTGTAAAATTTCATAAGTAGTTTCTCAGGACATGTATCTTGCAAAAAATCAATCAAAAGTCAATCCTCATCCCCACCAATGCCATACCATCCCTTTAAGCCTTACCTCGCCGTTTTCCACCATGACAAATTAGTCTATAAGAGGTCATGCGGTGTGGACTATAAACCTGACCCAGGAGGCCTGACCAGAGGCAAGGTGTTCATACGAGGCCAGCTGTAAACGAGTATCCTGTCGACCGTCGATGAACGTGGATAGTTTCTTTACAATGGATAAAAACACACGAACAGGAGGTGGTTATCTGTCGTACTCTTTGAACAATATTGATTGTGACATCACTAGTCTCATCTGACTGTTAGAATCCTATCATTTTCCACACTCAGTATCATGTGAATTTTACTTGATGCAGCCTCTTAACCCTTCCTGTGCCAATTAGTCAAATATGCACAAATGTCACACTTGTTGTCAGTTCTGTTTTAAAGGAAAAAGAAAGAGAGAAGAAATTGAGGTCCTACACAACAACTAATTTGCCCCACACTTACTGCAGACATTATAGTAATCACGGACGAGAAATTAATGTGTTATGCAGAGACTTGTTGAGAAAATGAGCGCGACAGTAGAATCACACCTTATTTCATTCACACGCTCTCACACACATTCACAAATAGACAGACAGACACACACACACACACACAACAGCAACAACAACAACAACCATTTGATATCAGCATCGCTCAACATCGTAGATATATTGTGATTGAGAGTGGACGGAGACAGAAAAGAGTTGATGCCACTTTAAAGCGACCAATTTCACAAGTTCACCTTCATAAACATAAGGATTGAAAGAATGTAGCAATATTAGTAGAACACTTCATTGAAAGTTTGAGGAAAATCAGACAATCCGTTCAAAAGTTATGAATTTTTGAAGTTTTTATGCAGTAACCGCTGGATGAGAAGACTACTGCAGTGTATGAATAACTGAGATGTCACATGCGTACAACAATATAAGGAAAATATAAAGAGAATTTCACAAAATTCTATCTTTTGAAAAAAGTACACTTTCCCCTGACTCGTTACCGACAATTAATGTTATGGGTAATATTATTCCCCCTGTCTTTAGAAAGACGCAAGTCAAGTGCTCTTTTATTATGCGAAAAAAGTGAAAATATGATGAATTTTCTTTTACATTTTCTTTATACTGTTGTACGCATATGACTCACAAGCTGTAGTAGTCTCCTCATCCAGCGGTTTCAACACAAAAAAATTAAAAATTCATAACTTTTGCATCGATTGTCCATTTTTCCTCAAACTTTCACTGATATGTTCTACTAATATTGTTGCATTCTCTCAATCCTTATGTTTATGAAGGTGAACTTGTCCTTTAAGCTTTGTTGACAGTTGCATTGATCAAAGAAATACAGCTGAAACCTATGTATGGCTAGGCAATATAGGTGATCATTTTGAAGGGGTAGCCGCTTAGCTGACCAAATATCGCTCTAATACATAGTCGTAGTTAATATGTGTCCATGTTTCATGCATGCGAGTATCTGGATGTTTGGAGATGAAGCATTATATCGCAGATACGCTGTGCACGTGTAATATATACCTAATCTCTCTGCCAACTCCCTGCTATCACTATGAGATGACCACAGCATGGAACCTGTCTACCGTAACGACCACGACACCACATTTTGGCGTTTCCCAAGAACAGTCTGTCGATGTAGACAAGTTTAACTGTATTTAATATTGTGTATGGTGAACCTGTGTGGGTTATTGTTTGTTATAGAACATAGAACAGTGTATCGGACAAAGTTACCAGGTTACAACCAAATAAAATGACCTTGTGTGAATGGAAACTCTAATCACGTGATCTTGTTTCCTTCCTCAACTTGTAATTCTGATTAAAGCGGAGATAATCAATGGTCTCTCTTCAATGCCCAAATGACATACCATGTATACCATGTTTACCATGATGTTTTACAAAGCATTTATAAAAAGCAAACTAGAGAGGAAATTGTAGTGTAGCTCATGGAACAATGAAAATGTTTTCCTTATTAGAATCCATGATGTGTAGAGTATTTCATTTTGCGGTTATCATTATTAACCATTCATGAAGCAGAGCCCAAGGTTGCGAATAGGCTATACTAGTCACAATTTCCATTATTTTCCTTTCTTCCTAAGTGTAAATACAAATGAGTGCTATGTGAATGCCGCTTTTACGTCTTCATGTTTTGCCTGAGTTTGCCTGCCAGTTTGTCTGAAGAAAAATAAAATCGCAAACAAGAAACGAGATGTAATATAGCTTTAGTATGTCGCGTAAGAAAAAAAGAAACACGGGATTCTATTTTGAATATTGAAATCTGAACTGCCACGTAAAATGTGTGAGAGTTAAACTGTCTCAGAAGAGAGCAATTTCAAGATGTTTTCTAGTATGCATGGGGATATAAACGACTCGTTTATGGCATCACGTTTTACAGTGTCCCCCCCCCCCCCAGTAGTTCAAGTGAGCAGATACGAACACAAACGAAATCACGGAAAAGGTTGCTCTTTTTTCGTTTTTTTTTTATTGCGAGTTATCGTCTCACTCCGCTTTCAACTCTTCCAGCTGACAACATAAATTATCCACTTTCTTTTTCTTCTAAAACTGTCTCAAGCAGAACCTGCGGAGAGTATAGACCTATACCCTCTCAGGAAATGATATAAGTTTATCGTCAGCCTATCATTTCTTATTTACCCGGAACTCCAGTAGAAACTCATCTCCACATAGCATCAAATATCAGTCTTATTCGGAGAAGACATATTCATTTTCTTGTCTTCGTCGTTGTTTGTTATGTGGTTAGAATACGGATTATGACGTCTATATGACGTGATATTTAGAGAGACTCGGAAATGAGCATGGAATGAAAATAAACAGAAGTGTTGGCACACGGAACCACGGATATGAACATGATCGGTGTAAGGGGAATTCTCAATAGGCTTTTCAGTATATATACTGTATAACGAGATTACCTTGCCACAGTATTACGCATGTATGATCGTGGATGCTGCGAGAGTACGGTATACCGTGTGAAAGGAAGAAACTCATGTATGATGTATTTTGTTGTCCGACAAAATGAACGTAGAATTTGCTTTCGATTTACATCAGCGCCTGTATTTGCTTCACACACTCACACGCAGAAGCTGAACGGTGCATATTCGCCAGATGTGTGATTTCTGAATCTGCAAGACATCGTGTCTGTGAAGGGATAGGCCATAGGGCAGTAAATTTCAGAATTTGTTCAGGCTAAAAGAATGGATTAATACATACATTACTGCATCATGGGGCTGTTCTTGCCATTATCTCTCCTCTGCTTTGACTATAGCCCGACCAGACGCCGTGCAGCGACTGGGCTGTGTATATAGTCAGAGAGGTGACCTCCCTGGTATAGTTATGCTTTGACCTGGCTGTTTATACTGTCTTCAGAAAACATGTAAAATTTAGCTGAGGCTATCACCCACAAAAACCAACTGAAAAGTGAAGTGCACTACATTATACATGCATTCTATCCAAGGAAAGGTTTGTTTTAATTGGAGCGCGTGATGTGATCGTTATTATGACAGAAAGCTGTAATGTGTTTGTACAGTCTATGACAGAAACGATCAGTAATATTATGATCCTCTCTGCTTTTCCATCTTCCAACGTGAAATACTATAGTTTGGGAATGTGTGATGATTTTTCTTATTCTTGAAAACTATAGGCACTATTTTGTTGATGAGATAAACTGGTGGTGAGGAAGCACCATTACAACAATGAATATTATGCACCGTTCAGCCGACGTGTTTCACCCGCCTGCTTTCAGCGATTCAAATTTGGGACGAGGTGCCAGGACATATCAGACATGATCCTAGTTGAAGAGCCTGTACCACATGTTTAGTCACCCCGGACCCATCGCTCTCCCCCGTGGAGGTCGCAATGTCATTTATGAATCTACGAACATAAGCACGCATGCACAACGTTTGTCGGTCTGTCTGGAGAATATACATGTACAGTGTATAACTGTTCATAATTTATTTAATGCCTCGTATTTGATATCTATGTTTCTATGTATCTATATCTATTTATTCATGTTTGCTTGTTTGTTTTTTCATTTTTCCATCACTCAGGTTGAATCACCTTACTGAGTCAAAGATGGAGTTTCATCACGTGATCGTCCTCGTCGTCTGCTTGGCATCATTAGCTGTCGCTCAAAGTACGTATTGTTTGATGACTCTTGTAACAAGTACACGTATATACATCGTCTGGTGCACATTATCAAGTTGTATTTGCCAAGATAGCTTAGATACGACATTCTCTCATGATATTTTGTGCGACCCCCGATTTCTAAGATAGCGATCATTGGCGAATAATGTGAGACCCATGCGTATCATTTATCTCGTCATAATGTGACCAGATCTACACGTACGTGTAGTTATCATTATTTCGCAAAAAAAAAAAAATGACTTTCCATTTACACTTAGTACCACGGAAGGAGCGTCAGCTCCTATACTTGATTTTCCCCTTCAAACAAGAATCTTTTTTTTTTTTTTGCATTTGCACTGATCTCTAACGTTTTTGTATTAACTACTATTCAATAATGTGCATCCGTTCTGATTGCGCTGAGCTCATGCCACAATTTTATATATTTGTTTCTTTTTTTTTGAGAGAGAGAGGGTGGGGGATATTGGTACGTTCTCAAGAGAGACCCTTCGTGTTTGAATTTACAAGTAAAGATTTCAGGTATAGCTATATAGCTTTCCCTTTGTTCGTCTGTGTATTCCCCTATACCATGATGTATTTCATTCACGCACTTTTTTTTTTAATGTGAGAAACTCCGACTGTGACAGGTGTCACCATGATAGAATAATAGTGAATGAAAGAATTATGTCAAAATTCCCAATAGCTGTTTTTTTTTTTAATAATATCCTTAACATGTATCATTTCTTGCATCAGAAGAGTCAAAGATTGTCGAATTCACAATAAACTGTGGACCCTCGCAAATGAAAACTTCATCGAACGAAAGAAGGTGTTTTAAAAGTAGCACTGGTCAGGGATAATCATGCGCAAGAATGCAAAGTGTGGTACCGGTAAAGTCATATACATTGATTAGATAAACGCCGGTTTGACCGCTGTAATACGGGTAATGTTACCAGGCACATCTAAGATGAAGTTACGTAATGAGCCGTTTGTATTCTTTGCTACAACTCTTATCTGAAACTCGACTTGAAGTATTGGTCTAGTTTCCCTTGTGTATTCCCATTCAATCCTACTCACAGATGTGTTAAAATGCGATTCCGTTCACACGCTTTTTTTTTTAATGGAGAGGGATGTGAAGTTCTGTAAAGTGTACATGAACAAGTTTAATACTCTCGCTTCGGATGTACTGAAGTCATCAATTTCCTTGCTGGCGCTACAGAGTCTGCTTTAGTTTACTATCAATGTATTTTCAAAGAAGATGGCGGGAAGGGAGGATGAAGATAGTCAAGGCTACTTCGAGGCTTCTAAGAAGGAAGAGGTGTATCAGTAGTCTTTTTCTCTCATGACTTAATTTTACGGCTATGATGGAGAGCAGTATTGTTCTGTAATTTGAGACGAATGACTGGTAATTAGCAGATCAAATTTCGTCACCTTTGGTGTTGAGGAATAAAAAAAAAAAAAGAAGTACCGCAATTCGACTTTTCTCCTTGTCGCTATGTGACGTTAACAACTAACTTATATGGGTTACATACGATATATGGGCCACCTATAATCGCAATACCACCTATTTTTCATGGACAGTGCTGCTGTGAAAAAAAAAATAAACATTTGGAAGCAAAACACGTCAGTCATCCGATGTGGTGTTGTGCAAATTCTGTGGGGATTTCAGAATTTCGGAGGAAAACGAGTTGATCACCAAAAAATCAACTTTACAGATTTAGAATATCGGTTGGAGTCTTCTCATCCATGCAGCGATGGCGGCACCGAAACTTAAAAGAAATTCACAACTTTTCAACAGATTGTCGGATTGTCCTCAAACTTTCACTCATGTGTTCTACTGTTACTGCTGCATTCACTCGATCCACATAAATATTTTTGCTTCACATCCCATTTCATCAAAGTTATATACAGACAAGCATTAGTGATATAGTTAATACTCAGCTATTACAATCGTGGATGCAGATCACGATGAATTCGCCCCCCCCCCCATTAGAAAGAGAGAGAAAAAACATAACGTACACACATATGGATTTTGTTGCCTGTTTCATAAAGACTTGCGATTGATCTTACGCCTGATTTATTGAGAGTAACTCAGTTAATCGAGCATAAGATGCAATCAATACTAATCGTAAGTCTGTTTTATAAAGATACTTCAGCTGGATTTAAAGCACATATTTCATAGCAGTTCGAGAGTAACTTTTTTTTTTTAATCGCATCAATCGTAAGATAATCCTACGATCAATCTTTATGAAACGGCCCCTGCAGATCTGCCAATGCGAGATGACTGCGTATGTCGATCTTTATACGGGACATGCTTGATCACTTCGAATTGACTTCGGCACCTCTTTGGTCACATTCTTCTGAAAGCCTAACCGAGTGGACAATGGTATAGCGTGGGGGGCTATTCACCGGGTACAAAGTCCAATCAAACGACTCGGACGTTGGTGCAAGAAGGCATGGCGATTTCAAGATATCAATGGCTTTGATAATCGGCGTTTGCTAATTCTTTCAGCACACAACCGAACAATGTAGCCTACGCTGATAAATGGAAGGGCAGGGATGCACACATAGCCTTTTCAAGAGCATCTGCAAGAGTAAATTGTGCGGTTGGAGTGCTCGAGGGACACGTGGGTTGACTTGAAGAATTTTTTTTTTAGGGTTGATTTGAAAACCCTTTTGATACAGTGACTTCATGCTGCTGAAGTGAACAAGCAAAGGTGGTTATTTCATTCTGAATATGTTTTACAGGATGTCTTTATTTGTCAACTTCTATGTTTTGGAAAAAAGTGTTTTGGAATCAAGTCGCATGCAGTTCATTTACATCATTTATACCAAAATCTGATAATTTAATCGTACGGCGACAGCAGGACGACCTATAAACATTTTACAAAATATAGCATCACAAAACCCGGCTAATTTGATTAGTCAATAATCTACGTGGCAATAGCTCGAACTGAATTGAGGGACATTTTGAAAATATGAAAATTGAATTAGACATTTCTTTTAAATTGATGGTGATATCAAGTGCCATAAGGAAGGATGGGGAGGGATACTCAACTTTTCAAGGGAACTTGACTAACTAATAGAAGTGCAAACCGCCACATATTTTTGTATTTTGGGAAATTAGAATCGGGACCTAATTTACGTGTCAACACCTTTGTAAGTTGATATCATGAATGTGACCCACCTCCCGAAAAAAAAAAAATCAAAATGAAAAAAAAAAACAACAACCAAACAAACAAAAACAAAATAAAATCTTGGGATTTGCACTGAGGCGGTGTCGTGTTATACCAGGGAGATGGTTCCCACATCCCTGGTTATCCCTCCTTGCACATACTAGTACTCTGTCTTTTGTAGTAATTTTACACCCAATGCAAGGCGCTATAGGTTTAGTTCAGATGGGGATTGTCATTTAGGTTTTATAGTCTTTTGCGAGATGATTATAAACATCTTATATGAAATGTTAAAGAGCAGACGATTCTAGGAGGAAATAAAAGTTAATTTGATGAAAAATCGGCTTTGAAATGGATGTGATATCTAAAAAAACAAAGCAAAACAAAGTCGTCTTGATAAAAGATGTGACCCACCTTTTAAGACTTCTTTGTCTTTGAATATCTCAGTCATTTCAAAACCAATTTTCATCAAACAAACTTTTACTTCCTCTTAGAATCGTCTGCTCTTTAATATTTCATACATGAGGTTTCTAATTACAGTATATCTTGCAAAAAACGAAAAACCCGAATACCCATATCAACAAAAAGTATATACTACCCCTTTAAACGACCAAGGGTCCTATGGATAATCGGGTTCTATACCTCGGAGCATGGACTTACAGAGGTAGGTCCACGCTCGGAGCAAGCCAAAGACCAAGTTTTTTCCCTCAACCACCTGACCAACTAATTAAATCAAATCACTCATGACCTTCAAACGAGGTTAATAATTAAGCTCATCGTAGTTTGGGTGACGGGACTACTGTTTGAAATCCTTAATGTTCTTATTATTGTGTATTCTTCATACTGATCCGGCGAGAGAATTAATGACGAAAATGTGCCCAAAATAGAAATAGAATCTCTGACAGGAAATAATATTTCTGTTGGATAAGCAGATAATATTCCCTTCAACAAACTCGATCGTTGTAAGGAAGGAATTATCACCAAGCGTCCTTCTCCATTATTATATTTAGACCTTGTGTGGAATGTATGAAATGTGATTAAAGGGGATGGCTAGTAACTGATTAATGGGAATCAGTGGGAATGCTGGTACGTTCCAATTCTTGTTGGATTCATTTAAGAGTATATTACATATCTATTGTTGTGTGAAAATTATTTGCTTCGGAACGGTTTCATATTCAAGTAATGTGCAGTTTAATGCTCCGTCACTGTACAGGCATGCTAGCCTTGAAACATGAAACTGCTGAAATAATTTGCTGAATGAAACCGTACAATGATAGAGGCGCGAGACTCGAGTGTTATACTATTTCTGGTTCATTGCTCTTCTTGCTGGTGTTCATGCAGTCAATATTTGTGTTTATTTCTTTAATACTAGTAATAAAGATCAGATTCAACTGAAAAACTCTTTGACTATTTCTTCTGCAGCAACTACGCAACAGCCGGCAAACTGCCCCGCCCTAGCTCCCCCAGCAAACGGAGACGTTGAGGTTGTCGAGACGACAGCCACGTACAGCTGCGACCCAGGTTTCACCCTCAGTGGCAGCGAAGTGCGCACCTGCGAGTCCGGCACGTGGTCGGGGACCGAGGGAAGATGCGACCCCACACCTGTACCTACCTCAACTCCTGCCGCTGCGACGCCGAGTATGGCCCCCACCCAGAGCCCGTCGATGCCGATGTATGGTACCAATGCCCCGACCATGGGCGCTGGCGGTTCGACAGCCATGATGGGAAGCGAGGGCCCGGCCACCACTCCAATGGGAGACGGTGACGGTCACGAAGGCGATAACGAAGGTGGTGATAACGACACACACATGGGAGGTGATGATGATGAAGATGAAGATGTTGTAGATGAAGGTACGTCTATCTGTCTGTCTGTATGTATGTATGAATGTATACTTTCAGACAACTCTCCTATGGTTTCTTGGTTATATTCTGTCCCTCTCTAATTGATTTGTTTAGATTTCTTTTTTTTTTTCCAACCTGCATCTTTTACAACTATTGCTACTACTGCTTTACCACTACTACTACTACCACTACTACTACTACTACTACTACTACTACTACTACTACTACTATACCTATATTACTATTACTACTACTACTGCTGTTCCTGCTGCTACTACTACTACTGCTGCTGCTACTACTACTACTACTGCTACTACTACTACTGCTACTACTACTACTACTACTACTACCACTACTTCTGCTGCTACTACCACTACTGCTACTACTACTACTGTTACTCCTACTTCTATTTATACTTTTAATACTACTGCTGTTGCTACTACTATTATTCATACTACTACTACTACTACTACTACTAGGCCTACTACTACTACTACTACTACTACTACTACTACTACTACTACTACTACTACTTGTAGTACTACTTGCGCTACCGTACTACTAGTTCTGTTACTATTGATATTGTGCCACGACTTATTCTTTTTCTTTTTCTTCCTCTTGTAGCATTTTAACACAACACTTATACGTCATCTTTTTTCTTCTTTATTCTTTTCTATGCTTTCTCCTCCTCCTCATCTTTGTATTTTTTGGGGTACTTTTTACGGTTTTGTCTCATGTCTTTGTCTTTCCGAGTATGTCATTTCTTTCCATTTTGTGTGCGTGTATGCGTGTATCTGAGCTCCGAGTATGGTAATAAGATGGTTAATAAAATGTACAATTATTATTAAATTATCTCATTATCTCATCACTTTAGACGTACTGTATATAGACCTTTGTTTCTCCGTTCCCCGCCCTTTTCCCAACGGTCTCATCCTCCCGCACCTTCCTAGCTCCCAGGAACGCGTTTATATATAGCCACTTTCGTCACCCATTTCAGGTTGACACTCAATCCCTATTGGGGTTATTTCTTGTTCAAAGTCTTTGCTATTCATTATGAAAAAGGTCCATTATCTTAACTTTGTTTGTTCGTTTCCCACTCCAGGTTTGTCCCGCGGTCAAGTGGCACTGACCATTCTGGCCACGCTGCTTATATTGATGACCATCACCGCCTTCGGAGCTCTTCTCTGGTGGAAGTACCACGGGTGAGGAATAACTTCCGGGTCACTAGTTTTCACCCGGACCTTCTGTTGATATGCATTCCCTCTGTCATTTCCCCTCCCCCACGTTAAAATTTGATGAGATCCCAGCCCCCGTGATTATAAAGTAGCCCTTAAATACAGTTAGCAAGTTATTTTCACCTCAAGGCATCGAGTAAGTGTATATGCTTACCAAAATGGTAGAAGAAGCTCTTTTGTCAGCAGATCTTTAACACATCACAGCCGCTGATTGGTATTATTTTGCCGCAAGGTTAAGGTAGTCAAATATCAATGCGTTTGTCTTGCGCTGAAATTGTCAGAAGTATTTTTTTTTTTCACGGAGCTAATTCAAGAATAATCATATCTTTCTTTTTTCTAAAAACCTGCAAGATCGTAATGTCCTTCACATCTTGAGCAAAGTCCTAGAGATTTATTTAAAAAAAAACACAAACAAACTGGGTATTAATGACGTTTACTGACAAAAGGTATGTAGCGCAGTTCAAAACGGAACTCCATATCATGATAATATAGGTGAAATTACTTTTGTATATTCGGCAGAAAATATCATTCGAAAGTAATAGGAAATTTGCAAGTATAACTCTTGAAAAGCCCACGTACATGTAAACTGTACATGTTTCTTGATTTTACTTCTACGATTGGCAACGCTTATGGCTGTCTTCGATGTGTGTAGAGACTGATGATTATCCCATAAGAGATTCGCCGTAATTGGCACATAAATAGGATTTACTTAAACGAATAAGGAACCCATCTCCTGATCATTTGATTCCCGTTACTGGTGGTGCCGTTTTGAGAAAAAAGAAATGACAATGTAATTTTGAGCGATTCGTAGCATAACGCGTCAGTAGCCCAACAATGACTGCCGCAAAGAAAACTAACATCATTACATAATTACAGTAATATAATTTATGGATGACGGGGCGTTTTGTTTTGTTTTAATCTCATTCTGCCACGTGCGTACATAATTATCTGCGGATTTGGCCAGTATTCACGTAGATATCAAAGTGTTTTGAAAGTGATGCCAAAGTTACGGTATAAGCAACGTATCAAGTCTACGTTGCGGTTTGTTTCTTCAGGAAGTATTAACTCTAGATGCAATATTGTCATTTGAGGAAGTGATGTTGCAAAAAATGGCAAAACAGTTTGGTTGCTGGATTATAGTTACGAGCTTTTGTGAAAATGTACCAGTATGTACAACTGTCAATATCGAATGTGCGCATGGCCTCATTTTCATTTACATGAAACGGGAAGATACGCTGGGGGCATTCCAAGGAAAATATACAGTGCTATTTCAGTGTCCAGCCAAGTAACCATCAGTGCTATTTCGAGAGAAGGAGCAAAGTACAGGGCGGATCCAGGAATTTCGTAAAGAGGGGGCGCCTTTACAAAATTAAAGGGGGGGGGGGGGGGCGCACGCACCCCTACACCCCATTTTTTTCAGTTTATTTCTTGTGTTTTAACACACACACACACACACACACACACACACACACAACAAGGGGGAGGGGGCGATGCGCTCCCCGCGGATCCGCCACTGAAGCATAATGCATGAATGAAATGAGTAATTAAATCATTTCATTACACGTATTTGAATATTTCAATGATGATAACGATGATTGTTTTATTCAGTAATGTCTATTGTGATTTTTATTGATTATTATTAGTGTCGCCATTATCAAGTTGAAGCTCGAGTTGAAGGTAACATTCCTTAGAGGAGTTGCCGATAAAATCGTGATATCAGAATATCAAATTTGTATTATTGTTTTTCCTTTCCTTTTCACAGAACGTCTTACGTGGAGGTTGATGTCAGTCATGCGTAACGCTGCTCGGTCACGTGACACAAATCAATCGGCGTCGTCTGCTGTGGCCGTCTTTCAACGGGGAATTTCTCAGGATTACCATCGAGTCTATACTTCCTGTAAACTGTTGCTGTGAAAAAAAAATAGAGAGCAAAATAATATGTGAATGGGCAGACGACAAAGATAGAAAGAAAGAAAAAAAACCTCACAAACACTCTGTAAGGGGACGCACGAATTAGTTGGAGCTAGCGCGCCAACGAGTGAAAGAGCGTGTGTGTGAGTGTGTGTGTATATGTGTGTGTGTTAGAGAGAGAGAAAAAAAAAAGGAAGAGAGAGAGAGAGAGAGAGAGGGGAAAAAAAGAAGCGAAATGGATATAGCTTGAAATGAGTTATGGCCAATAATCGGGATTTGTCTGCATTTCGCGCCAAAAAAAAAAAGCAACACAATACATACCGCTGAGGTGTCCAGGAAGGTTTAGAGCGACAATCCTTTCGCGACTTACACACATACACACAAGCAAAAACATCCAAAATTACGCGGTTATTTCTTTATTGTTACTGTTTTTGCGAGAGTGAAATTGGCCGTTTCAAATAGTTTTATTGGGACAAACTAATCGATAATTTGGGAGCAACCTTGCATTCAACATGTACTTATACTTTTATTGTACAAAAAAATATGCGGTGGAAGATTATGCTTTCTCATGATTTGATGTATATTCATAACGTTAAAAAACAGAATTCCTGGTTAAAATCATTTAAAAAGAGTACAGTATGTGTGTGAGAAACATTGTAGCATAGAAGTGAAAGTTGAGCACGTCCGTGTGATTAAGATGGCAAAGAGGTATAATACTCTTTCGTGGTGGAATCATGAGTCTTGTCAAACGAAATGCACAACAAAAATATCATCCGCACAATTTTCTCAAATAATGTGAAATACTTGTGAAAATACCTACAAGGACCAAAGTTCGAATAAGTTTTTACAGTTTGTGTGCTTGCGCACCCAAACAGCAATTTTCTGAGAAACTTATAAGCTAGAAAATAAGAACAACAATATAATTTTTGTTTCCGCAGATGCCTCATTTGCGAGTATTATGATAGAGAGAAGAGGAATAAGCACGAAAAAGTACCTGTGATTTTTCGGTTTTATTTACTGTGCCAAGATCCCAAGGTAAACTAAACACGACTTGTGAATGGTTAGCCGATTTTTTCATCGCTTAGAGAACATCAATTATTTTGGAGTTAAAGCTGACCCCATTCTAAACTCTGTATGAGGAAGAAAACAACAAACTCGTCTGAATAATTGTGTCTTCTTTTTGTGATAGTGTGTGGCCTAGTTTCATATTATTTAGCCGTAGATATTTTGTAGATATATATTGAGGAATTTCTCATCTACACCAGAAGTTTCGACCTTGGTAGCTACACTGTATCTTATCTGATTGTTGCTGTTTTGATTGGAATTGGTCTTCACAAATGAGAGATATACGTTACACTGTATTTTGTAACATCCCGACAATAGTACTCTTGAGTTATTGAAAAAGAGACAAGATATGTGTGAAAAGGGAAAGCGGAAATATAGTTTGTGAGTTGCTCAAAAATGTGTGTTTAATAAAAAAGCATATGCTTTTAAATGATGGAATTATGAATAGAGGTCACAATTTGATATTCAGTGATAAAAATGAAAAAAAAAATTCACGAAAGCACGCTTTGTAGATAACAAAAACTCCCAGACTTCTGTACATTGTATGTAAGTATATTTTCATTAGGACTATATTGTAGCACACTTTAGCATTCAGAAAAATTTGAAAAAAAAAACCAATCTGGCAGGGTATGTAAATTCCTCACATGAATAATGACTGGCTTGTCATATCGCACATGTGAGTCCTCTTGCCAAGATGAAAGTTCACCCATGATCTGGAAAGAAAAAAATCTCTGGTCTGCGATTTGGAATCCACAATTCTATTTGAAACATATTCATGTAAATGAATAAATATCGATTCGAAGCTGATACAAAAAGCACAAACAGGGTAAGTTTACATTATGCATTTTTTTTACTCTTGTATTGTACGCAGAGAAAACATTTACGATGTGACAAAGTGTATGTCCGTGAATATTTATTCGCTCTCGTCTCGCCGTAAAATATAACTTTATATCGAATGGTGAGGCGGTTTGGGCATTCCGTCAAAATTGATAACCGTCCCACACCCACCGTTGGCGTGGAAAAGATTATTCTGAAGTGTCACTGGGCTCGAGCAATGGGAAATGTAACTCTACTCGTAGTCCTTGAATCAAGTACATGTATCAAGTTTTAACACTAGGGTATTTCCCATGTTTGTGAATCATATTCTGCCTATCACTTCTTGTTTCTTGCACAAAATTTAATACGTACTAATGTGTGCTCCGACGTGTCGCATTGATATGCGCCCAAGGCTGATGAAAAGCTGTGGAGTAACCTCTCTGCAGGGTGCTTCGTTGAATTTGGATATCATTGTATGTTCTGGCAAGGAAATGCAGACATCTTTGTACTGCAGGAATATTCTTCGCCCATTGAGATGGTTGTAAAGCACACGCGTTCTTCCCGATCGGTCTGTGTGAGTGTTGGCAGCCACGCTGTTGTCATTCTAACTTCAAAACTTTAAAAAACTGTTTCCGTGAAGGTAACTCGAGAGATACCGGAAGTGCCTATACATTCGCCTCACTAAAACGGGAGGCAAAGCAAGCAAATAATACAAAGTGTGAGCCAACTGCCTCTCAGAGATGGTGTGTGCATATCGGTTTGGGATGTTTTCATGTAGGAGCGTGTGTCTGCGTGCGTTAACAACTATATATTTGCCTTCAAAGACGGCAAACACACAAGTTGTTCACTTCTTGTTGAGCTGCGGCTCAAAATGAATCCCTGTATACAATTCTTTTTTTTTTCTCCAGCAGTATATAGGGAATGGTACATGTAGAAAGAGAGTATATCGATGATTATAGAGTGTTCTCAATTATTTCACTTTTTTTTCCTTCTCCTTTGTCGTTCGTCCAGTGCCATGTCGTTCAGGAGTTTATGCGTAGTACTATGTGTAAGATTATCACTTGATATTACGATTTTAATCATAAATAAAACATGGTATGTATTCCCATATTTTAGATCACTGCTTCCCCCTTCTTTCTCAGTCTTTCAAATTTATAGATCTTGTAACTATAGTGATAATTAAAATAGTGAATAAAAGCCCGAAGGTAGCTTTTGGGAGAATGCTAAAAAAAAAAGAAAAAAGATTTTTATAATCAATTTCCCCTTCATACTTACATAACAAATACCATTAGATTGTTATACGTTCCCGAGTACGGGCTAGACACAAAAATGGTTGCATAACCAAAATTGACGGTCAAGAATAATTTTGGTCCAATCAATGTGGGTCCACAAAGGAACCATTTTCCTCTCGTATTTCAAATACATGTCCATACAGACATATAATTGGGTGTATGCATGTGATATTTAAAGATACCAGACAATATCTGGGCTTTTATTAAATTCTGATGATAGTAGAAAACTCTTTCGCATGAAGTACATTATGTATCTTCTATGTATTTTCATTGATCTTTATTCATAAGTGCACATGTTCAATCGTATTTGACCTTTCACCCTCTTGAGCATGGCAGTACTATAGTGAATATGTTTGTTGATTAAATTTTGAGAGTAAGTTACAGACGTTCTCAATGTTTGTGTTTTTATGGAATGTGGTTGTCTCATAAGTAATCATTGGTGCATGAGTAATTGGTTGGGCCTATGTCCTTTAACAAATCAGCGGTGATAATAGTTACCTGCAATCTGTATTACAGTGCATTCCCGTTATAACGGATATGGTTATAACAAAACTTCGGTTACAACGCAGTAAAAATTAAGGCCGCAATGTCATCCACTATATGTACATGTTTTTCTATTGTTTATTTGTTGGGTTATAACAAAATTTCCATATAACGAAAGAAAAGTGCCGGTCCTGAGGACTTTGTTGTAATGGGAGTCCACTGTACCTAGTACTAGGCCTATGCTGTATTTGAAGAGTTTGTTTGCAAAAACCGATAAGTCATATTTGCGAAATGGAGATATTTGCGATTAAAGTTCAAGGAAAATAAAGAGAATAATAAGAACATTTTTGCTTCTTTTGACCATAACTTAAAATATACTTAAAATATACCTTTGTATGTTGTGACCAATATATCATTTAAAAGGTATTATTTTGTACTTTATGACAGAGATCGTACTTCATAATCTTCAAAAATGGACTTATCGGTTTTTGCAAATAAACCCTTCATTTAGTACCAGTAGTTATTCACAGGTAACTATCATTACATGTACCTGGTACCATTGGTAAGAACAGTTACTTTCAACTATCATATTCTTTTACTGATTTCTTTGTTTTTATGCTGGCAGATTAACACACACAGACACACACACAAACACAGAGAGACAGACACACACACAGTCACACACACAGACAACACACAAATAACATACCTACCAAGTCTCACACATTAGGTGTGAGACTCACACCTCAGGGTCTGTCTCAAGCCCACATGTCTGACAGGCCGTTTCCCACATTACAAAAAAAAACAAAAAACAAAAAAACAAAAAAACCTCAAAAAACAAAAACAAACAAAACTGGATTTTCAGCCATAAAAAACTCACATTTTGAGATGGACAGTTTTATCAGAATAAACCACAATATCAATCAGTATGCACATATTACTGCATGATAGGAGCTTAAAAGCACTTTAGCTCTTTTTCCGCTGTATTTTGCTCGCCTAGTGTCCTTCCTTGTGTTTCTGTCTTTGCTTCGCTTCTAACTCATACTCTTTCTCATCACAACTTTGCATCAATAATCAACAGTGACGCATGAGTCACAAGTGAATTGACCTTGGGATAAGTTTTCAAGTTTTTGTTTATATCAGAATGTGGATATGGCTAGAAATAAAAGCCTCGTGGGATTGGTGTATGTATGTGTGTGTGTGTGGGTAATTCCATGAAGTTGGGGCACAAAGTGTTACATTTTAGCATAACTCAATACTAATTATGCTATACATTTATTGTTTATAGGCTTTACATTTGTATTGAGACCATACATTTTCCTGGAAATTTTGTGCCATTCAGACTCAATTTTGATGAAGTTATCTTTAAAAAATATAGCGGTGTCCTGTAGCATCGTGATGTGTCCATGTAGCATCGTGATAGTTCAACTCTGGTCCTAAAAGACAAATTAATGCAATTAGCTTGACCAAAATTTGATATAATATGCATAATTACTAGATTAGTCAGATAGCTAAATATCTTAACTTTCATATCCACAGTTTTACTTTTACAAGAAAATTACACAATTTGTCACTATGCTACGCGGTGTCCACCAAATGTAACAAAAAAAGGACACCGCGTAGCATCGTGATACATTTTGTAATTTTCTTTTAAAATTAAAACTGTGTACAGGAAATTTGAGATATTTTGCTATCTGACTAATCTAGTAAATATGCATATTGCATCAAATTTTGGTCAAGCTAATTGCCATAATTTGTCTCTTAGGACCAAATTTTAAAATATCACGATGCTACATGGACACGTCCCGATGCTACAGGACACCGTTACATATTGTTTAATAACTTCATCATAATTGAGTCTGAATGGCACAAAATTTCCAGGAAAATGTGTGGCCTCAATGCAAATGTAAAGCCTACAAACAATAAATGTATAGCATCATTAATATTGAGTTATGCTGAAATGTATTTTTCAAATATCACGATGCTACATGGACACTGCCCCAACTTCATGGAATTACCCGTGTGTATCAGTGTATGCATGTTTGATGGGGGGGGGGGGGGAATTGTTTAATAATCCAAACAAAACCTGATCAGCCTGATGTTGGCGAGTCACATTACAATGGGGAGAGAGAGAGAGAGAGAAGGGGGGGGGGGGGAAGAGGCAGAGAGAGGGGGGTAAAAGAAAACATATTAAATATCATAACATTATGCTGAGTATATGATTTATAGCGAAGAGCCAAACACTGAACCATATATCCGTTTGAACCAATATGCACTGTGGCATATTTCTTTATTGCACAATGTACCTAAATTGGTTATACAATTATTACTAGTGTTGATATAGAAGCAGATGTTACACAGTTCGACAAGGAGGTATCTTACTAGGAGTGGGGGAATATTAACGAGTCATAGAAAGACGTTTACTGCGAGCAAACATAATTGCAGAAATGGGGATTTGAAGTTTTATCCAGCAAAGGTGTTTTACTCTCTGGAAACTTTTATTTAACTTAGCGATTTCTCCTTCCTACTTTCCAGCTCTCCAGTATGTTTACAATGTCAGTGCACTTTCTTTGCCTGCACAAGTTGTCTGATAGACTTCATGTTACTGTGAAGAGATAAAATATTCATGCACACAGGCTTCTATAGTCTTGGTTACATGTACCCTAAGTGACTTAAAAAGTACACACACACACAACTTGCCTTTGATTCTAAATGATCATTACGTACTGTAGGTATACTGAGAGTTCCAAGTATTGCGGGGTTCAATGTACTAGTTACACACAAGGGCCAAAAAGCTCTCTTTATGTGATACATAAATATGATATTGATGGATGAGGTTGAGAAAATTGTTTGGATATCATTCTACTTCAGTACCTATCAATCCTTTTGCCTCTAATTCAAAGCTCAAATCGTATGTTCTCCCCACCCTTGCATGGCTGAGAAATTAATCTGCGAGTTGAACCCTGCCATCTGCGATCTACCCGTCAGATGGGTTTCTCCAAACTGCAAGCAGCCATTAAACAAGGCCTAAGGATCTCCGTGCATGATGACACTGCACTCGGGGCAGATAGATCAGGTACTATGCATGGTGATGGATGAATCCCTGACAAATCTAACACACGTAGAAAACTGTTTGAAGTGTGCGAAACTGGATATACAGATGGAAGTAAGTTTAGAATTACTCAACGACTCATGGCGTTTCATAATTGATAGCGAGCAAAAAGACTTGGCCAATATGAGAGGCGAATCACTCAAAGGTACTCACAAACCTCTATAAAAAGGAAGATGGAAAACAGATTGAAATATTAATGGCAATTGCCTATTGAAACCATGTTAGGATATAGAATTCATTGGTGGCTCTGTGAATTTAGCACATCAGTCACATATGTGAGAATTAAATGCTTGTTTAATTGATCAAGTGGAATGTACACTAGTTTGCATGCAATGTGAGCCACAACTGATAATAGGAAAGAAGAAAATGGATACTGTGAAAGCTGCTATTTTCATGAGGGTTTAATATTCATCATGAATTTCGTGAATCATCGCTGGACCGTAAATTCAACAACACGCGATAATATCATGAATGGACAGGCATTAGTGCCCTTGCAAGATAGCCTTGGCGTCAAATTGCAAAAATAACAGCTTTAACAGTTTACATTATGACATGAGATATCAGAAGGAACAGCTTCTCTTGAAAGATGGAATGGAAGACCTGCTTTGGGGGAAATTATACGCAAGAAGCGAAACTGTCGTATATGTTTATTTTTTTGGTGCTTTTTACAAGATGATAAAAGGGGAGGGTAGGAGAACGATTTGTTGGAGCGAATCCTGCTGGCATCTAGGCACCAGTGTAGTACAGGAGCTTGGAGTCAAGACACTCATACTGCACCTCCAGGTACTTGTAAGTGTTGGGGCAGGGGTCGGGGAAGGTCCGCGCGTTGGCCCAGATCTCACACTTCTCGTGACCCTGACACAGCTTCATGACAACCGCCCTCGAGGTTGGTTCGTGGCACGACTGATCGGCAATGTTGTCATGGGCACATATCTATTGCAGAAAGAGACAGACAGAGATTAATGAATGTACGTACATCATCTGTCATGAATACTGGTAGGTCAAGATCGTATGTCCTTTAACAAAAAAGGATTCCTCATGTAAAATGCTGCCACAAAATCACAATGCACAAAAAAAAAAAAAAAAAAGCTGCTGAGACCTTTTTATCCACTGGGAAAGTAGCAAGCCATTTGACTACAATTGAGTAAAAGGAGGCCTGAGATCTCAATCCTTGTAGAATCTTAATCAGAGGTATGATGACGAACATATATGGTAAAATTTAAAGGTAAACTTTTTAGCTTTTGCCTCTAACAAGGATTCTGCCAAGATCAAAAGTTTGGACCTTTTTAATAGACATCATAACTAGAACAAAACTATCTCTATACTGAAAGGACGTTTCTTTTCCTATCATTAGAGTATGTCTGAAACATTTCCTAGTAAGTTTTCAGATGTGCGCAAAGCATTAGAAACTTCAAAATTCCCTCATGTACTGGTCTTTTCTTGGATTTCGGAGATTCATATTAATGTCTCCAGTACAGGATGACATGTTTGATTTATTGCGATTACCAGTAGTCTCCCAGCTTTCTGTACATTCACTTGTCTTTGCTGATTTGGGCATACAAATCCTTGTGATCATTTGTTCAGCACAACTTCGTCTCTGAATATGAATTTCATGCTCCGACTGCAGCATCTTGTGTCAGGAAAAAAAAATACACAGGCACTGTGTCCTGACTACAGTCAAGTTATTTATTTCTGATCCTAAGCACCTCACCAGATTTGATAATTGTTTATTTATTGGTGAAATGAAAAAGAATCATAATGACGACCCTGATTTAATCTTGTCAAAATTGCGATGATATCACTGGCTGTTACAAAGTGAACTAATTTGACCAAAACCTTAATGAGATGTTTCCATGACATCAACAGTTTCTGTAAGTTCCCTTTCTTGAACCCCGTTTCCAACATCAAAAAGATAACTTCAAAATCCCCGCCCCCCTGTCAAGACCCAGATCTTTCCCCTTGCTCACCTCTCGTCCAGCTGACCGTCCGTAGCTGGCGGTCAGGACGTTGATGTAGCCACCCCTGCAGTTGAGCATGACCGGATGGTCCTGGCAGATGACCTTCCTGTATGGCAGGCGGGGGTGCTTGACTGCTGGGTGCCGCCGACAGGTGTAGTAGACAGAGAGGTAGTGGCGCCGGGTGAAGCAGGGGTCGCCGAAGAGACGGTCACAGGCTGGTATCTGGGACAGGATGTGGGCAAGCATTGTGGGAAGGGGAGATGGAGGTTGGGAATGAGGAATTGTGGGAAGGAAAGGGGAGAGAAAAATGAAGAATCGTCACTTTCCAAGAATCCTGAGCACTATTCTATACAGCCTCCATTATACCATGGTCACAGTTCTTGAATTCTTCAACCCATGATACTTTTCATGGCCTTCATAATACACAGGCCTGGCATAGACACTGTCGTGAAAATAACAGGAACCAGCCGGAGATGATCTGGAAATATTGACTGAAAAAAATTCAGAGAAAAAGGATAAGGAGACAATGGTTAAAAACATCAACCACCATGCAATATCACAAAATCCAACATTAGGTCTCTGCTAGATCATTGGGTAAACTCAGCTCAATCTTTCCAATATCTCTCTGACATTTAATTCAATCTTTGGGTCTATTCCAGTAAGCACTGAAACGGCATATAACATGCCATCATTTGTCTGAATACATTGACTGATATAAACCTCATTCATTAAGATATGTTTTGATATAGCTGCTCGCTCAAATTCATTTTTCTGCATCTGAAATCAACTAATCCCTCTCACCTTAAACGTGAACCTCATTAGATATTCAGAGCACTAGCCTATCACTCCCCTGGACAGCAAGCCACACCCCCTCGGGTGTGGCTTGCTGTCCAGGGAGACACGCCCACAAATGTTGGTAACTCTTTGTGCTTCTTGCCAAGGCATTTACATGCAAGCTTACAGTTAGGCAGTTTGTTCCTGCACAATGAATGGTTGTTAGAAGTGTATGCATGTCTCTAAAGGCACTGTATGCCACAGTGTCTGGTGGTTGTATGTTGTTAGAGTAAAGGCTTTTGAAAGTTGTCTACCCCTTCCCTTACATGTGATGTGTGGCCGAGTCTCCTCTTGATCTAAGTTTCACTTAATCCGTTGAAGACAAGTCCCAAGAATACTCGGGCAGACATCTATGGGAAATGTGTGTTACAGCAAAATCAGTCCATCCTCAACGGGTTAATAAATTCCCAAGCACTGAATAACACCAAGTACGTAATTCAGCAGCACTACCCCTCTTCCCCCCCCCCCCCCACACTCCACAAGTACAAAGTCAGAGACTTGATGGGCACCTTCATGGTACTGAAATCCACACTTTTAACAGTGAAACTTCTGCTTAACATCACTCTCTAGAAGTCATTCCAGGGAAAAGGAGGTCCATAATAACGGGGTGGGGGGGGGGGGGGGGGGAGTTTTGCCACCTTTGACCTAAAATCCAGACCATTTTTTTTCCCTAGCAGTCACGGTCTCCTCTCATATATCCTGACTTGCAGAAGAATCGGTAGGGGGGGGGGGGGGGGGGGGGGGATTTCTCTGGTCGATCCTCATGTGCCAGAATTTCTCCAGAATTTCCTTAATGGACTCCACACTTTCCTATAGACATCATTCCAGGCCAGCTTGCAGTAGGGAAAACCCCTTCCCCTTCAAAGTGTGATTCCAAAACCATACGGATAGAGTGAAACCAGATGAATAGACCTGAAGAAGTTTTATCAAAACCGGATACAAGCAAAAAAATAAAATTGTAAAAAAGAATTTTAAATGTCATAGGTGTTTACCAAATACACATACCAGGGGCGGATCCAGGAATTCCGCAAAGAGGGGGCGTGTTTACAATATTAAAGGGGGGGCGCACGCACCCCTCCCCCATTTTTTTCTTTTTCTTTCTTTTGTTTCAACAAAAAATAAAGGGGGGCGTGCGCCGGTTGCGGTCCTCCCTGGATCCGCCCCTGCATACAGTGGGACAAGAGATAATGTTATTGCATCTAATTTGTTCATACACAAAAGTAATATCAAAATACAGATTTTTTTTTCTGTTGATGATTTTACAACTGCAACCTCTTGCCTCTTAAAAGTCATTATCGCAAGGTAAATTATACAAAAATACATCAATTTGATGTGAAGGATACACCATATACTCATATATTTCATGTCAAGACGGAAAATCTATTGAAGATTTGCGCACAGTCCAATGAAAGACTTGTGACGTGATGACATCATCACTGCTGCCAATTTGAGTACTTGTATGTCACTGTTTTGTGAAAACATGGTACACCTAAAATTCCACAACTTTCTTATCTTCTCTCTCTTACACTTTTGTCTGTTTCTACATTACTTATCTTTTCTTTCTTTTCTGTTCTCTTCTCTTCTTTCTTCTTTTTCTTTTATTTTTTCCTTCCATACAACCCAACGGTCCTTTTCAGGACCACTAGTATTAATTTACACATTTCTCCACAGGTTATTTCTCTTGTCTTCTCTCCTCAGGTCTACACTTTAACCTCAATTTGATTTCTTATTTTTTGCATTTCTCCCACAGGAACCTTTTCAGGATTTAACTGTCATCAATTTTCCTCTCCAATTTTTTTTTTCCCTTCTCCTCAGCAGCATTTCATTCTAGGATCCATACTAGCTCCATCTAATTTACGTCTTGAATTTCAATTTGTTCTTTTCTACTTCTTTTCTTTGCCCCCCCCCCCCCCCCGCCTCTCTCTCTCTCTCTCTCTCTCTCCCTTCTTTCAACATATTCTCATCTCTCCTCTACTTACCCTTCCTTCGAGGGATTATTCGTCCTTTCTCTATTGATTCCGCATTCCATAGCCACACTGTTCGCCGACTTCGTTTTTCTTCTCTTGGTTTCATGAATCTTTACTGCTCTCCCCTATCTCCATGATTCTCCAACATTCAACTCCTTCCTCTTCCTCTTCCCTTCTATTTCATCTTTCCCCTTCTAACGATGTCCGAACATCCTACTTGATTCTCACACTATTCTTCCTTACCACTCTCTGTGTTCCTTTCTCTACCGTCTCCACTAGTGCAACTTCAACCTCTAGCCCATTACTGTCTCCCACTCTTCACTTTTTGCCCTCCTCACAACCCCCATATGTCGCTTCCCTCTTCGTTTCTCCTCTTTCTAGGCTCTTCTGCCAAACAACGATCCAGTTAAGGACTACATACACATGGTGTCACCGCAAATCTTTCTCCCTCATTTACTTCACCATGCAAACCTTCAAACAACACATTTCTTATCTTAGATCCAATTTTCATAAGCCCTCTGCAATTTGTTTGTCTGATTTTATCCTAAAATTCTCTTCTTTTTTACATACAAAATCTCAGAAAAACTTAGTTGTCGATGTTGTTTTTTCTGTATGACTTGTAGCTCTAAACTCAGAAATACTGTATACTATTGCTTCTCTTCCTTCAACTTTTTCCTATTTATACAGGTACATATCCCCTTCTTTGTCCCTTCAGATTTGTTTCTGTCTTGTTATATATTCCCCTGAGTTGTCCTTCTCAATCAAATGATGTTGAAAATACTCAGAAGTTCAAATTGTTTATCTGTTTGTATGCATTTTGTTCCTTCAATTAAAAGTAAGAAAGAATTGTAAGAAACCAATTGGGGATTAAATCTGCCTCACCTAGACATAACACAGCTACATTAAAAATCCCAGTCAGATTATGGTTAAGATATGATGAAATATATGTATATATATTATACACATGATTATATCTATTTCTTTTGAGTACTCTCATTTACATTTTAATGTGAAAATTGCTGAATTTGTCAGAATAATTTCATTTGTACAAGTGGAGAAATAAAACTAGATATATCGCTACGGCGACTGATATGCCTCCGCCATAATGCATGGTTCTCCAATAGGTCTATAGTACAATGTCTTGACAATGTGTGATGACAGTTTCACACAAATGGCAAAATATTAAAATGAAAGGTTTGACACAAATGTGCTGAATGTTCACTTTCCTAGAACTAGGTTCAATTGGATGAATGATTAAAATGTCAGAGTGCAGGTATTTGGGGAACTGATGATTTTTACTTGACTTTTGACCCTTTTATAAGTTTATGCATTGAGTAATTTTCAAGGTATTGAGAAAAAGTATAATTTCAGTATCAAATGGGAAAATAGCATTATCTACACCTGGCCTTTGACCTTTGACCTCACAGTTCCAAAGAGAATCGCTATTAGGTTGAACATGCATAAATATGTAGGTTTCATGATGACACCTTGAGTTACTTTTGAGATATGGAGGAAAAAGTGCTATTCAGCACTTTCACTTGACCTTTGACCTTTGGGCAAGAAACTTCCCACAGAATATATATTGGGTAATACATGTATACATCAAGTTTAAAAAAAAAAACCTTCAGGCATTGCATAAATATAAGGAAAGTAGTGATATTTTGAGGAGTTGACCTTGACCTTTGACCCCTGACCTTTGAACCATGACCCCCAACTTCCCTAGATAATCACTGCCCATTGGAACAAGCATATATACTAAGTTCCATGAAGATACCTTGAACCATTTGCGAGATATGGAGAAAAACATGAATTTTCAACCTTTTTTTTCACAAAATAACCTGTGACCTTTGACCCCGTGACCCTAAAATCAAAACAAAGTATTATCCCCCCAGGATATAACCTCATACCAAGTTTGATGTAAAACCACCACACGGTTCTTGAGATATCGACAAAAACAAAACGGGACGGACGTACGTACGGACGGACGGACGGACGACCCGAAAACATAATGCCTCCGGCCACTTCGTTGGCGGAGGCATAAAAACAACAACTGAAACTGAAAACTAACACTTGACTATTTACAAGCCAACTTGAACACGGTCTGGAATTGCACTTCCAGTGGGAGGGGGTTTCCCTACTCCAAGTTGGTCTAGTTGACAATGTCTAGAAAAGTGTTGAATCCACCAATGAAACTCTGAATACTATGATGGTTCCAGAGTAGTCCACCTCAACTGTTGGCACAGGAACAGGTATCGTCGGACCTATGGCACATGTGCTGTACATGCACATAGTCTGTTCTTTTGGAGGTTTCGGGGACAGCCCCGCATCAGATGTGATTGTAGCTACTGATACAGACCACTTTAACCACATCCTCCTTGTGGCAAGATGATTATTTGTATCTGGTTGCATGGGCAAGCAATCTAAATCAACAGCGTCTTATATGGGTTTGCTGAATCTTAAAGATGATATCGTAAGAGCCCATTTATAATCTTCCCTACTCTTGAAATAGTAATCTCTATTTTCAAAATAGTTTTCCTCTGCACATAATCACAATTGAGGTATACTTAATCACATCCAAAACATGTACCTAGTATTGAACATATTATGGGAGCACATCTTTATCTAGGCAGTAAAGAATCAGAAAATCTGAGAAAAAGCTGATGTAGCCCTCACTTCACTGGAGCGACGTCTGCAAGTATGTTGCGCTATACAGCTTTGTAGTGACACGACACACTATACTCAAGCTCCAACTGCCAACACAAATTATGCTATCCGATCACTTTCCAACAGCAAACGAAAAGCAGTTATATCAGTCAAACGTTATGTTTTAGAATTCCTTGCAGGATACAAAAAAACAAGTAAATTGTAATACAATACAAAGCATGTCATCACTTTGCAACAGCCATGACCTTCATTTATCTCTCATATGTCAGATTAATTTTGCAAAGGACATGCTGGAGACACAACATGAACACAGCAAGAATTATACCAATATATATCTATATACATTGTACATATATATATATATATATATATATATATATATATATATATATATATATATATATATACATATATACACACATACAAACACACATACACACACAAACACATATCATATAAGTATGATACACTAGAAAATCTTTTTGCAACAGTCATAACGCACACAATTTCCAAACAAAGGTCTGGTCAATTCTGATGAAGGCACAACAACACCACAGCAAGAGAAATACATGTGCAAATGAATTTCACTTAATATCATTCATAATTGTAGGACTGCCGTAGCACAGGGGATATAGAATACTCCAAACTCATCAACTGAGATTCTAAATGAAGTTCATGCATGCCCGGGTATCCCACTTGGCTCTGGTGTGAAAATGCATCCCTTGAAAAGCACAGGGTAACAAACAAAATAGTGGTTCTCCACTCTAGAAGATCAGTATCAATAGAGGAAAGTGGAGCCTAATACAATGTACACTGCTGGTAGTGAGACCATATTACAGTACTATCACAGTGTAATTACCTACAGAGCTGCCAACCTTTGTGGATCTATTAAGACACTGATGCACAATTAAAAAGGTATCTTAGAGGCAAAATCATGTCATGGCTCAAAAGTGTGGAAAACTGTACATATCTAGCAGTTTGAATCAAATTTAAATAACAATATGTCATTTCAAAAACATACATGAATATGTATTTTTTCCAGTTTCTGATAAAGAAAATCTGCATTACATATTCTAGTTAATGTTTACTACTGGTAGTTTGCAGCTTTCAATCTTTGTAATCACGATTTAACTTTGCAACATTGCAGTGTGATGGGTAGAAACAGTTATAGGAGAATCAACTGCACCCCCTTTTCTGGGGTCCTACTCACCGCACACTTCTGGTATCCCTGGCACATCTCCAGGACCATGGCCCGGGAGCTCAGTGCGTCGCAGACCTCGTCCTCCCCCTCGCACACCAGCTCCAGGCTGCCGTAGCCGACGTCCAGGATGTCCAACATGTAGTCGCCACAGTCCAGCTTCATCACCTGGCCCTCGGTCACCACGGCATGCATTCTTGGATACTCAATCACTTCCTCTGCAGGGGGGGGGGGGGGGGGGAGAGTTTCACACCAATATGATAACAAGATCATATTCAATCACGCTTTAGTGCATGATACACACAATATCTTTCTGGGTGTTTTTATTTTTGGGAATTTTGCAAGCCAACTACTGGAAAAGATATTCAGAACACAAATTTGTTAATTGCTGCACTTCTCAGCCTTTTTGAACCAGAGGCCCGCTTTAATTGGCCCCTACTAAATTTGAGGCCCAGTTAGATTGAATGTAAATAATTTTTATTCTGTTTTTGGCTGACATTGCAGCCCACCTGTGACAGGTTTACATCCCACCAGTTGAAAAACGCCAGTGAACTGTTAAAGTCTCCTGGTATCAGTGGCTGTGCCCCTAGGCTAGGCTCTTTATCCTCATTGTGTAATCTTTCCGAGGGGACTCAAAGCCAATGGTCCATATGGTTACTTGCTGTTCCAAAGCATTCATGACTTTTTCAGCAGTGACAAAAAACAACAACAGCAAATCAATTAAAGGGACTGTACAGCACTGGTTGAGGTAAGGATTATTCAGCTTGTAATGTTTTGCAAGATATTCAGAAACCACTCTATGAAATGATAAAGAGCATACAATTCTAAGGGGACTCAAAAGTTTATTTGATGAAAAATCGGTTTTGAAATGACTGAGATATCTAAAAACAAGGTAAAACAAAGAGATCCTAATAAAGATCGTGGCCAGTCAATTTCATTAGGATCGCTTTCTTGGATATCTCCGCCATTTAAAGACCAATTTTCATCAAATAAACGGTTGAATACTTCTTGAAATTACATGCTCTTTCATATTTCATAGAGATTTCTCATTATCTCACCAAAAAATGTTATAGACCTGAATCCTCACCTCAACCAGAACTGTATAGTCCCTTTAAAATCACTTCAATCAATATCCCAGGGTTTGGTTCTCACATAAAATCTGAACTATACATGTATCAATGCAAATTTACTGCTCACCCCTTCCCTATCCCAATGTTATTCCTATTAAACACTTGGAGGTGGGGGGGGGGGGGGATTATTATAGATGTCTTACTTTGGCAGTAGTGTCCGTTGCCGGAGTAACCGCTCATGCAGTGGCAGCCGTAGCGGAGGTCCTTGCCCGCCCCACAGGTGCCTTGGTCACTGCAGCGATAATCTTGACACTCCAGGATATTGCCAGCCGAACACTCGCAGTACTTCTGGCAACCGTACTGGGTAATGCTCATACCAGGCTGATGGAGGTGGGGGTGGGTGGGAGGAAATGTGTTTTGATAATAAAGTGGTTACCATGGTTACACAATAAAGGTTTCTTTTGAGTGATGTTCAACATTCACACAGAAGATAAGATGATTTAATGAGTTATCCTGTTTGCCAGGTGTATTTTGAAGTGAGATTTTGTGTTTCTCTGAAAAAGTAGCAACATTATTTCCAGTTTTTATCACAAGAACCAAAACAATCTAGAGGCACCTTGGATGGAATATCTGCCATCTGGCAGTCCTGACTCTATACTGTAGCTTTTAGCTTTGTGTTTTTGCAGTAATCACATGAAATTAACTTTTTTTTTTTTTTTTGCGGGTATCAAATTGTCTTTGAAAATTGAACAAATCAAACTATAAACAACAACAAAAAAATGTGTGGGGGGTATAATTATGATACATTTCAAGTTCAGTACAGTCGGGTCAGTTACATTGTAAAGAGTTACTGAGACTAACCGACGCGTAGAAGCGGTCTTGGTCATGTGACATGGTGCAGCCGCATTCGTGAGGATTCACGCACTGGCCGCGGCCCGACAGAACCTTGCCCAGCCGGCACTCGCAGCCCTCGTAGCAACGGTTGCTGCACGTCGTCTCCAACTCGTCCAGGCCACAGTGGCGGACGAATCCGTCTGAACAGGATGTGTAGATCATGTCTGGTGGACAGCTAAAGCCTGCAATGATGCGATATGATATCGAACATCAACCAATGTTGCGCCAAACAGGCCCATTCATACACTCCGAAAACGTGAGATTCAAATCATTTTTCCAGCATTTTTATTCACATGTGTATGGGGAAAAAAAAATGCAATTCAAATTACACCACTTCACAAAGAAAAAAAAGCAAGCAATGGTACACTGGTTCAAGAGACGTGCTTGCGTGAGTCTCGAAGTTTGACCTGACATTGACCTACC
Source organism: Diadema antillarum (assembly GCF_040938485.1). Classification (NCBI taxonomy): domain Eukaryota; kingdom Metazoa; phylum Echinodermata; class Echinoidea; order Diadematoida; family Diadematidae; genus Diadema; species Diadema antillarum. Next base: position 1,064,748 of record NW_027271053.1, read on the forward strand.
TGTCCTATTGTGACTGAAAAAAATATGGATTTGGCTCATAACTAGGAAATGAAAGAGTAGTTCCCATAGAGGAGTGTGTAGTGAAATTACCCCAAGAATAGGAAACTTCTCCTTAAACAAAAGCTGGAGGTCTGCAAATATGACACATACTCTTTGATGAATGAAAGTTGCAGGGTATGGTGTCTTCAAATCACATCTCTCTAAGAGAGGAAGGAAAAGAAAAACATTTATACAAACTCACCACATCCAGTTGCCACTCTCCAGTTGGGAAGCTTGATCCCTTGACCCAGGCAGGTGTCTGCATAGGCCTCCAGGTCGGCACACACCAAGTCTGTGGCGGGTAGAATGGAGCACTGATCCTGCATGCAGGCATTGAAGAAGGGTTCCGGGTCCACAGTGGCATGGCAGGCCGAGAAAGGACCTGGTAGCGACGAATGAGATGATGATGCTCGATGTTGAAGCTATTTTTGGGTGTCACGGCAGTGTCTAGTTCACAGAATTCTCAGAGGTGACTCGTATCTAACCACCAGGAATGCACTGCTGATTTAGACTATGGTTTGGATTCAAGTTTCCTTCTGGCATTTCGTGAACACACCAAGCTGATTGTAATACACACACTAAAGACTGGCATCTGAATATCATCCCTCCGCACTCCCCATTCAGTCTTGGGTCCACTTAACATTCTAGTTTTAAAAGGACTGCTCTCACTTTACATCTGACCCTTTAATTCAATCAAGGATCAATTCATCATTTTGATTTGTGTTGACAGTCACCTTACTCAAGTCCTTTTTCTTTTCTTTACTTTTTTGTTTCTAGGGGTCAAGAGTTTACTTACCATTCTTGTCTGTTAGGACAGAGCAGATTTCAAAGGCCTGCTGGTTGTATGAGGCACGGCGGACGCACGGATCTTGGTTCTGGCAAGTGGCACAACCATTGCAGTCAGTTCCATGAGACCAGGCTTCAGCCAACTGACCAGTGGTTGCCATCTGATTTTTTTTTTTTTTTTTTTGGGGGGGGGGGGGGGATGGGATGGGATGGGAGGGGGAGGGAAGGGGAGGGTCAGATTGAAACCAGTGGTACTGTGATGCGCCAAGCTATATGTAGCTACTGCATATTTAAGATAACACATGGTTTCCATGTGCCCACAGAAACTGTCTGCTTTTGCTCTAAAATGGAAACACATATGCATAAGAAATGAGTGAAATAATGTGGCATATAAATGATTTCAGTTCAGTAACAACAGAAATGAGTAATATCAGCCAAAAAGGCACGTTGGAAGTATTACAATCTCAGAGCATACCAGATCATGGTAATCAAGTAACATTTTACGATCACTTACGAATGAGGCCATAGCAGTATCCACCAATCTTTCATACAACGGAGAATATTTTGCAGCTTGATGGGAAATATTACTGCTAGGGTATGATCAATCATCACGTAACATTCTACCTACCTACTACAGAGCGGGGAGGGCGCTTCAGGAATGAAAGTTGTGTATTGTGATTGAAATCTCTCTACACTTTTGATCTCAAAATACTTTAAAAAAACAATTCACTATAAAGGCAGATCAGATTAACAAGACTTGGTAGATCCTTTTACAATATTAAACTCAAATTCCAAATGGTGGAAAATGAATTCTACGTCTTCTGATTGGCATACACTTCTATCAAGCCTGGTAATTTCTATATAAAAGGTGAACACTATTTACCCATATGAGTTCATATCTAATGATGATAGTCAACAAACAGTTTATGAAATTACCATATTTCAACAGATACAAACAAGGAAAAGTAGAAATTATGCGGTGCGTAATATATGTCCCCGCCGGAAGTAGCATTTTGTAGCAAAATGTACAATATAGGTAAAAACTAAAGGTCAAAGGTCAAAGAAGTCAAAGGTCAAAATTCTGTGTAGCAGTTTTGAAGTCCTCACCTAGTGCCATCACACAAAGCAAATGGAAGTGAAATCGGGTTAGAAATGGCGAAGGAGTAGCATTTTGTAGCAAAATGTACAATACAGGCCAAAAATCAAGGTCAAAGGTCAAAATTCTGTGTAGAAGTTTTGAAGCCCTCACCTAGTGCCATCACATAAAGCAAATGGAATCGAAATCGGGTTAGAAATGGCGAAGGAGTAGCATTTTGTAGCAAAATGTACAATACATGTCAAAAATCAAGGTCAAGGGTCAAAATTCTGTGTAGAAGTTTTGAAGCCCTCACCTAGTGCCATCACACAAAGCAAACATAATCGAAATCGGGTTAGAAATGGCGAAGGAGTAGCATTTTGTAGTCAATGTACAATATAGGTCAAAAATCAAGGTCAAAGGTCAAAGAAGTCAAAGGTCAAAATTCTGTGAAGAAGTTTTGAAGCCCTCACCTAGTGCCATCACATAAAGCAAACAGAATCGAAATCGGGTTAGAAATGGCGAAGGAGTAGCATTTTGAAGCAAAATGTACAATATAGGTCAAAGGTCAAGGTCAAAGGTCACAACTGAAATTCTGTGTAGAAGTTTCAAAGCTCCTATGTAGTGCTATCATATAAAGCAAACAGAATTAAAATTGGCTCATAAATGACAGAGAAGTAGCAAATTCAACATTTTCATCACACACGGACGCACACACAGACAGACAGACGGACGGACACACGGACACACACACGTACGGAGTCCATAGTCCCCTGCTCTAAACAGAATTGAAATTGGCTCACAAATGACAGAGAAGAATCAAATTGAACATTTTGATCACACACGGACGCACACACAGACAGACAGACAGACAGGCGGACGGACACACACACGTACGGAGCCCGTTTCATAGTCCCCTGCTCGAGCTCGTTCGGCGGGGACAACAAATCAGAATCCCTCTCATCTCTGAAAATAGAATCTACAGATACAATTGTACTCTATTTTGATAGAAAATAATGTCTCAAGCCATCGAGGACGAGTTTATTTTGCTACAACATGCTTTTCCCATAGACACCTACCAAAGTATACTCGGGACTAGTCTTCAACAGTTGAACGCAATACTCGCCTACATAGTACTCTTACATAAATTTACAGTGTTTTACAAGGAGAAGGAGCAGGACAAATTCATGTAATCAATCCTGCTGTTGGGCCTTAATGATGGCAATGCCCTGTATTAGTGGGATTATACCTACTAGAGCTCTGGTAGAACATGCAGAGAAGAAGGTTGCAAGGTATACTGGCAAAATACTGGATCTATTGATAGCAATACTAAGAGGACAAAGCATGCTCCATTTTCAAGAAGTAGCTGAAGTGATTGATCATCTGTACCTGTTGCCCATTTTGGTCCTGGGCATCATTGTCTGGGTTGTCGTCAAAGTTTCCACACATACCGCATGGCTTGTAGGCCCCCTTGGCAACGCTAACCACAACGTGCCGCTTGCCGTCCCACTGGACAGAAATCCCGCGATTAGTGGAGGCCACCTATGAGGGCATCAAACAAAATGTGCTGATCGAGGTAAGATTATTTCCAAGCATATCACTAAAGAGGAATGAAATCAAAATTATGTGGACTGAGTGAATGCAGGAATATAGAATATAGACTAGTACAACACATCAGTGAAGTTTGACGAAAATTGGACAATCCATTCAAAAGTTATGAACATTAACCCACTGAGGATGGAGACATTTTGCTACAACACACATTTCCCATAGACACCTGCCCGAGTATACTCGGGACTCATCCTCAACAGGTTAAAGTTACGGTGAAGCCATAGCTAGATGAGACTACTTCATCAGTCCATGGCATCACTGCAGGACAATTATACTGAAAAAATATAAAGAAAATTCTACAAAACTTAATTTTTTTTTTTTGGTGAAAGTACTCATTCCTTCCACTTGTTACTTACATATGTTGAGGGTATAATATGTGACCCGCTACAACAAAAGGATCCGAAAGTCGGGGGAGGACAATTTTCTGAAAGTGACATGCCATTATTCCCTTACTCTTCCACTTTCATTTCATATATAACACGATTCATAAAAGTACTTGGTTGCGGAGATATCGATGATTTTATTAGCGCATGCTGAGTGGTTTAGGAAATCAGCATATCGAGAAAACCGCCTTCAAAGTTTTCCTTTCGACGCCATCAAGATCACGGGGAGGCAAGAGAGTTTTCACCGCGATAAAAGGTATGCTCCTAGCAACCTCCGCAATGTTCATTCAAGCTTCTGAAAGAGGTAAGGTAGCTCTTTCATTATGCAAGAAAACTAATATGTTGACTACCTACTGAATTTTCTTTGCATGGTTTTCCATCAAGTCTTCTTCAAGTGTTGATCAAGTCTTCTTTTAGAGAAGAACACTATATTCTCATTAATAGAAAGTTTCCAACATTGCCATGTGTTGGATATACATCAAGAATGATTAACAGACAAGTGCCCCAAGTTAGGTGGGGGAAAAAAAGTAATCATTTCCACTTCTTTTGGTGCAGAGACATTGTTGCAAGAAACTCTCTGGGGGCAGACACAAATGCACTATGGTGCAACAGGTGACCCTGTTCACACGTAACAGAAGACATAGAACACACATATGGCTATTCTAGATTTGGGAGTCATAAATGCTGATACCTGTATCAGATGGATACCAAACAGTGTTTGGATGTTTCAGCCATAACTTCAACCCCTCCCCCACTAATTGTGACTTTTAATTTGGTTTAAAACACACATGCAGTGAAAAGAGAGACTTTATACCATACTTACCTCTAAACAATGACATACTAGCAGCAGAAGCCCACTTTCATAATGCGACATATATGGGTTCATCCTTTCCACAAAACGGTGTCTTTTGAACAATATTATGTTCATTATTTGCTTACCGTTCACATGAGAAACTTGATACTGTCATTTGAAGGTAACTAAACATGTTATTAGTATTTGGAGGACCAGAACCATCTGCCAGAATGCATCATCCAAAGTGATACTATTGTAACTTTAGTTGAAGCAGCATGCCTGAAAATGGAAGTAAGACATTTACAGCTGCTCTTTCTCATCATACGTTTACAAGAAGGAATCAACAATTATACAAAATCCTGAAGGCATTTGTTTTTTACTTATCACAGAGACTGCAAAGAATTTTGTGAAGATGAGAAGATGGAAGTACTTTTGAGGGAAATAAATAATATATGAAATGAAGCTCTGGACATACGTACCAAGGTGTTGCCAGCTCGCCTGACAGACAGGGTGATATTGTCATGGGCGACGGTGAATGGAAGCTCAGTCAAGAATCCATCAACGATATACCCTTTACCATGGGTCAGTGACACTTTCTGGATGGGAAAGAGAAGGGGCGGGAGGTCAAAGATCAATGTAACCTTAAAGTCCCACTATCCCTTTGGTAGTTCAGTGGAAAACTACTCTAAAAGTGGAAAATTTTGCTGTGTAGAAATGTTCATGCATTTTGCACAACAAGAAGCTAGCGCAAAAACAAAAGCACATGAATATTTCTGCACGTCATGTTTCCCAGTAGTTAATCTCCTCATTCCGCAAAACTTCATCTCACCTGGCCGAGTGTGAAAAATGATCGACTTTCACAAAAATATACACTTTTACAGTACATATAATTCTAGAGAAAAAGAAAATAGTTGAAGTAATTTCCATTCAAAATGTTGGACCAGAAACGTACTTCCTGACATTTCTAGGTCCAAACAATCCTCTTTTCTGCACTTTTTTTTTTTGCAGACAGTTGCTTCATAGGATCTTCAGTGCTGTGCTCACTGTATGTTAAGCAAGCTGCAAACTTTCTTATTCCTTTGCTGAACTAATTTTCACTGATTCACTTCAACTTTCCACACTTCTACATGAAAATGACAAAAATTTGGAGTCTTACTTGGCATCACAAAAAAAAGAAAGAATACTGTCAAAAGAGGAATGTTCGCGTGCATTTTAATTTCGCGAATTTCGCGAGCGCCAAGATTCGCGAAATTAAAATTACTTGTCTACACTATATGCATTGAACGCCAGTGAAATATCGTGAAAATTTCATGCCACGAAAAAGGCCGTTGGCTCCAATTCGCGAAAATTTCATGCCGCGAATATATCATGTTTTACAGTATCTATCGATCCTGTGCCTCACCCTATCTCCGAGTAGAACCTGAACCTCTGTAACAAAGGAGATCCTCATCAGACCCTGGAACTTCTGACCCTTGACCCGGACTTCGACTGGCAACTTGCCTGCACCCTCCGTGCAGTCCTTGAATAGGGTGTAGTAGCAGTCGCCGTAGAAACGGTAGTGGTCATTGTCAAAAGTGATGACTTGCGATCCGCCGAAGACCTGACAGTGTCCCTCGACTAAAAGATTGAGATACGAGCCAGGACATTCTTTATATACATATATATATATATTTTTTTTTCCAGCACAAATCTGCGTTAAAAACAAAAACTTTGGTAGTTCCCAAACTTGAAAACTGAGAATGGTTGGCAAGGTAAAAGATTATAAGTAAATGTGATGCAGAAAAGAAGGTGAGGAAACACCCTGGGACATTTATAACACCATATTCTATGTACTTGTTTTCCATTCCATACAATCAATAAGGATAAGAAGTCAAAAGGTCCCATAACATTTTGCACGTCAGTAAGAAGAAGAAGACAAATAACAGAGCAAATACTTTTGAATAGAGTTAAAAGCTTGCTAAAAAAACCCCCAAAAATCCATGATGATGATGATGATGATGGGTAAAATGAAATGTTTATCAGAGATGACTTTATTTTTTCGATTACAGACTTCACCATGTATGTCAAACTGCACCTACACCGACTTTGTATAGATGAAAAAGCTCTGTGGCAATGTAAGTTTCAAATTCTCAGGTAACTTCTGATTGGACTTAACAATATCTAGCATTACAGGACATTTATTGTTACTTGAAAATTCTATTGTTTGCATGTGATTTCAAACATAAGCCACAGATGAAAAGGTGTAGAAAAAGAAACCTATTTGTATCAAGCTTTTTATACACATCAAGCACACCCACTACGATTTCACACATCAAATATAATAATATGACAATGACAGAGAAACATATAATATATATGGTATATATTCTTCTGCATCATTCCTCTCATGGACTCTGAGAGTCAACCAATATTCTAAAAATTACCAACTTGCAGAACATATTGCCTCTGGAAACAGATAAGCAATCAGTATTGTCTCCAGAGAGAAAAATTAATAGTTTTTCACTTGTAAAGGATAAGTACATGTACCTATCTCTCATTTTTGTCATTATGGCAGTTCTCAAACCTAAATTCCACCACTTGCAAAATGTTTGACCAATTAAGATTCACAAGATCTCATTACATATCTTACATCTCCACTACCTTAAAAGGAATTTTTACAATTTTTTAATTTAAACGTATAGATATTTTCGCGATTGAGGAGGTCCTGGACATTTTCGCAAGATGTTGTTTTCATGATTTGACACCAGGGCTATTTTAAGCGTATTAGTGCCTGTCTGTAAATTCATTGCGATCAGGATCAGGTGGTGACATCTTCATGCGTTGTTAACTTTGTGGTCCAACAGTGATTTGCAAATTGCGAAAATGAAACCCCAGCAAAAATAACAGCTTTTACAGTATTCCATGACATACCTCGGTCACAGAATTGTCCAGTGAAACCCTCGTGGCAGCAACACCTGAATCCCGCCTCGTCGTTGGTGGCGATGCAGCGACCATTGTTACATGGCTGCGTATTACAGGGATGTACCTCAATGTCGGGATCAACTGGCTGCGACGTACACTTGGATGCCACCTGCAAATAGCAAAGTAAGGACAAAAGTGAGGGAAAGAGGCGGATTATTATGTGGCAGAACACATTACAGTACTGGATTATTCTGACTTTATGGATGAAAAGAAGGATGATGTGTGTATACCTTCAATCTGCTTGGCGACTCCTCGCAAGGTCGGCCAAAGACTTCACTGGTCACTGGCAGCTGGCAAGCCACCTTCCCATGGCAAGCCTCTCTGACGATCACTTCCGCCGTCGCTTCAAAGCAGTCCTCCGAGGAGCGACCATAGCGGACAGCTTCAATGATGAGTACGGTTCCATTGGGGCACCTCAGGTTCAGCGTGCTGCCTTCTTCCACCCCCCTGGCCACAGCTTGGTCCGGAACACTGTGTGCCAGCACTGTCTCGGAACAGTGGTGCTCGGTCCGCACGTACTTGGCGATGCCCGCGCAGGGCTCACCGAACGTGGCCACGCCGGCGACGAAGGTGCACGTCCTGCGGCCCTGACAGAGGGCTTGGACGCTGAGCGCAGCGGCCTCTGTAGAGCAGGTCTCGCCAGCGAGGGGCGACGTCGGCTGGCAAGCACTGCTGGCACCGTCCTGGCCGTAGAAGACGGACAGGATGTCGATGGTGCCATTCTCACAGGAAAGGTTGACGGTAGCGTCTTGGCACTCCAAGGTGTCAACAGGGTTATTGATGGCTGGAGGGAAGGATCATGAGACATCCTTTACAATGGTACAAAACTTTACTTTTTTCCTCAAAAGACAAATGAATAAGCTTCTACTACTAACAATAACAATCATTATATATTATATATTAGGGTATACACAATTGTATAACAAAGTTACAAGTGTATATACCCTACACTAAGCTAGCGCGAGTTCCCTTACTCTCCCCTCTCAGAAACATATTAATCTCTTTCCTTTATTTCATACGTCTCTACACTAAAAGCTGAGGCTTATCAAGTCAATTTCAGTAATTAACTTCATGCAGTCTTTGCTTTTTGAGGGGCAGAGGGGTCACGACCCTACCTCCCCCACAACCTCAAGAAAAAAGAGAAAAAAAAGGGAAAAAATGGATTACAATATCAAGAAGTAGTAAACACATTCATATTTAAATGACAGATGAAGTCAAGATAATAAAGTTTAGGTCACATCTGCCCAGGAAAATTTGTAAGTGCAGAAACAAGGGGTCTTAATTTACAGGTACTTAAAGTGCATCAACAAATCTCAGTCATCATAATCTGTAAAATAAGTTTATTGTGGAACTAAAGAGTTAACTGCAATAACATAATAAATATTATTACCTATACCAGGTAGTTTTGCGAGGCAATTGCATTAATTTTGTTATTTTGCAGGATTAAAGGTCAGCAGTCAATATTAGTTTCGCCACCTCGCTGCGTGTCGGTTACACACACCGTACCATACACAAAACAATGTGTGCAAACAGTGCAATTTTCCGATTTTCGCCATTCACTTTACACAGGGAGGTGGGAAGAGAAAGAGTGTTTCCAATCTCTCTCCCCATTTCCCTGCTTTAAATGTAAACATTCCGATCGACCACGAAAGGAAAACATTCAAGGACGTCGCTGGGTGTCGGTTTCACACACCGCAGAAGAACGCTGATAAATCAATTCATACAACGTCAACCACTTAAAGCAGCACTTAGTGTCAAACAATCTCTAGGTCATTTGTGCTCAATAATTGCACAGTGACCATCAGTTTTACAACTCTCCAAATTCAAACAGAAGTAAAAATAAAGTGTAACAGCATTCAGATGTATGAAGTTCGCCTGTTACAACTGCATATGTATCTTTGAAGTTGGAGTTGAACGATATACATTGATGAACAATTTTTCAATTATTCGACATGTTGATGATCTACAGGTGGTCAAAATAATGTCTTGATCTATATCACAGTGTATAGCCGTATTCACATATTTTCTCAATTTACCTAGGGGATAGGTAATAACTTATGATATTGACTGGCCTTGAGGGAGATACCAGATAAATATTGCCCGCACTGAAAGAATATTTTCTGGTATCTCCCTCAAGGCCAGTCAATATTATATAAATATTGTAAAACATCAATATTTTTGCGTGATTAATATTTCGTGCTCAGCGACTCAATAAAATATATTTGCGTGTTGTTGTATTCATGCTGCGCAATTGTCAACCCATTCACAATGTGCACAGAAAATTGTGAAGATATTTTGGCAGGTTTTAGAATCTTTAGAAGTAGCGTGAAATAACAAAGCAAAAATAAATGCAAAAATGTCTGCATTAACAGTACGGAATGTAGAACAAGATGACACTTTCACGAGCACTTTGCCCACCACCCTGTGCCCCCTTCATCCCCTCAGATGTCAAAAGCTGGCACACTGCTGGTGAAGATGGGACTCACCGACGCACTCTTGACCATCGCCAGAGAAACTGTCCTTGCAGTGGCAGCCGTAGACGCCTTCGTGGACGTCGCACATTGCATCCTCGTGGCACGTTATCTGTTGGCAGGATTCCTTTCCGTCTTCCTGGCAAGTGCAGAGGAGGTTGCAGCCACGCTTCGTAAACGTCTCCCCAACCTGAGGTTTAACAGCACAAGTAGGAAAAGGAAAAGTCAAAAGAGAAGTGTAGAACGATTGAACATCTGGAAATTAATCGCCTCATTCATTGAAGATGCATCATTTGATTTGACTAGGGGTATTACCAGTTAACAGTAAAATTTGAATATACTGCCGCTATATTTTTCAGTTTCCTTATCCCTCTGGTTCCCATCGAGTAGAGTTAGTGTACTATAGGTGTGGGTGTGATTCCAGTGAGTGGGGAAATATTCTTCTGCATAGTACATCGAGCACTACACAATGTGTTAAAGGTATTATGTAATATAAACTACAACTGCAGATGTACTATTACAATATTACAATCAACTTCGGATACCTTGACGTTGGATAAGCCGAATATCACATACCTCGTGGGCAAAATGAAAGTCCTGATTGTTCCTATGGAGTTTCTGTGTATTAAAATTCGCGTAGCTCGAAGAAAATAACTCGAAGTTTGGTTACCTCCAAGTGAAATCTATTGTCCCAATCTTAATTAACTTATTGAAAATTCGACGTACGCGTACCTCGAATTTTGCATACGTCTAACCATTTTCTTCAGTTCCGACGAATTTGAGGTATCCGAAGTTGACTGTAATTTTAATCTCATGAATTTTGAAAGAGCAAAGATTCACAAAATTAAAATGCATATGAAAGCTCTTGTCTACACTATATGCATTGAATGCCAGAGGCACTTCGCAAAAATTTCATGCCCTGAAAAAGGCCATCGACTCCAATTCGCGACAATTTCATGCCGCTAAATATCAAGTTTTGCAGTAAATTGATGAGGATGATGACAATAGTAATCATTATCATGATAATCATGACATTCATGATCACTTTTTTTATAATTACTTGGAATATGATGATAATAATAATTATGATTATTGTCATGAATACTGTCATGACAGCTACTAACTATAATCCAACCTTTTTGCTCATAGAGCCTGTTTCATTATGAAGGACTCATATGGTCAAGAAAGTTGAGACAAACTTTGATCATAAACTTATTACTATAATGTCTTATCAATTGCCTGTTACTTTTGACAGAGCTAGAGGTGATACTGAAAGCAATAAAGAAACCTAATCAAATTGATAGAATCAAAAAAAAAATTCTTTTTCCAATTACTGTAAAAGTGGATATTTTCACGCGACTAATTTTTCACGCTCGGCCTGGTAAGAAGAGTTTTGCATGTTTTTAATTCCTTGGAATCAAGACAGTAAGTACGGGACCATATGGCAATCAAATATATTTGCGTGCTTTTATTTTCGCGCTAGTTTCTGGTTGCGCGAAATGCACAAAAATTTCAACACCGCAAAAATTTCCACTTTCAAAGTATGGGATTCATGGATGATTATTATTATGCATCACCTTTCCCTGATCCAACAAATCATCTATAACACTTTCTACAAGCACTTGAGACCTGTGTTAATGAAACACTGTTATCTTTCTGAGTTCAAATTCAAACACCTGCATCCCCCTCTATCCGCCAGGGCATGCTTCCATGTTAAAACTCCAGCTGGAAATATTCCAGCTAGGATTCCAAAGGGTAACCACAGACCCCCTTCCTCCTACTACTCACTTCATACTGCCTCCCGTCGTCAAGGCAACCGCACTGGTCGTGCCTGACGCAGGTCTCCCCGTTGAAGACCAGCCCCGGAGAGCAGGCCAGGCCCGGCACGCAGGTAAGAATGTCACAGTTGTCTTCGGCGCGGGGCGCGACGCACGTTGGGGTACATGGGAGGAGGCAGGGCTCGAAGGTGGTGCCCGGCAACGGAGTACCAACTGCATAGAAACGGGGTTTGGACACCATAACTCTACTGTCTTCCATCTTTATAAATGCAATTGCATGTTTTCAAACCAATGTGCTTCATTAAAAATGAAAAACACAGGCAAAATATATGCCTATCCCATCATTGGATATAGAATAATGGCTTAACAACATTCACTGAAGTTGATGATCTTCTTTCGTCTTTTTCTTTTTCTTTTTTTTAATTGGAGGTTCTTCACTGCAAGTGTGAAGTCCCTTTCATTATATCAAAAGTTGCAAAAAAAAAATGCAAGCTTCCAGAGTCGGCCTTGAATCTTTGGACGTGTAAGATGTTTCTAATAATCAAAGATGTGAACTGCCATGAAAATTTTGTCACCGCTCCTATGATTTGGCTGAATTTCACTGAATGCACTTTGTGATTTTTGACTGACACAGGAAATTTTGACAATAGATCTCTAACAATGACCTTTAACCCATCACTCAAAACATAAATGTTTTAACTTAGTATGAACTCCAAAACAAACAATGAGTACCACGTTTTCTTCAGCTGAAGTTACGGTGCATGATTTAAAAAAAAATATATACAGTTGAACCTCTCGTATCCGGACAAGTCGGGACCAGGGCTCATCCGGATAAGGGATTTGGCCGGATACGGGAGACTCAATGCTTTATACATGTACATATACATACACATGTACTGATGTAGCCCATTGTAGTACCACATGTAGTAATGTGTATACTGCAACCTTTTCATTGTTACACTCAGTAACAGACAGCTACATTACCTAATACTGTACCGGGCCCAAGGTAAAAAGTGATAGCGCATCGCGATTGGGTTGCTCTCTTCCCCACACTCTCTCTCCCTCTCTCTCTTTGTGTGTGTACTGTGTGTGAACAATTTTTGAGTGTTCAATATCATTCGTTGCTCAGCCAATGACTCGAAACAATGCATGTCTATCTAGTCATATCGACGGCTGTGTATGGACCTATATGTTGCAGTGCGATATGAGAGGACTCGAGCGCATAATCTGTCCATGTTCTTGCCATGATTTGGGGATGTTTGGGGATGTTAAAATGTCTGAAGGTAAGCAATTTGGAAGGAAATTTGATGTAATGTATGTTAATCATGTTGGAAGTAATATGTAATTCATGTGTGTTTGTGTAGGAGTTCTCAAGGAGTTGGGAATCCCACTTTCCTCCCGTAATTATTAAAAAAAAAAAATCTCGGCGAGATTGCGTCCGTATAATAGAGAGATCCGGATAAAGGGAGGCCGGATAAGAGAGGTTCAACTGTATATACTAATAGAGTATTCTCTCCTCGAAGGGTTGACGAGAGTAACTTTTACCCAATGACAGAAGCCACAGCCCTAAATTGAGAGGTCACATTCATAAGAAGTGTTTATTCAAAAATCTTACACATCTAAAAGGAGCATGCCCCAAGAGGTAGTACCCCATTCTACAGAAATTACTGGCAAAATGCATAGACGCAAGAATGGAATCTTAAAAGAATCAAAAGACCTCTCCAGCAGAATGTTATAAGTGTAAAGAAATCAATAAGAGTGTCCAAGGAATAATTTTCCAATTCAAATCTGATAACCAATTTCAGCTGATGAACAATATCTAAAATGGAATCCTTTACGCTTCTACGAAAGAAAACTGATACACAAAAGTTAGTTTGTGTAGCAGTGGTGTAAAAATGCATAGTAAATTGCGATGCAATACCAGGAAAATTATTCCCCGGTACCGGTTATGGTCATTATGCTGAGAAGGAAGGGAAAGCTCGAAATCTCACCGCAGCTACTGAAGAGGTCGCGCACGTCGCTGACCGCCGCTGACCGACTGCGGCACTCCTGGTCCAGGGCATCCAGTGTCTCGCACAGGATCTCGTCGCCCGGCGCGGCGCACACGTCGGTCACGCAGTAAATGTAGAGCATCTCCCTCTCGGTCGCCTGCAGACAGCCGGAGAATGGCCCTGGGAGACGGGTCAGATGTGTCACCATGGTAAGAGAGATGATATAGATGGATTCATTGGTCAGAGAACATATTCGTGAAGATAGAATACATGGGTAAAAGAACAGTTTGACATAGCTGACACAGAATTAAGGTTCAATTACTGCAACATACCGTCAAACCACTGAAACTACTGAAGCTACTCAAATTCAGAAAATGCCCTCCTCCCCCTGAAAAGCTGAACACTTTGGAAAGTGATGATCTTAAGAAAAGTGATGATGATATTAGTAATCATACAATGATTACAAAGCTAACGCAACCATGATGTTATCTGAAATATTCATCTTGGTCAAAATAATGACAATCGTGTTCAATAATGAAAGTGATGAGCATTATGGAGACCCATCCCCACACGCATCTACTTTCTGTAGATTCTTCCAATTTTCCAATATAAATATGACTTACTCTGGAACGATTTGACATACATCGTCTTACTTCAAACTCAGTCTGTACACATTGAATGCTAAAAATGTGTTACTATACTCATTAAACTCGAGATATATATCAAAAATATAATTTGTGTGAAAACATGATTGAAAAATGATCAATGAGTGAATGAATGTTAAATAGTGATGCAATGATAGCCATAGTGAAAACTACTACTACTACTACTACATTGTACCACTATTGCTACTGTGTGATAATATGATAACAATAAATAGTGAAATTGCATAGACTTTACAAGTAACAAGAATTTTGTATTACATTTGATTAGCGATCAAAACATTTCCAAAGCTGCCAGTGTGATCAAGAGCAGTTATAACCAAGTTTGCCCTCACCGTTTTCATCGTTCAGCACAGCACACTGCGATGCTGCGTGGCTGGCATCGTTACACACCGGCTCGTTGTCACACAACGGGCAACGTTTGCAGTCACTAGAGACTGCCCAGCTCAGGCCAAATTCTGTTGCAGAGGCAGTCTGGAAGGAAAGAGAGAAAGAAGAGAATAGGATATCGAGACTGCTAGTTGGTTCACTCCTAGTATGTGCTTTGGTGATGAAACGAGACAAACTTACAGTATAATACATTGAAGTGCTTTGCACCCAGCAAGCGAAAGCTTATGCTTGTATTCATACATACAAATTTGTAAATGTATACAAGCCATACCTCAGATGTCAATGTTGCTCCAGGCAACTGGACTAAAAGTTATCATAAGGCCCTTCTGCCGGCTATGATACAGTGAAACAAAAAAGATCTTACCAAACTGCCACCTCTTTCCATCAAGTCGTCTTCTCCTTCCCCGTTGAAGTTGCCGCACAACCCACACAGCTTGCCCTGGAAGTGGTCAGGCACCTCCACCCGGACACTGCTCTCTCCGTCCCACCACACGCGTAGACCAAAGGGTGTCTTCATGACCTTTGACCCAACATAAAATAACCCTGTATTAGGCCATTGCTTCTAACTACTCTAATAAAAACTTTTTCTCAAATGTAAGTAATATTCTTATTAATCCTATGGTGGGCCAAAAAAGTTCTGAAGATGTGACAAATTGACAGGAGGAAAATTATTTGTATCAAATTGTGGGGATGAATGATCAACGTACTGAAGCATAGGCCTACTAAACTTGTCCTACATATTTGGTGACAAATGTCCAAAAGCAAGGGATATGATATCCCAGGTAACATGCCCATATGGGAACCATGTGGGCATACTCTGGGAAAGCTGAGCCATTTTGGCATAGCAGAATCCCATATGTATAGCTACTGTATAATGGGATCCATATGGGTTAACCCATACAAGTTTCACACGGGAATGAAATGAGCAATTTTAAGATGTGTTAATGTCCACACGGGTAAAATATGGGAATAAAATGGGCAAACTTATATTTCTAAAATGTGCAAATGTCCACATGATGGGAATGACATAGATAGATTTATATTTCTAAGATGTGCAGATATCCACAAGGGTAAAATATGGGAATAAAATGGGCAGACCCATGTGGACAAATGAAAATGCACTCATGGGTGTCATATGGAAATGAACTGGGCAACCCATACGGGCAAGATATGTAAATATCTATATGGGTGCAGCAGGTACAGTATCATCTGGGTAAGATATGAAAATGTCAATACAGGTACATGTATCACATTAAAATGCAATGCGCAAACCTACAGTACATACAACATGTGTATGTGTACGATAGAAATGCCCTATGTTTACCATAAGGGAATAAAATCAGCAAACCATGATGGTATTAGAAAGGTAAATGTCCATATGGGTACCATATTGGCATCACGTATCTACCCCATGTGGGTAAGATATGTTAATGTATGTATGGGTATCACAAGAGGATGAACTGGGTAAACCCATTTGGGTAAGATATGTAGAATTCCTTTGTACATGTAGTTGTCATATGACAATGATCTGGGTAAACCTATCCTGGTAGATGTGTAAACATCCATATGGGTAACATATGGGAAATAGCCGGGCAAACTCATCAAGATAAGATATGAAAATGTTCATCTTGGCATTACACAAGCAAAAACATCCTGGTTATACTATGGACAATGGAAATGCCCATATGGGTACCATACAGGACTTATATGAGCTTTTCGTCGCTGGGGTGACAAGACCTTGTATTTGCAATTTTGGTGAAAATGACTTTTTTAGATTAATGGTCTGATAATCAATTAAGTGATGTCCTGTCCAAATCCTAGATGTCTTACCCCAAAACTGAAGCCACCACGGCATGTCAAAGGAATGTCTATCCCATTGGATACAGTGCTTTGGCTGCCATGTTTTTTTGCTCTCCTGAACATTTGACATTTTGTACATACGAGGTCTTGTCACCCCAGTGACGTTATATGGATACCATACAGGACTTAAATGGGCTTACATGTATGTGGGTACCATACGAGACTTAAATGGGCTACCATAGCACGAGAGGTGACCCTATATATCTGGTTGGAAGGAAAACAAATTTACAAATATTTTAAGAAAAAATAATGAAAATTCAATAGCCACTGCACTTCAGCCATAGGGTCAATGAGAAAAGTTGAATGTGAATGTTTTGCTTTGTTTGCAAATGGGCGTGTCCGCTGGAATTTTTTTTGTTTTGCCTTGTTCTGATTAGCACAAATGTCTCAAAACTATCTGCCAATACAATATATAGATCCCCTAATCACATTAATCCATACTGTACACCATGGTCTTTCTGTTAGACATATGATTCTAGTGTGCTGACTAACTTAAAAAAGACCACTTAATTACTGTATTCAAATTTACAAACACACTTCCTCCAAGGACCTGGTAGTAAGCTATTAAAACTACCTGTGTACATTCAAAGCTTAAATTAACTTATTTGTTGCTATGCCGGGCAAGCCTCATGTACAACTTAAGTTATTTGGGCTGTAAGGAAATATTTTTGTGGTAAAGTTATGCATAGAATTTTGATATGTGCATAAACTTTAATACATGCAAAAAAAAGGACATTGAATATGTTGGTAGACTTATTATCCGATGAAGTTCGGAGGAATCAACAAAATGTTGACAAATCACAGCTAGAAGCGAACAGTACTTACTGGCTTCCTATTACCAGCAAGAATGATCTGAATGTCATGAGTGATGTATGGTATCCGTATCTTCTCTCCGTCCACATAGAGTTCTTTGTCTCCACGCAACTCGTAGGTCTGACAACAGAAAACAGAAGCATGAGGTGTCCATTAGCCTACAGTAGGATTGATTCACAGTTAACAACACCTAAAAAGAATGTAGATATCTGATTGGTTGATTGCCCATGACGTGACATTCAGTTAAAAGTACCATCACACGCAGCGGCTGTCAGCTGTGCAATTTTTTACAGGCAAAAATAGATATTGCATTGCAGACGTCACCAATTTCCATTGACTCCTGGGTCAAACTCACGATTTATATGAAGTTTTTGTTCCATTGCATGGCTCTGATGTCACAATTAACGAACATTTGCCGCATGCACTCAACAATTACAAGCGCGCTTACAAGCGCATTTTTGTCACTGAGTTTTGTAAACAACTTCAACTGATCAATTTCACTACATATGTACGTGTACACAGCTGACTGTGACTGTGTTACTCAGTAACCTTCCAAGAAAAATGGTTGCCATTTCTGCGCTAAATTCCGAAGGATCTATGTGGAGCAAATAATATGTTGATGCTCGAGGTGTTGTATAAAACAAATAGTGTATGGTCAAAGTGCAATGGGACAAGATTTCGCACTTGGTGAAAGATGAGGCACACTTTTCAACTTGGCTTCGCCTCTTTGAATAGAGCGCCTCTTTCTTTCATGTTGTGCGAAATCTTGTACCATTGCACTTTTGACCATTCACTATTTGCATACTAAAAACAAACACTTATTGTAACTCATCTGGAATAAAAGAAAAATTGCAGGTTGCTGAATCTGCATTCTAAGACTTATACAAGTTATGAATTCCACTAATAGCTGATGTATGCATTTCGACAAGGTATGAAAGGAGATAGACTGTTTCTGTGATTACTATGATACTCTATATGCTGTTACTTTCGCAAATGAGGTCATAGACATTTTCATGAGATTTTGTCATCGCGAATTGATGCCGACGCTAACGTAAATGCACTATTACCCGAGCGTAAGGAGACATTTTCGCATATTGTTAAATTCGCGATCCAACTGTGATTCACAAAATTCACGAAAATTAAACCCTCGCGAAAATAACAGCTCATACAGTATTAAACTGAATGAAATTTCTGACAAGATAGTAACAGAAAAAATAATCTTGTGGCAGGGCACTTTTGATCAATATTCTTTTTTACTTGACCCAACAGAAAAGACTGCAAGTACTTCAAGCAAAGGGTCTCGTTTTGCCTCATATGTTTTAAGTTTCCCTCGACTAGATGGGCAATGGGATTGTAGCAGACTGAGGGAGTTTATGGTCTTTGCTCCCTTCTGCCTCCGACTCCTAGAACAATACCTTGCCTCCCAGAGTAAGCTTAACTTCCCTCCTCTCGGGGACGTGGGACGAATTTTTCGATGAAGGGATGGTTGTCACGGAGACGGAGAAATTTTGCTGGGCATCGCCGGCGCAGGTCTGCGACAGCACGTACTCGCACTCCCCTGGGAAGCGGTAATATCGCAGGTCGTAGGTCCTGATCGTAGATGCAGGGTACACCACACAAGTTCCAATGGCTGGGGGGGGGGGGGGAGGGGGAGGGGGTGATGAAAGGAGAAAGATATTTAAACAATGTAGATGATTTACTACTTCCTACTATTTAACATATTTACATCTTTGACCTTTATATGACATTGCGACTGAAGAGTAAAGTAAAGTACATGAAATGAGATGATGGAAAGTGCCAGATATTGAATCATTTCTTCAATATTGAGATATAGTATTATATTTTAGGAGAAATGCAACATACTTGTGTAAACGGGGTTCAGTCCAGCCTGAAGATGATGCAATGTGGAATACCACACGTGTCTAACCTTGGGCCACGGTTATTTGTGTTGAATATCTTATAAATTATCTGCCTGTATGTTTGAATACATGCAAAATACCGCTATATGACAAAGACTCTTGTCTTTATCATTGATCTTCAAACACTCGAATACTTTTCGGCTACGAAATCTCCATTCGACTTTGAGGACCTCTTTTATGATGAGGTTACCTTCGTCACAGTTCTGACCACTGTAGGCCTCCGGGCAGCGGCAGACGTATGTGTTGCGTATCTCGTCGTGGATGCAGCTTCCTCCATTCTGGCAGGGGTTAGATGCACATGGGTTGCTGTCTGGGATTGTAAGGAAACAGGAGACTTAAAACATACTGCTCTATCTAGAGGGATAACTGACATAAGTTAGTCTGTGCATGTGTATAAGTGTGATGAAATCCCCCCAAAACATGACAAAAACAGTGGCAACAGAAGATATATAATATGCACTAGAGAGATGACAAATACAAAGAAAAAGAATATAAAAGAATAAAACATGAACTGTGACAGAAATAAAACTGAAGAAAGAGAATCAAAATAAAAATGTACAGAATCGTAGACAGATAGGCAGACTACACACATACTTGAAAACATATACTATATAAATAATTAATGTTTATGAGCACAATGGACAGAATAAAATATCCCCTGACGTGAAAGATTAAATAATCCATTCAACAGGGCACAGCTGAGTTGAATGCCTTAAAAATTTTATCTTTCATCAATGAAATATTCTGTCCATTTCACAAATGAAAAACATTCATTATTTGTTCTATATACATAACACCTAAAAATAGATCCTTGTCATTTCATATTTGATGAATTTAGACACTCGAGAGAATGTGTGAGATCTGAGATTGAGAGAGTGCTGAGCGCTATACATTAGCTTGCTTTTATGCACATTGCAAACACAAGCATTTTATGCAGGTAGTGTGCCGGGCTCTCTGCATGCATGCAAATGGAGAAAATCGCATTGATCCAGGATTGCATGGTAAATGGAGCCACAACTACATGAATGATGACTTAATAGTAAAATGAGACAAATGATTAATATCAAACAACCAACCTAATGACACAGATTTATTCAGGAGCTACATACACTTCAATATATAATGTATATACATGTATATACATATATATGTATATATATATATATATATATATATATATATATATATATATACATTTGTGTATATATATATATATATATACATTTGTATATATATATATATATATATATATATATATATATATATATATATATATATAAATTGTGTGTGTGTGTGTGTGTGTGTGTGTGTGTGTGTGTGTGTGTGTGTGTGTGCATGTGTATACCCACATGTATATTACAGATCGAGTAAAAGATATACAAATATGTGCACGGATGAGAGATAAAGAAACTACCGAGTGAGAGATAGCACTTAGAGAAAGGACCTTTTAACCAAAGGGAATGGCAGAAGAAGATAAGGAAAGATATAGAAATATATTATAAGAAGGAGAGAATGAATCTCATCAGAATCACCTCGACATCCCAGCAGCTCAAAGCGGAGGGCTATCCTTCTGTTCCATGTCTTGGGCTGTATCCTTATCAGCTCAGCTTCGACGGGTTGAGCAAAGTAGTTTGTCTTGATGGTATTCTTGTCACTGTTGCCCTCAAATGTCTGATCGAGATAGAGAATAATGAAAGAGACAGGAAAAGTACTGTAGTCACAGGTGTTCCACTCTCTTACAACTCAACGAAAAACAACCCAGTATGAAGGAGTGCTTCCCTCGTTAATGCACACAAATAAATCATTGAACATTGATGTAACACATTCATGTTCTATTAGATATCCTGCAACAAGTGCAATTCATCTGTAACATAGAAAACCTTGCTAGACCAGGATTTGAATAACAACAAAAATAAACTTCAAGCTGTGACCTAAAAAAAACATTATTTTTTTAACAACAAGAGTTTTGTTTTGCTTTGTTTTTTTAAACTAAAGTGTTTGTATATAATAACAGCAACTGTATCCTACTCTCAATAGTTTCATACAATTTTTTTCCCCCAGGAATAATGACGATTGAATATGAAAAACTTTCTTCCATGTGTGAACTCACTTTCTAAACAAAAATTTGTGTGAGAAAAACAATACATGAATATATGAATACATATTTATGGGAGAAAATGATATGAATATATAAAATATGTGTATATATATGTATTTGTAGCTACTGTTATTGTGCTTGAATGAAAGCTACATATGGATCCACCGACCTGGGCAATTCCGTCGGCATTATTGACGTATTGCAAGACAGGACCCTCCCGCCGGTACCGGACATCGAAGGATGACACCCACTCTTCATTCTGGTCTCCCCCTCGCCCCTGTGTCTGCACCCCGACGATGGTCGTCGGGCGGGGCAGCTGCACCTCGATCCACTGGTCCCGGTCGGACACTTGCGCCACCCACGCACCGCCGGTCGCATCAAAGGTCAGCGCGGCATTGGAGTCAAGCCTGCCCTCTTGTGCTCCGTGCTCGGGAAGAGAGCTTGAGGCTGTGAGGGCGCCATCTGGGATACTCCCGCTCTCCATTCCCAGTGGGTCGTTGCACGCAACTTTGAAAGAAGAACAAGGAAAAGTTATTTGACGCACACAATGATGCAGTACCTTCACTCTTATTCATGAATTTCTTTTTTTGTTGAAAGCATGTGAACAGAACAGATATACAGGATATGGACAATAAATGATTGATATGAAATTAATGAAACAAAATAAACTGTCGGTTTTTTTGGTGGCTCCATTTCCCAAAGACTGATTTTTTTTTTTCATACGTTGATGGGCTCTAGTGCTTTTAAATCTAATAATAACTACATACAATCTTTTTTTTAAATCCCCATCATCAACGATCTGAAAGAGACAGAGATTAGGGACGCAAATCTATAAACTGATGACAACTTGTTTGGAGACTTGCTAACAAGTTACAATGAAACACAACATAAGTAATGAAGAAAGTAAAGAATTAATTGAAGTTACAAAACCAAGTTAGCTGTGACATTTTTTTTTTCTTCTGAACTTACTTGGAGGCCCTTGAGGTTCCCCATCTGTGTAAATTAAAAAAAAAACCAAAGAAGTGTCAAATGAAATCAGAGTTGACCAAAGCACAAATGTTATAATGGGGCGTACCTGAAATATGTGGTGATACGAAAACAGAGTTGATAAAACAAAGATTACGATGAGGAAGTGATGTTGAGGGAGAGATAAGCTGCTGGGATTGTCGATGCTCTTCTGTGCTTTTTGATGATGAAAATAATCCTCAATTTTGCATACTTGTCACTTTCATACAAATTGTATGTCAATGGTTAACTTTGCTGTCATTTATAATGTAAAAAAAAAATAAAGATGTTATTTTTCATGAAGGATACTGAACCCTATCTCATATATCAGAATCTCTGTATGAGACTCGCGTCATAAAAACTGAAATTTGCATACACCTCATGGCATTTGACAAGCCTTTTTTGTGTGCTCCTCATATGATAATGGTATCTCTTCCTTGCATTCTTGCTCATCGCACTCACCATACTTAGTGTCTTGACTCAGAAAAACACAATCACACACATACATACATTGTACATACACACAAACTGCTCACACGAGCATTAACCCATTAGCAGCCCAAATGCCGAAAACCGCTGATCTGTTTGCTTTTTGTTTTTTTATAATTATTTTATGCTTTACCATTTTTATGTTTTTATACAGAATATATAATTCTGTAATTTAAGGTCAACAAAATAAGTCAAAATCATTTCTGTGGCACATCATTCTTTTGGTAAAGTCTTGATAGGCTTTCAAATAAAGATAACTTATAATAGACAAAAATAAACATGCGGTCAGTTATTTTACACCATTCAGGAAGTTGTAGAAATGAGAGCAATATTGCTGTTCCCTTCCAGAATCTTCAGTCGCTAAAGGGTTCATTCAAAATAAATTCTACAGTGTGAATGCCTCCTAATTCTCAACATGACATATGACATGATAATGTGTTTGTTTGTTTTTTTTCAGGAAGGGGGGAGGGAGGAGGAAGAGGGAGAGGAAAGTGATGAAAGTAGAATCTTATCTCACCACAAGAGCAACTGAGCAGGGCTGATAAGGAGTATTCCCGCTTCTTCACTGGCTCATAAACGTGGGCCAGCGTTCCCGGTCGGACGGACGCAATCTCCGGGTTGTCTACGTTCTTGACCACTACCACATCGCCGCTGGTCGGCCCTCCGTGGGTGAACGAGATCGCGCTCCTCTCCGAGCTGATGGCGAGGATGTCGCCGCGGCGATACGGGATGGGCGTGGCCTGGCCCAGGAGATGGACCTCGGCCCTCCCTGGGGACGTGGGCGTGATGGTCTCGCTACCCACCAGCAGGAGTTGAGTGGACTTCACCGGCCTGTAAAAGCGCACGTCGAACGGCTCTGCCGTCTCTGCCCGGAAGTTGACCTTGGCTGTCGTGCCGTGGCACTTCAGGACATCGCTGACGAAGAGAACAGTGACCCCGTCGCTGTCCAACTCTGGTCGCTCGAATACGTCAAAGCCATATTCCTTGTCACATTCTTGAGACGAGGCGGGTGGCGGATGATGGCCTTGTAGTAAATTTTCAGGTAAAACCATTTAGCCTTGTATTTCTAAGAATTGTCATCAGATATATTTTACTGTTTCCATGCATCATAAATGTATGTTTATCTGTTACACTTAATACAAACACTTAACACCTGCATAGTATTTTTCTAGCAAAATCTCCAGAGTAAACTTACAGTAGCACACTGTTCTGCTGGGGCAGCATGGCTTGCTTGTCTATTAACTAATTTGACAAAATTAAACATTTATAGTTGTATGTTGTGAATGTAAGGAGAACAACGACTGCAGGATTGCAAATATCAAATCTCACCTAGGTTCGATGACGGCTGACTCACAACACCTGTATTGAAGAGGGAAAAACCTTTAATCAGGGGTTGAACTGTCACTATACAGCTGGTCCACAAATGTGCACTGAACTTGGATTTCTGTTACGACTTAAAAAGCATCCTAGGAACATCAAACATAGAAATAGGCTGGAATGCATATGGTAAACAGAAGGTGTATAACAACCACTTATGCTATAATTTAGTAAGATCTGTACCTAGAATGTTTATGGTGAGGATGGGGGTTGTGGGAGGGGGGTAAACGTCAAAATAGTTCTGTTGCATTTGGGACTTTGGAGAAAAACTTTCAAGTTCTGTTCACGTTTCTGTTCTGCTCAAATGGACCCTGCTTGCAAAATGGCCGAGATCATTCTCCCTCCCCCTCCTTGTTACAGGCCTGGGCCCTGTTTTATGAAGAGTTAAAATTGATTATATACTGTAGTTGATTTCAACTGTAAGTCTATGGCAGCCTTTGTGGTAAGGAAATTTAAAATCGATTCTATCTTTTGGTAAAACGGGTTGGATTGGCTGGATTATGATGAACAATTCAAACACTGCAGCTGTATATTCTTTTTTTTGTAGTTCCCAAACAGCAATCATATGATGATTGCTGTGTGGGAACTACAAAAACAAAAACAAAAAGAGAGAGAGAGAGAGAGAAAGAGAAAAAAACAAGAACATAAAAAAGGACTCACAACATTCCGTCTGCTCTTTCCATGACGGAAGGTTTACGAGCTGCTCCTGACACTCCCGGGCATACATCTCGATCCACCAGCAGTGACGGTCCTCGCCCTGGTAGCACACACTGGACTTGCAGAGTTGGTAGTAAGACGCAGGGTCCACCTTGGACTCACATTCCTGGAACACGTCTCCTGGAGGAAGCGGGGGAGGGGGGCAGGGGGAGGAGGGGGAGGAAAATGATGGACACAGGTATGTGATTGACCTGCTGTTAGTGGGAATTATAATACCATCTCCAAGAAAATTCTAACCTTCCCACGGCAACATGTTGTACAAGAGCTACAGGAGAATGCAAATGAACCTGATGGTCATTAATTTTGTTAAAAAGCAATGCCAGCTACATTAAGAAATCTCTCCAGGCTCAGTACAGCGCTCATTAGGGTCCGTCATATCATGTTTAATGTATTATTCAAAATTAAGTCATCCACCATTGTTCTATGCATATACACAAAAAGGTGTAATTTGCAATATTGCGCAATAACGATAGAAGAAATAATGTAAAAAGAGAACTTGAGCAATATGACTACAGTACACAATTGACTGGGATGCCCATGACGTTTTTCATTGGGAAAAAACCTAAGTGAGACTCCATTTACCCTCGATTTTTAGACCTTTGGTGATCTTACCCAAAACTTAATCAGCCCATTTTTTTTCTTCAGTCATTTTAACCCTAACTAGGCCGGGGGGGGGGGGGCCTCCAAGGCCCCCCCCCTCGACGTTCCGCGCGATGTATCGCAATCGCAAAAAGCTATCGCCGCGACGTTTCATGACTTTCTTCTTTCAAGTCTCCCGCATCTTTTGACACCAAATTTGCGACGCCCGGGCGTGGGGTTCCGAAGTTACGCATAAATATGTACATGCATGTCAGACCAAAAATTGCTCAAAAACATTAATTCGTGTACAATTTCAATGCAAAGTATGCTTACTGGCAAATTTCATAAAAGCATCATTATTTTGGTGTTCTATTGATTAAAATCAATGAATAACATATTTTCTTGTTCGGAGCGATGTTGCGGACAAATTTCATCGAAAAAACAATGAAAAACATAAAGTCGAAAAAACAACGAAATACATAAGAAATTCAAAAAAACAATAAAATACTTAAGAATTTTTTCTGATATCACAATTTTTTTTTAACTACATTTGCTAAGGACACTAAAAAGAATATTTACACAAAAAATGTGCCTGTTTTGAGCTTTTTTTGTGTGATTTATACCAAATAGTCTGATTTTATGCATCATCATGCATAAATTAGCATAATTTAGCATAAATGATGATTTTTTGAAAAATTAACTTCATGGTATTTTAGATTACATCATAGGCAATGTGTGTGCCGATTTTCGTCGCGATCGCGCGGTCGACAGCCGAGATCTGGAGGGGGGGCCTGGGAGGCCCCCCCCCCCCCCCCCCCCCCCCCCCCCGGCTCTATCAACTACCTAAATAGCCCGGCCTAGTTAGGGTTAAGAGGGCCAGAATACATGGAAATGTAATGCCTCCAGCCTCCTTTAAGATGTTGCGGCATAGAATACAATTGTAGTTCTTCTTTAAATTTTTATGTGCCCTAATGTAAACCTCCTGTATGCCACATTATTCTGAAACAGCAACATAGTCATGCTCTAGGGAAACATTCTGCTTTTCAAGTCTTTGTAAGTTAAATAAATTGTTGTTACCCTGGACATGTAATGAGCAAAGTTATATTGAAAATGCTAAGCTTTGCTTTGATGTAAATTGTATGACAAATCCTGATTGTTTTTCTTTCAAATGACCAGTTGCTACATTATTGTAGAGGCATGACTTTCGCACACAAAACAGTGCCATAAACTCAGAATTTATTTGCAACTCCAGTAGGGAACCCTGCTTGATAGCCAATCACCACATAAAACGCAAGCTACATGTGACAGGAATGGAATCACAATAAACGCTTTCATCGCAATGTGGCATATTTGGTGATTTATCAATCGGTTTGGGGGGCTTTATGTGTTTGAGCAGAATATGCGAAGTTGGCATGTCGTCGACTGAGTCGGGCGTGCCGATGTGACACATAAAGAGTTAAGCAATAGCATAACTCTACAGTATTGATGGTAAGGATGATAACAAGTAGGCCATACACGTGTAGATCTAACAGTAATTGGTCATTATTTGTACTTACTATATTTTGGGGAATCCTTTAAAAGAAACTGACAGGTCTGCTCTGCCTGTTCCATGGTCGCACTGTCAGCCGTCGCGCAGGATGAGGTGGTCGATGAAGTGAAAGTTGAGCATCCCATGGGGAATACTGAGTCCTTCCAAAGAGACAAATTGGGGGGGGGGGGGTAAGACCTTGTTAGACTGGGCATCTAATAGCTCCGATTAAAAAGAAAAAGTAATTCTTAAAGGAGAGGAATTAATAAAGAAACTGTGTACCAGGGTATGACTTATTGTCATCAGGGTTTACCTAATTACTTGACAAGTACACGCAACCAAAAAGATATTCAAATATTGATTAATCTAAGGGCTGCTTGAAAAATTTGATCCCTTCAAAAAAAAAGAAAGAAAGAAAGAAAAGGCATCCTTTAAGTGAATGTGTGGCAAAGATATCATATTGTTTATGGAAGTATAAAAAAAAAACTGTTGAAAAACATAAAGAGAAAAATAGACTGATAAGTGAGTAAACATTGATCATTTCGGAGTGAGAATCCACTGTCAGTTTAAAGAAAGTTCTTTTTACTCCATGGACAACTTTGACATTAATGAACAGATGAAACCTTGCAATCGCCAGAGGTGTCCTCTTCCAAAAGTCCCAGAAATCACACATTTTGTTGTGTCTTTCTTCTTCCAATTCTATAGCAAGAAAAGCTGCTGAAAACTGCTTATTCAATAGTGGTGAGCCAATGGAGCAGAATGGAGTCAAGAGGGGCCTTATTCCAATTTTTACGGTTCTAGCATTTCATACGGTAGAGCAAAACGCAATCATGTTCATGTATACACCAAATATTTCACAGGGTCTTTATCATTGCAAAATTCGCGAGTCAGGTGCTATTCGCGAAATTAAAGACACGCGAAAATAACGACTCTGATCTCGATACAAATGTGATGCACGCGTACACGTTTCTTAGTTCAGTACAGTACTCCACGACCGCGAATTTAACCACTCGCGAAATCATCAGGAAGTCACAATTCATGAAAATTTAGACTCACTATATGTGACGTATACAGTAATGTACAATACCTGGTCTGCACTTGGCTGGTCATTGGCCACATTGCCGTCCATGTTTCCGCACAGTCCACTGACCGCCAGTCCCTTTTTCAACTCGACCCGCAAGAGACCAGCCCTGGTCAGCTCAACTGTACCTCCAAAGTCCAATTCCACTATCTGTATCACAAGAATGAAACAAAATGTTTGGATGACCATGGTTCATTCTTGACCATTATCTTTTTCCTTTGCCTTATGACATTAAACTGATATGTATTACCAGTGTATTTCAGTATACATGTGTAAGTGACTAACAATTCAGAACAGCTTTGCCGTAATCCGCCATGTCTCACTTTTTAAAGGTAAAAGATTGTGACACTGACACATCATAAACTTTTCTCATCACAGGTAGTCTTAAACTTACAATTCCTGGTATTAAGTGTTCATTTCACCCCTTCACTCAATTCTTTTCTTAAAGGACAAGTCCACCTTCATATACATAAGGATTGAGAGAATGCAGCAATATTAGTAGAACACATCAGTGAAAGTTTGAGGAAAATTGGACAATCCGTTCAAAAGTTACGAATATTTTAAGTATCTGCGCAGTCACTGCTGGAAGAGAAGACTACTACAGTGTATGATGTCACAGGTGTACAACTACACAAGGAAAATAAAAAGAGAATTTCACAAAACTTTACTTTTTGAATAAAGTGCATAGTCCTTTGACTTGCTACTGACGTATGTTAAGGGTAATATTATTCCCCCTGCCTTCTGAAAGAGAGAAGTCGAGTGTTCTTTTGTTATGGGAGAAAAATGGAAATATGTTGAATTTTCTTTATTCTTTCTTTATATCGTTGTACTCATGTGACATCACAAGCTATAGCAGTCTTTTTTGGTCCAGCCGTGACTGAGCAGAAACTTCAAAAATTCATAACTTTTTAACGGATTGTCCGATTTTGCTCAAACTCTCACTGATGTGTCCTACTTATATTGCTGCATTCACTTAACCCACATGTCTATGAAGGTGAACTTGTCCTTTAAACACTTTCTACATTTGGAAGAAGAATGCGCTTACAATACCACTCAAGAAATATAAGAGCCGGATGACGCAAAACTTATAGAGATGTCTTTGTGGTGTCTCAGAGTCCATCTCATCAGCTTCCTGCATGCTGTACACTGTACCTTGAGAATGCATTCAGTGCTTATATATTCACACCTCAAATACACACAGCTTGAATCTCTCATTTGTCAGTCTGCTTTGCCAATGATAATTCTTGAATTTTTTAAAGAAGTTCCCGGATCCACACGGCAATCCAGATCACTAGCAAAATGTAATCATCTGTTCCTTGTGTCATAATCAACTTATCCTGTAAGATTCATCTAGATCCGCTGGCAATATTATGAGTTAGCCTGCAAACTGACAGACAAACCAATTCCAGCAAAAACAAAACCTCCATGGAAGAAGTAATAGTAAAAATTGCTAGTCTTACACCAGTCCATTTTGTATTCAATGACAATGTGTCATACTGCTTGACGATTCTTGTAACCTAAAGTAACAATGCTACCATATACAAGTGCTCCAGCCATGATGATGATGATGATGATGATGATGATGATGATGATGATGATGATAATAATAATAATAATGATAATAATAATAACAATAATGATAATAATGTTGATGATGATAATTATAATAATAATAACAATAACGATCATAATGATAATGATGAGAACCATATTAATAATACCAAAAACAATAACAACATCAACCAAAATCAGGAGTAGATGTGAAACTAGTAGCAAAAAATAATTGTTTTTGTTGTTGTTGTTGCTTAAAGTCTACCTGAGCCTTTGTGTTCTGAACATCATATCCTGCAGATTAGCTTCACAGAAATTAAACGAGAGCACAGAAATTGCTATCCTGCCGACAATGAGGGCGCTATGCTTACCAGTTCATTGCCGGGATATCTCCTCTGGATACCATCAGGTAAATCTGATCTCGAGAACGTGGCCTGGTCCAGTGTAATCGGGTCCTGAAGGCAGCAAACAGAAATTTTGGCTTCAAGTGGCAATTAAGCAGTCTGGACGGGCTCAAGCACTTATGGGTTGCATATTTGTCCACTTACTGTTTGTACATTTGTACCTACATGTACATTGTAACACATGGGTGGGACTAAACGGTGTGAGGATTTAGATTCAAAGCCGAGAAAAAGTACTCAAAGACAGTGGAAATGATGACAAATTGTCAGTGATCTTAATGTAAGCTTACGCAGAAAAAAGATTTGACCTATACTTTATTTCTAAACTTCACTAATTTCAAGGATTTTGTGTCTAACACTTATACAGCTGGGTGGAATCAGTATAGGAGGGGTTTCATACAACCAAGATCCCTTAGGGAGTAGCTAACCCTGTATGTACTTTAACTGTAAAAAAGTATCACATTTTCATTAATAGTAACTCCTTGCAGTTAAGTAAAACTAAAGGCCCAAAGTAAACACAATTTCCCAAAAGTCATAGAGAGTAAAGAAGGATTGGGCTTAATTCTCAAGGTGTTGATCTCTGCCGGACAGTGTGTCTACTTCTGAGCATAAACATAGAAAGATTACTGTATACGCCAATATTTTCGCGATCAGCCCGAAGCTCGCAAAATTCGCGAAAATGAAACCCTCACGAAAATAACGGCGTATACAGTATTGACTTCTGACCTTTGACCCCTGCTGGATCATGACCTCTCCATCCTTGGACAGCACTTTCAGGATCTCTCCCCCGAGTGACGGCTGATGCTGCACGACGACCTTCTCGCACGTCTCGCTGCCTGGCATGACGTAGTGTTTGCCATCGAACGTCACGACGTGCACGCCGTCCCAGTACAGACAAGTCGTCATGTCGTCCTCTGCAAAATGTAATCGTGGATCGTAAAGGTCGTGACGCGGGCCGGGTTACTGAATCTAGTAACTCTTCTTTATGTGAGACCCTTCACTAGTGTCATTGTGCTAAAATCACTCAGCTTTGTGTTGCCAAAGTCAAACGTACAGTCACAATAAATGCACACTTCTTCAGCTAGTGAATTCTATTTTTCCGTACGCAATGAGTCCTTATTTTCCCAAAACTACCAACCTTCAAACTCGTCTCTCTGCATCTTATCTCTGTAATTGACATTTACCTATTGGACACACACAAAAAATACAGGCAACACTAACTTGTTATACATTGTCAAGTAAAGAGAGCATATTAATACAAAATCAGACATACTTCTAAATACTGCATATCATGGGTACTTTACCAAGGCAAGAATATCTGGATTAAAAAGAAAAAGCCAAAAAAACAAGCAAACATCCCAATTCAACAAAAACTGTAGTTCACAAATAGAAAAGAAACTCTGAACTTCCCTTCGGCTCATTGCGAGAATTGACAAATCACATATTAGGATTTGTTCCCCCCCCCCCAAACTCTGCATCAAGTATTGCATATTGTGCCATAAAGGGTTTACATTATATTGAGTGAGTTTAAATTTTCGTCAATCATGACTTCCCGACGATTTTGCAAGTGGTTGAATTTGCGATTGTGGAGTCCTGTACTGAACTAGGAAATGTATACATGCATATCACATTCATGTCAGGATCAGAGTCAATATTTTTGTGCATCTTTAAATTCATGAATAGCACCTAAATTCTTGTAAGTAAAAACCTTGTGAAATAGTATGTGACCAACCACAACAAAATGATCCTAAAGTCACTGATAGCTGAGTCAAGAAAATTTCGTTTGGATTATAGGTCGGATCAAAATTAGTCAAAATTATTAGATTTCTGTTTTTGGCATAATTTTCTAGTCTTACATATTGTCTACCATCTGCCAAAATTTCAAAGCTAAATGATGAAAGAAAAGGCAAGAAATTAGCATTTTTCTCGCCATGATTTTCTGACCTTCAACGGAACAAAAACATGTCCGAAGATTTGGATTCAGCACCGCAGATAGACGCCGCTCCTAGCAACGAGGGAGTGATCTTATTGGTCAGTGCATGGCACCCACCCTGGTTACTGATTGGTCATATGAGCCCGCTGGCGCTAAGCTTGAATGAACATCATGGAGGTTGCTAGGAGCATGTACCATCTGTTGTCACAAGGTGAAAACTTTCTTGCCTACCATTGATCATGATAGCAGCTGAAGGAAAAGGCGGTTTTCTCGCAACGCTGATTTCCTAAACCACTCAACATGCGCTAATAAAATCATCTACAGTGTATATTTCTGCAACCGAGTACTTTTAGGAGTCGTGTTACATATATAATTAAAGTGGAAGAGTAAGGGAATAATGTGATGTTATTTTCAGAAAATCGTCCTCCGCCGACTTTTGGATCCTTTTGTCGTAGCCGGTCACATAACAATGCAGTATTTGGTGAAACTTATCATCCACCCCACCCCCTACTGCCATCCCTGATTCTCCTGTCATGTGACCTTACCTGTTTGGCAGGAATCCCCTGTCCATCCCTTTGGACATACGCAAACCGCTGAATCACCACTGTGGACGCAGCGCCCTCCATTCTTACAATCCTTTGTCAGACACGGTCCTGTTGGGGTTCTTTTCTGCACCCTGGTGTCACTGCACATATACCTGTGGTAATGAGAGTGTTGCTATACTGTATGTCCCCAAGAAAATTAAAGCGGTACCCTCTGCAATGATAACTTTAAAAATAGTGAATCAATCCAAGCACAATTCCAGGGTATGACACTATAACTCATTACCCACATCTTACAGAAAACCCCATTCAATTTGCTTCAATGGTCAAAGAGAAATGAGGATTTTTGTACAGCATGTAAAGAATCCCTTCACTCCAAGTTCTATCTATTGTGTTTACACATTAATATTCAGTTTCAACAGCATTCAAGTGCTAAACTTGGAAGAATCAGACTCATGACATGCTTTTAAACAATCCACATTTCTCTGTGACCGCTTAACCAAATTGAATGGGATTTTCTGCAAAATAGAGCTAAGATGTTATACTTTAAGACCCTGCAGTAGCATTTAGACAGGTTGATCACATTGGGTGTTATCAGGGCAAAAAGTTGATTGTAATTTTTTTTTGGGGGGGGGGGGGGTGGGGGGACATACTATACTGTTTTATGCCAAACACTGCTATATTTGTATATGTATGAAAATATTAGGGCTTATATATATATATATATATTTTTTTTTTTAATGAAATGTAAACAGGGTGGTCCACAACCTGAAATTTTAACATGGTTGCAAACTCGTGAGAATATTGCGGAAATAGCATGTGCGCAGAGTGCACATCATGAGTGTGTAGCATGCAATAATTCATAGCTTTTTTCCTGTTGTGCTGCTTATGTTTAATGTTTTGTCTCATATTCTGCGCATGTACAGGTGTATTTCTAAGGAGTTTGATGTTTCTCAAGTTTTGCATATAGTCCATGGGCCAGTGTGGGACCCCCCTCCCCCCCATTAGGGACAATTTGAAATGATGTTTTGTGAATAGCTCCGATGACCAGGGATCAGAATCCACTTGTTGTTTTTTTTCTTAGTGGTGGGTGTGGCCTCCAGAGCCGTTTCCATGGTAACGCTCAATGAAAATAATAGGATCTCATATAAATGCTTATAATTTTTCATAAAATCACCCAAATCTCATGTATATGATATCATATTAAAGTGCATAAAATTTCCTACACAATGATATATCACTCTTTGTGCTTCTTGAAAATTAAAGGTCATCTATGAGGGTCAAAATGTTACTTTTTCACTTTTTTTTCTAAAATTGAAAAAAGCAAAATATATTCAAAAAGCCATGAAATAAGCAAAACACAAGAAAATAAATGGAAATTTTCCCGAAATAATCCACAATTCATTTTTAACAGTCTCTGAAAAAATAGCTTTGATTGTGACTTAAATCACAGAGATATGGTCCTTTAAATATGACAAGAACAATGCAGTCGATGAGTGATTGCACAACACGCAAAAGCGCCCTCCAGTGAGAAGTCATGCACAATACCCACCGATCTCCATAGTTACAACACTTTCTAATGATATAAGAGATATATGTATGTATAGGCCTACCAAGCTTCTGGTTGGTCAGAAGTTTTTGGAAGCTTCTGTTCACAAGAATAAACTTCAAAATGCTGCTTTCTCCAGTCAAGGTAAGTAGTTTTTGTAACCTAAACACTTTAACACCTTATATTTTTAACTTTTCTGAGATATTTCCTTTGATGCGGAAATGTATTTCAAACAGTATCTTAGCAAAATTCATTTCTTGAATAGACTTAGTCCCACATAGTTGGAATGATGTAAAGTCCTGAGTTGAAATATAAAAAGAAGATTAGGAGCGGGCGGGGGGAGAGAAAATGAAAGGGAAATAAACACGCTAGCACTTCCATATTCTCATCAAGGAGCAATTGGGTTGTAGAGAATTATGAGGAAGAGGGGGAATGAGAATAGGTAACGAAAAACAAAAACAGAAGAAAACCTAAAAGAATTCTGAGGACGATACGTCCAAATTCAAATGACATTGGGGGGGGGGGGCACAAGGTCTCACTGAGGATACAGTGTCAGAAATTTGATAGCTTTTCTCTTTTTTTTTGGGGGGGGGGGAGGGGTAAACTATCTTTGCATATTGAAAACTTAAGCTCTCTAACTCACGCAGAAAATCCGAGGGACGCGCATCGAACGGATGTTCGCGAAAGTGAAGCGTATACGCTTGGCTAATCAACGCGTAACAATAGGGGTAGGCAGCGCTGTGAGTGGAGGGGCATATTGTTTACATAATTTTCCATGTAGTGTGTAATTATGCTACAGAAATGGGGTTAACTTTGCAAATTAGATGCAGGCTATGACAATATCGTCACCTTTAACGTTATTTCATCATTATCAATCAGTTGCATGATTACCAGGGTGCGACATGGTGTATACAAGCACGCGTTGCAATTATTTACAATACCACCTACAAAAGAAATGTAGCAGTCCGGGTAGAAATTACATCGAAAGGAAAGACGGAAATACATTGGTTCTCTCTGCTCCAATATGTAACATCTATGTTGTAGGCTATTCTAAACTGCTACGTATCCAAATAATGTCTCACATACAGAAGTGTCTGGATATTTACCTGATATTCTTATTGTTGTTAGAAACAAAACATTGAAATTAACTAAGGAAATTCGCATTGTTGACAACAGCAAACATTGAACGTCAACAACTAAAATTTTCGTGGGTAGTCCCACCAAGTGATAGCTCTGCATAGGTTGTACACGTGTTCATTGGCTAATAATTGTGAATGGTGGTCTTACTTTATTGCAAAAGTGTGTCGGGAGTGTTCAACCAACGAAGTTGATTCTGATATCACAGAAATGAGCAGAATCTCAGCTTTCTGAAACAAGAGACCTCAAATTTGTACAATATTATGTTTGGGAGATATCCCATGTGGAAGAAATGCAAGACGGCAAAATATGCTCAAACCGGTCAATCAATTTTGACTACTCTCCGTAGAAAAATTGACTGATAGATGTACTTCTTGATAAAAAAGGAGTTATTGCTGCAATGCTTTAAATTGGATATTTAGTGAATGATCCACTTCTTACTCGTTTTACACCTTGCAGCTTTTGCCTGGAAATGCAGTTAATTCTACGCAGACGGCCGAAAGTTTCTACATGGATTAGGAACGTACATTGTATGTTAGGTATAATATAAATCAATTCATGAATTAGATATATAATATATATACTTATGTATATATATCAGAAGGGTTATGTTCCTTTTATCACCATAATGACTACACGCTACCCCAGATGTCATTTGAATTGAATTGAGACTTAACAGAAAACTCTCCATTACTTCCCATTCATTTCCCCTTTGATTTCGTATTGGCTTGCAAAAACATGAAAGAGTTAGAGAGAGAAAGAATGTGAGAGAGAAAGATTTACTCAATTTCATTCAATTCTCTTGTAGTGTTATAAATTTCCGTTCTCATTGTTGTGTAGCGGGCAATTTACTTATAACTAATATTTTCATTAAACAACTTTCACTTTTTTGCCTTTGTTTACGGGCCTACATAAATTGTAGCTACTCCAAGTGATTAAATCACATCTTCATGTACCTTTATGCAGGATATTTATAAACATTGTATCCTTTCTGAGAAAAAAAAATATATGTTATAAAAGGAAATAGTAAAAATGACATTCATTTTTATGACATGTACAAACATATCACATACCTGTGCACATATCACTTAACCTCAGAGAATATATCACATATACAATGTATTTATTATGTATGTATATCGCTACTACCAGCCATAAGGGGAAATGTGAAAAAAAATGATATAGTTTGGGGTTTTGATGAAAAGCATTAACGTATTCACAACAAGACAAAGTGCAAACATTACCTTTTTGACATTTGTATTAACCCGTTATACTGAATTCTGAAATGGCAACAGGCCACCATGTTCCGGTATGGAAAGGGTTAATATGGGCTCAATCAGTTAATGCAGAATTAAACTGACAAGAGCACAACATGCATCTAATACCACTAAATTCTGTTTGTTAATGATAAAAGTGGCTTTTTTTTATCAGAAAAGGAGATATACCTATATTCCCCAATGACCCGTTTTTTACGCGCATCCAATATATACACCCATTTGTTGTTGTTGTTGTTGTTGTTGCATCCCTGCCAATCTTCCCTAAGTTGTATTGATGATACGATCTTCATTCTATACAAACTATGCCATCGGTGTATTGTGGAGTATAGTCTTGCGGCCCCTGATCAATGACAAGGCTTTGAAAAACATTGTCAAACCCTTTTAGGGCATTCAAATATATCATTTTGGAACGAATTCCCCTTAAGATACCTCGTTTTGAGACATATTATTCTTCCTATGGACCCTTTTATACTTATTGATATATGTACATTCATATACTATTATATCCTCTGATACCAATAAGGCCTATTATATATAGGACATAATACGGGGTAAGTAAAAAATTGTATGCATTGTCTCTTATATCTATAGAAAGTGTTGTAACTATGGAGATCAGTGGGTATTGTGCATGACTTCTCACTGGAGGGCGCTTTTGCGTGTTGTGCAATCACTCATCGACTGCATTGTTCTTGTCATATTTAAAGGACCATATCTCTGTGATTTAAGTCACAATCAAAGCTGTTTTTTCAGAGACTGTCAAAAATGAATTGTGGATTATTTCGGGAAAATTTCCATTTATTTTCTTGTGTTTTGCTTATTTCATGGCTTTTTGAATATATTTTGCTTTTTTCAATTTTAGAAAAAAAAGTGAAAAAGTAACATTTTGACCCTCATAGATGACCTTTAATTTTCAAGAAGCACAAAGAGTGATATATCATTGTGTAGGAAATTTTATGCACTTTAATATGATATCATATACATGAGATTTGGGTGATTTTATGAAAAATTATAAGCATTTATATGAGATCCTATTATTTTCATTGAGCGTTACCATGGAAACGGCTCTGGAGGCCACACCCACCACTAAGAAAAAAAACAACAAGTGGATTCTGATCCCTGGTCGTCGGAGCTATTCACAAAACATCATTTCAAATTGTCCCTAATGGGGGGGAGGGGGGTCCCACACTGGCCCATGGACTAATAGTTATTCTGATGTTGATGATACATTTCATTCTGAGCATGTTGCCAATATTTGAGGATGTTACATAGCATGTAGCTGGCTTTTGAGAATGTTGCACAAGAATTTGAGCATGTTGCAGCAATTACACGCTCAAACCTCTCATGGACCACCCCACACATATTGTGCATCAATTTCGAAAGCAGTTGAATTCATGCTAATAATTCATATTGATAAATTGGGATGTAGTATTCCTCATTATGCCAGAGACTCCAACTCTCCCGTTTTCGACGGGAGATCTCCCGCCGAAAGCCCATTTTTGCAAAATCTCCCGTTCTCCCGTTTGAGATTTGATTTCTCCCGCCCTGGCTCTGTGTCTCCCGGTGGAAAGGATTTCTTACTTATTGCTATCGTATGTTGAAAAAATAAGCCTTAGATAGCACCAGAGAACATCTAGAACCCTAGGAACTTCGCGCTTTGCACACATCAAGTTGGAGTCTCCCGTTTGCTATGCTGTTTCGGGCGGAAGAATCTCCAGATCAGAAGGTGCTTGGGGTTGGAGTCTCTGTTATGCACTCAAAGGAAAGATAAAGACATCTCCGATCTTGGCAAAAATAACCAGAACTTCAATCAAATCAAGGAATTCTTGTGATGAGTTACAGTAGTTATTACTGAAACTGATTGTCAATTAGTGGCAGTAATTACCAGAAATTTTATCAACATAATATGAAACAGAAAAGTTGCTAGTTGTCCCGCACCTCTGCTCTACCATTATAGATCTCCTAGTGTCCATTGTGAGATCAAGCACCAGAGGCAGCTAGCTGTTTAACCCTAACTATAGGCCGGGCTATTTAGGTAGTTGATAGACCCGTGGGGGGCTCCCAGGCCCTCTCCTCCAGATCTCAGCCGTCGGCCGCGGGATCACGAGGAACTGGCACACACATTGCCTATGATGTAATCTAAAATACCTTGAAGTTAATTTTTCAAAAATTTATCGTTTATGCTAAATTATGCTAATTTTATGCATAATGATGCTGAAATCAGACTATTTGGTATAAATCACAAACTAAAGCACAAAACAGGCACATTTTTTGTGTAAATATACTTTTTAGTGTTCTTAGCAAATGTAATAAAAAAAGATTGTGATATTTGAAAAAATTCTTAAGTATTTTATTGTTTTTTTAATTTCTTATGTATTTCTGTTTTTTCGACTTTATGTTTTTCATTGTTTTTTTTACTTTATGTTTTTCATTGTTTTTTCGATGAAATTTGTCCGCGACATAGCTCTGAACAAGAAAATATGTCATTCATTGATTTTAATCGATAAAACACCAAAATAATCATGCTTTTATGAAATTTGCCTGTAAGCACAGTTTGCGTTGAAATTGTACACGAATTCACGTTTTTGAGCAATTTTTGGTCTGACATGCATGTACATATTTATGCGTAACTTCTGAACCGCGTGCCTGGGCGTTGCAAATTTGGTGTCAAAAGATGCGCGAGACTCGAAAAAAAAAAGGTCATGAAACGTCGCGGCAATAGCTTTTTGCGATTGCGATACATCGCGCGGAACGTTGGGGGGGGGGGCTTCGGAGGCCCCCCCCCCCCCCCGCCTAGTTAGGGTTAAGACATCAGTTTTTCACACAAACATTTTGACACAAAAACATAAACAGGTGCGAGACGGCTCGAGAGCTGAAGCAAGGTTTACAGTACAGAAGTGTTGTACAGCTAAACCTCAGTTGCATGCATCAGTGTATAAAGCACAACATCAATTTGCTTAAAAGTGTGACAATAGGGCATATTTTGCAAAGCTTGTGAGGGTACATATTCCAAAAACACTTGGATCACTGGTTGAATTTTGATGACATTTTCACTGCTTTGTCTGCTTGATTTAATTTGGTGGTACCCAAAAATCTTTTTGAGCACAGAGCAGATGTTTGTTTTCTTTTCAATTTAAGCCAATCTTTGAAGAGAAGGCATGAGTAAAGTCTTCGAAATAATGTGTACAAACGAAAAGACAGCTCAAGTAAAGTGTGCTCATGCTGCTTACTTCACATGCAGATATCTTGGAGTGCCCGGACAGGGATTCCCAAAGATATCTGGGCTAGCCGTCAGGGTGCAGGATTGTTTTTCCTGGCAGAGCTCAACGACCTTGTCGTAGCTCATGTCCGAGTGGCAGTCCTCCGTCTCCTCCGTGATCGTGCCCGAGCACCGACCGTCAAAGTGCTGGCCAAAGCTGGCGTACACGACGTTGATGTACCCGTTGTTGGGGCACGTCAGGTCCAGGGCTTCATTTTCACAGGCGAATGAATCTGGAATCACAAATTGGATTGAGGTTAGAGAATGGGAAAAATGTAACAATGAGCATTTTCTAGTGTGATGCCACCACCGGTGCTAGCAGTATTTTTTTCCCCACAAAAAATGCAATAAACTATGCTTTAATATTGCTTTATAGGTTAACTCAAGTGTGATACTGACATTGCTAATGATCACAAAAAAAAATGGTTGACTAAAGAGGACAAGTGATTAAAAGAAAAAAAAAAAGCATATACAGCCAGAGATGATCAGTAAATTACCTGTAGCTGAAAGGAAGGGGAAAGTCCATCTTCCTCTGACACTGGGGGCTGTTGTCCCAAAACCGACGTAGATGTCGTCCAAGGACTCTGGTGATGCAAAATCAACAGCACCAATGACCTCATCGCCTGATGCTGTTGGCTTCGTCAGCTGGAGCATGCCATTCCTGAAGCCCATGCGGAAGCGGGTGGGGCCATCCGAGTTCAGGATCCTCGGACTCCTGAACCGTTCCCGCTCCCTGCCTTCCGTATAGATGACGGTGTCCTCATTACCATTGGCACCAAACACTGTTCAAGAAAGAAGAATGATTTTACTTTTCTATCATGGAGAGGGTAGTCTGGGTGGTAGCCCGCAAGGAAACATCTTCTAACATTGTACGTCAATGGCAAAACTCTGAATGCTGAACATCGCGCAGCTCTCTTCAACACAAGCAAAGGAATTGATTCTGAACTCTACTAATTCAATCTTGGCTAAAATATACTATGATGACTGGGGCTGAGAGAGTCACATTTTCATTTCGCTCTGACAGAGTATTTTTGTTCTTGACCGTGACACATGATATACAAATGGTGAATGGTCATGGGTGCGGTGGTACAAGGTTTCGCATGAGGTGAAAGATAGAGGCGCTCTATTGAACGAGGCGAAGCCGAGTTGAATAGTGCTCCTCATCTTTCACCGAGTGCGAAATCTTGTTCCATTGCATCAAAGACCATACACTATATGTTTTATACAACACATCGAACGTCACCAGATTTGGTCCACACAGATTCTTGAATTTAGCACAGAATGTAATTATGGCAACCATTTTCTGTGAGAGACGAATGAGTAGCCGCACAGTCGCAGTCACTGTGTACGTAAGTAGTACACGAAATGAAGTTTACAAAAATGAGTGAGAGAAGTACGAGCTTGTATGTGCGCTTGTAATTGTTGAGTGTGTGCGGTAAATGTTAAATGTTTGTTTATTGTGACATCAGAGCCGTGCGACGGGGAACAAAAAACTTTGGGGCCAATCTTGAGTTTAGCACGGGAGTCAATGGAAATGGGTGACGTAG
This sequence comes from Diadema antillarum, assembly GCF_040938485.1. Taxonomy (NCBI): domain Eukaryota; kingdom Metazoa; phylum Echinodermata; class Echinoidea; order Diadematoida; family Diadematidae; genus Diadema; species Diadema antillarum. Next base: position 1,106,347 of record NW_027271053.1, read on the forward strand.
TCAGCCATGCGCTATCCATTTTTGCTCAAACAAAATTGCATGGCTGACAGCCACAGCGTGCGATGGCAACTTTTAACTAAATGTCATGTGATGGGCAATCGACCAATCGGATAGCTACATTCTAATTATCTAATTAGGTGTTGTATGAACTGTGATGGCAGACAATGCATGACAATTTGAGAGACAGAATCACATGGGAGATTCAAAGCAAAGAGCTCACAACAAAACTTGCCTATTGTATATTCTGGATCCACCACGCCCGGTTCGCTGGCCAGCGCGAGGGTGGCATTTTCTGTCGCCTCCACGGTAAACTCCAGCCAATCCATGCCAAAGGGTAATGGGGGGAGGGGGTAGAGAAGCTCGTCAAAGATGCCTTCAGTCTGGTACGTCTCACCTTAAAAATTAAAGATAAATGCTTTGTGAAGCTAATGTACATTGCAAAGTATACATGTCACATGCTCTTGTGGTCCTCTGGCTGTGCCACTTGTTTTGAATCTGAGTTGTAAGCTTCAGTCTCTCTAGAATTAAACCTTGTTGCATGATCATAATAAAATACATTAAACAAGAAACTGTGCAGATCTGGAGTCAAGGCTGCATACAGGTGTATATAACGTATATCAACATAATATCGATGATTTAGCTGTGATTCAGTTACCTTGCACGACATTCAATGGGTGTCTTAAAAAATGTGTACAGTCCCTATGAACAGAGATTCTTTTTTTAACCTTTAGAATCTGCTTGAACTTCAGTCACAAATGAACCACTCGTTAAGATTCTGAGAGTGGTCGGGGTATAGTGCTAAGTTTTAAAGAATGTTATTACCGGTAATCAAATGTTTCAATTTGAGGCAATGTTTTTTCTCTTATGTTTTTTATGTTCATACGATTTGAAGCTCTGCATGAGACATAAGGTTAGATGCTGTTAATATCAAAATTGGTTTTTCAATCGTTGCTGGTTGCTGGTCTTCACATCCCACTAAAGGATTTTAAGACTTTGACAAATGGTTTGGTCAGTGCTGATTAATTCTCCAGCTGCATCTCGTGTAACATGACGATTTCTCACCTTCAAATCCAGTAACTGTGGCTCCTGTATTGTACAAAAAAGGTGAAAAAATCAAATCAACTGATTAAACTCTATAGTTCCTTCTCCCGTAAAAACTGCTCTTACCTATAGGCTAATGCAGTGGTCTACACAAATCTACTCAGTACATTCCACTTCTTTGGTGCAAAATGAATTGCAAAGATTTGCCCTTCAATGAAAAATTTATGCCAGATTTTCAATACTGTTGACTTCTCTTTTCGTCAAAGGCAAATGAGGAACCACTTTGGGCTAGTCACCTGGCAGAAAACACCCCTGATGCATTTATTCACCTATCAACTGTAAGCATTCACAGCATAATGTTGCAGTTCTTCAATTGCTGGGAGACAATATATTTTCTTTTTTCTAAAAGCTGGATGCATCAATATTCCAGCCGATGCAATATTTTCTACATAATACAGATACATATCTTCACATTATATGATTTGATGAGTACCTCCACCAAGGAGGTTATGCCTTCATCTGCATCACTTGTTTGTTGTTTGTCTGTTTGTTAAAATAATTCAAAAAGTTGTGTATGGATTTTGATGAAACTTCCAGGAAAAGTCAATAAGGAATAGATGACCAAATTCTCGCAGTGATCCGGGACGTTTTATGAATTCATGAAGGATTGTTATTCTGTAAGTGTGAATGGAGCTATAGGGAAATTGGACGATTTTCAGTATGAGTGTATATTGTGGAAACGAGCTTCTTGGTGGAGGTCTGTGCTCTCTGAGTGCTTTTCTAGTTTTCTGCGCTTTTCATAGATTTTTTTTTTTCTTTCAATTCCTCAATTCAAAGATCAAACAATACCACCATTATCATTTACACAATATTGTACTATAACATGAGGATAAAAGTGTGCAATATGTCAAAATAAAGTCCAACTGCTGAAGTGAGGAAAGACTACTGCGAGCTATACACTCACCAATTTTCCCGCGGCAAACCAGAGGGGATAGTTCGTAAAATCCCCTCTCCTTCCCCTCCTCCTCGACAGCTGAAACGTCTCCAACGCGCACCGTCCAGACGGGGAGGTGGGCCTTGTCGCTAAGGAGACCCATGTCTATCAGCGCGGTCTCCTTGTTAGCGTCACAGTTGCATAAAGTGCCATTCACCTCACAGCCTAGGAGCCAGCGAAAGTGTGATGACAAAAAGGATGACAATGTTAATGATGACGATGACGATGCATGGCAATGATGGTGAAGACAATGATGATGACGGTGATAATGCAACAGCGATGATGATGGCCATGATAATGGTGCCATGGGATGATGATGAAGATGACGATGATGATGATGATGTCGATGACGGTGATGCCATGCGGATCACAATGATAATGATGATATGGTAATGATCAGAAGAATCAGTAGTGATTCTCTATGCTATTCTTACAAATAGCATACTTTTGAGAGACAGGCAGCCAGTTGTATTGAATGTAGATAATGGCGACAATGATGCCAAGGAGTGGTGATGATGATGATGATGATGATGATGATAATGATATTGTGGTGGATATACTGACAATGATGTATGATTCTTCCTCATTTACATCATGGACTTTTGTCCTGGGGTAACTCAGGTAAACTTCTGACTGATAGAATCTATTTATTACAAAAGTTTTTCCATATTATTTGTAACACCAACTTTTATTCACACACACTCCTTTGTCTTATGAACATAAGATTCTCAAAATCAATGATCTATAGGATTTTCATTTAGGACAGGTGATGCAGACTATATAATGAACTTTCAAGAATATTATCTGAAATATTCATTACAAAAGGTAAATAAGGTTGAATATAGTTTGGTTCACAATAACCAAAAAAGATGGTCTAACCCCCCACATTTACCTTTACATAGAATGTTATCTGCCAATGAAAGTTTTACATTCTCTTGGGCCTAAACACTGGAATTCCTTTAATATACACATGCAATTTTATGAACATTTCACCTCTGCTGCTTGTTGCAGCATTCAGTGAATGAATGCCAAACTATAACAAAACTTTCATTACTACAACCATACAAGACTGCCGCACACAAACTGACCTTCCTGAGAGTAATGACAGGCGCAACCTTCCTGGTCTGATGGCACATCGCCCCAGTTGGGCATCCTCTCACCCCGGCGGTTATTCCACCAGGTGACCTGCTGGTCACCCTTCCACATGGCCGCGCCCTTGCAGTGGAAGGCAATGCCCTGCTCGCATTCCTCCGAGAGCGCCACCAGGCCTCTAAGCTGGACGATGGATGCGTCATGCTTGTACAGGATCTCCTCGTAGTAGCCCCCGATGTTGTCCCCTCCGCTGTCAACGGGCACGCGACCGTTCGTCTCGTGGGTGACGATAGTATCAACTGGTGCCAACATTCAAGGACATGATCAATATGATGGTATCAATGTATCACAAGTTTGCAGACATGCCCCTATGGCCCTCACAAGCCTTATGTTTCTATTTCATCAAAAGAGTCAAGATTTCTATACTATATACTGAGATATTTTGCTAGGATTTCTGCTCTAAGTGTTTTCTGTTACTGCTTTCAATTAAAAGGTTGCAGGCAAATTCCAAACCACTTTTCAGCTCC